>NC_081405.1:377777122-378086844 GCF_030272615.1 Cryptomeria japonica
CATGTTTCATTTTTGTGTTATGCATTTTTGGGCCGACATGTAGAAGATCTAATTTGGTGTTGCAGATATATAAGAGTGATTGTTAGTGTCATTCAAATGGTCAAGGGTCATGTTGTGAGAGTTGGTGATTGAGTGTGTGCAATTTCCTATGTGTGAATGAAATATTGGTGCTCCGGATTGCAACAAAATATTATATCAAAGAAGAGTGTGTAGTTTGATATATGAGCTTAATCAAAACTATTCTCAGGCATTTGTAGATGTTATTTATTAGTCAACCACTTCAGTTATCTATTGTAGTAGATCTGTAAAGTAGTGAGCCTCATTGAGGTTATAACCCTTCTTATATTTGAGAAGTGAGCTCTAGGAAGTGAGCCTAGATGCATGTGCATTCCTCTTTGTAATATTATTATACTTCTAACAAGGTATATTAATATTGTGGGTCTTAATCCCAGTGTGGTTTTTCCCTTAATTAGGTTTCTACATAAAAATACTGGTGTTGTGGTGTCATGAGTATTTGCTTTATGTTTATGCATCTTTCCTTTCTTCTTATGTGCTATGTGGTTGAGTGATCAGTTTAATAAAGTTAAAAGATTGTGGAACACTGATTCACCCTCCCCCCCTCTTAGTGTTCCTTGCTTTCAACAAAAAGACCTATTGAAAATTATAATGATGACAAAATTATTGTTTTCACACAATGAATAAATATATCAGAGTGATTAATATCAAATAAAATATAAAGAAAGAAGTAATGCATTTTTCACTCAAGTGCAAATATCAAGAGGATAAACAAAAATACTCAAAGAAGTACATTGAAGAAAATTAAGTGAATATTTTTCAAGGATCCTTCTTGTCTGATAACCTAATAAAGTTATTTTAAAACACGACTTATAATAATCCATGTGTGTGAATATTATTCATGGTAATGGAATTTAAGATTAGTGGTAATTAAATATTTTAGGACAAAATGTTTAACTAGCACCTTTTGCAGAAAAGATGTATGGTCTGAAGTGCTCCCTTAAACTTATAAAAGGGAAATTAAGACCAAAGAGAAGAGAATATATCACATCATAAAACATTGTAATATATTATTTTAAAAAATATGTCTTCTATTTAGGGTTTTCACAAAGAAGTGTAGAAACATTTTGCTTTGAAAGTCTCTTCAATTCTTATTGTTATAAATACAAAATATCATTAATATTGTGTCCGATATATGTGATTTGTCAGTGAAAAACAAGGTGCTCATGTGTGTTGTGTTTGACGGGTCTTTTCAAGGAAGAGTTAAATACTGTTGAAGGAATACAATGATTCAAAGGGATAGGATTGGATTAAATTTTTGTGATTTACATATTTGCACGTTTATGCAAGGCATAAATTGGAGTAGTGCTAGGTAATTTGAGCTTCCTGACATCTGATAAAACAAAACATCATATTGACTCTATAACCCAGGATAAGGCACTAGTCAGTTTTCAATCCATCATTAATCAAATAATGACAGTATTTAAATTCATTTTTGTGCTAGTAAGAGATAGGATTAGGGTTAGAATTTAAATAAATTTGTTTCAAATATTCATGCCAATTTAGAATAGATAATAGTTCAATTATAAGAATATAGTTATAATCTTCTATATTAGAAGGTACACCTGCCTAGGTCCTACAGAGCCTAAAGTGGAGGGAATTAAAACCAAATCAATTATTTCATCAGTTGGTCAAAATTGATTATTAATCATGATCATAAAAATTGGCATACTTTTAGGGTTCAACAGCCTACAATTTTGAGCTCTAACACTACTGACTAGTGCACATACAAAAAAAGTATATATGTTGATAAGGAGGTGCTTGTTGCAAAGCCTAATCTAATGATAGTTGTCTGTGACATAGTTATACTTCTGCTCCAACTGATCTTTGAAGAGAATCATCTGGGGGTTACTGATCTGCAATCACCCTAACTCCTCAAATTGGTAGTATCAGGATGTGGTATACATCCTCTAGTGAGGGTAATCTCCCCGATCAACATGTTAAAGGTAGATGTGTTTCTCCTCCACCTCTCTGCTAGTTTGGTCAACATAGACATGTGGGACCCAATATGTGGCATATGTGCCAAATGACCTAATCCAATTGCATCAATGTGAGTCCAATCTATAGGCCCAAATTCATCAGCTACTCTTAGGACAACTGAATGCCTCTCCTGACTCACTAGGATATCCATGCTTCCTGCATTCAAGCAAATCAACATGTTAGAAATATTTTCCTCTATCTATCCCAATATTTTCTTTTGGTTTCTAGTTTTCCCTTCAATCTCACCATATGATGTATTTTCTATCTTTTCCAACAAAGAAAAGTCAATCCCATTATTTCTTGGACAACGGTATCACTATCTCACCATCCTTTGATGCATTCCCAATGTCACAAGAACACATCCCTACCTTCCCTCTATTTACCCTTCTTCCCTAGAAGCAGGATTGCAATCCTAATAGAGGGATCATGATACCACTATTTCCTTTAGCCATTCCATGTTCGCGGGATCGTGAACCCAATCCTACCCCTAAGCTACCCGATCTCGTTGATGTGTGTGGGTTGCGGGAATGCATTCCCACCACTTTAGCACGTGATCTCATGATTAACAAACCAACAGGATCACTATTTCTACAACATTAAATGCAAAAACAAACTAAAAATCAAAATCAAAACTGGAGTTTTTTGAGACATTCCTCTTGATTGGGTCGCCTACTCTACCTGACACTTGCCACCACATCTGCACGATGCCTTAGGATCTCCCTAGCTTCCATCTCATCTAGTATGCATAGTGTAGGGTAGGTGGAAGATGTCATTTTTGTTGGCATGTTACATATAGAATCAAAAAAGATAAGATGGTTTGGCCCTATATATCTTAGTTGCTAGTTGGATGGTTTGCAATGGAATGATATGGTTTGGATGAGAAGCAATGCCCCAACAGGGGGATGGAAAGACGACCTAACTTTTCCATGCAGAATGGTTTATAATGGAATGATATGGATAGATGGGAAGCCCTAAAATTCTATAGGGGGCGATGGAAAGCATATGAGTGAGCCCCCATTCCAGGTATGGTTTGGAATGGGTCATTGACTACTTTATCCTTTTGACAATAGTAAGAACAATCTATTTATCCACCCATAACCTGCTCTTAGAGAGAGTTGAAGATAGCTTTAGCTTTGTTGGGACTAATTAAAATTTAAGTCAAGTTTATAGGCCCATTTCAAAATTTTGCTCTGCATGTCAGAAAAGTACCTAAATGAGTCAGTTTGAATGGCTTAGTTAGCAAGGGGTAAAATGGAGCCAGTTGATTTTCAGAGGGTAAGGCTCAGGATTCATGTCCTACATCTTTTGTTTGGCCTATTCAGTGATGTGCAACTTTTAGAATTCAATTTGGATGAGTTTATGAGGTACCCAGTTTGAGGGGTGAGCTGAAAGTGCATTTTAGGCTCAAATGCAGATTTTATGGAGTAGCCTACTTTGAGTGTTTGTATCTTTTGCCCTATTGATCATCATGAATAAATTCAAAGTGGATTTAATTCTATGCATAAATGTGAGTCAGTCTACAAAATTTCAGGTCTTGACGAATCCATTTACTTAGTTTTCATAGCCAAATCTGTTTGCAGTTTGTGTGGTTTGACTAGTCTCTGTTTCAACAACTAGTCGGAGCTCTGTTTCGCATAAGTGTAAAAGTTGCCTCAGTAAGTGTCATGCCATAATGTTTTTTCTGGGATAATGTTGGTATAAATGGTGATCTACGTTTCAAATTTCAAGCTTTTATCAATCCGTTTGATCAGTTTTCAAAAGGATTCATTTAGCTATCATTTTCAGTTATCCGCACTTTCAGTGATATATCAGTTAATGTGGCCATTTTTGTGAGTGCACCATTTTCATCCTGTCAGTCTGGTGATCAAACTAAGGATTCAAAGATTTAATATGTACTTAAAGGTACCTACATTCCAAATTTGAGGGCCTAGGGAGGTCGTTTGATATTTTTGAGAAAGGCATCATGTGTTGCCAGGACATTGACTTGATCAGGTCCGCAGTGTCGACAAAGCCAGTTGGGCATTTTCAAAAATGAATATCTCTTCGCTCAAGACTCATCTTGAGAAACCATTTGGTAGAAGTCATGCTTGTATATCAGAGTACATGCCTATCAGATGGCGAGCTCCAGAAAGGTGTTTTGACAGGTTTGAAAATTACGTCTTCACGATTAAATGCGAAAATGTGGCGCAGGCGCCTGAAAGTTGCAAATTTCAATCTAATGATCCGAAAACGATGCCGATCATTTCCAGAGCGATTTGTGGAGTTTGGGATAAGTGTTCAGCGACATTGTTTAAAAAAAAAAATGCAATGTTACCAGAAGATGAAATGGTAGCTACCAAAAGAGCTCAGCAAGGCTCATTGGTTTTTTGTACCGAGCAGCGAGAACAAATGTTGGTATACGAATATATGTCAAATGGAACTTTAACAAAAAATCTCATTGGTGTAAATTTAATTCCACAACCTTTGCCAGTTCCCAGCCATGAAATGGAGGGCGATGGTTTAAAGAAAACTTTCAGCAAGTGCATAATATAAAGTTGTTAATAATGCATTTAGAAACCCTCAGGCAAATGCCAATTGATATGTGTATTGCACCAATCCTCCCAGTGGCAGATGGAGTGATAATTGAAAGAGAATAAGAGTTTAAATTATGCAATTTTGTGCCTTTAAAAACAAATATAATGGCAGCCCTCCCCATGTGGTTACCATTTGAGCTAAAAATAAAATGAAATGGGCTATGTGGTGTTTGGGGAGTGCATTGAAACTCCATAACAAATGTTTTTGGTAGGCGTGAAGCCCAGCCAAAACCCACTTCTCCCCTCTAGGTGGCTTTGGTAGCAAAGTAGAAGTAACAACAGGCAGTGTGGAGTGTAGAAGAGTGCTGGTTGGGAGGTAGTAGGTCTAGCAGATTACCTATGCAAGTGTGCCAGTAGGAAACCACTCCTCACGTGCTCTCCCTCTAGCAGCAGATTACTCCCAACGTGGAGGCCAGTGGAGAATGAGGAGAGCTAAAAGCAAATGCAAACAACAGGTATGCAACATACTCCTCCCTCACGCGACATCATTATAAATAGCAAAAAATGCCATTAGTAGGTTGAAAAGGCTTTAGAAACTTTAAAGAAAATGTTACGTGGTGGGTGAGATGGAGTGTGGTATTGGAAATGGCAGAGAAGAGGCCATTAAAATTTTCAATCAAATACAATTTGCAGTAGTCTTCCCCTGCCATGAGCCAAAAGGAGGAAATGTCACATGGTTTGAAATTGCAAAAAACTTAGCAAATGAAATTAGCCAGCATTTCCCTAGCACGTGAGGTAAGAGGGCAGTGTTTAGTCTTCAATAAATTGCAAATAGCCAAGTAAACTTCCATCATCCTCTTCCTTCTGCGTGGCTTTGGCTAAGGATTCACATACTTTTGAAAATGGATATGGTAAGTATGAACTCCAGCATTTCCCCACGTGGGAACCAGTAATGGCTGAATGCCATTCTAAACTCTCAAGCACAATGTATTTTGTGAGGTTTTTAAAATGAAGCCCCTATGTGTGGTGGATGAGGAAGAGGCGCCATGAAAAGACTTAGAAAAAAGCTTTCAAAAATGCAGTCCCAGGCATAGGCCTTAATCCTACATGCATTGGGAAGTGGTTCTTTTTGGTATATATAAGCAAAACCGCACAATAGTAATATGTCTAAGCCATAAAGGCTTTTGACAGATGGTGCCTATGGGCGCCCAAGGTGGGCCCACGTGCGAGCATGGATCCCGAGGTGACGGAGGAGGTGATTGAGTGGCTACTAGGTGGACCCCACGCAAGCACGCTTCTCGAGGTAGATAGGCATAATTTTGTAGAGAAAGGCTG
This sequence comes from Cryptomeria japonica, assembly GCF_030272615.1. Taxonomy (NCBI): domain Eukaryota; kingdom Viridiplantae; phylum Streptophyta; class Pinopsida; order Cupressales; family Cupressaceae; genus Cryptomeria; species Cryptomeria japonica. Next base: position 377,783,026 of record NC_081405.1, read on the forward strand.
GCTTAACGAGTGAGCAAGTTTGAGATGGATCAATGGTGCATGCGGTTTCGTGAAGGCGAGATGCACGAAAGTTAAGCCCTGCGAAGTTGCAAAAAGGGTAAATGTCAAGCATGTTAGATAGAGATCAACGGCCCGCGCGGTTTCACAGATTGAAGATGCACAAAAGTTAGACCCTATGAAGTTGCGAAAGTTAGGTGGCACACAGGTGGTGAGTACAGTCAGATGTCCAGCAGGCGGGTCCCGGTGAGGTGGCGCAAAGGTGGTGATGATGTGGTGTTGAGGTGGTGTACACGTGGTGCCAAGTGGCAGTGACAAAGTAGATGATGTGGCAATGATGAGGTGTCATCCCAGGTGGCACCCAATGGACCCCATCAACCAATCAGATCTTGCCACGTGGCAAAAGCATCACGACCAAATGGAGGCAAAAATCAAAATTAAAATGAATAAATGATATAGTTTAAACTATATTAAATTTTGAAAAATTTAAATGATGGTGAACATTGGGGAATTAATTCGCCCAGGGCTCAATTTTTGGCCAAAGTATGAAGTGTTATATATTTTCAGAAAGCTCTCGGAATGAGAAATCTGATTATGAAGTTAATTTTGGCAAAGATCAGATATTTTGGAAGCAGTTTGGTCGAGAATGAAATTCAGTTAGAGAGGAGACACTTGGCAATTCAGTTGCAGATTTGATTTCGTTCCCTCTCTCCTTTTATTCCCAATTCTTCTCAGTTGTAAGGGTTCCAAAATTCTATGAGGAAGTGCTCCAGTTTTCATGGCTTCCATTTTTTGAAATTTTTGACCCAAACTTGTAAAGTTCTATGGATCTATTCAGGGTATAGAGGCTACATTGCAGGATGATAGATTGTTTTCTAGTTGCAAGTCTTACTTGTGTCAGGCATGAGTAAATTTACCATGATATTGTCTCTGTGTATGGATTTAATTGTTATGAATTGAATCCTCAAGGAGGCTTATAATTTGTCATCTCAAGGAGATTGTATGATTGTTTGTAGGCATTCTTCAATGAAGAGTTTAAATTCTATAATCAGTCATAAACAATGGAATGTGTCCCAGATCTGATAATTTTATGAATGGATTGATTAATGCATTAGTACAAGGTATTAATGCGGGGATATGTTGTAAGGAAAACCAATTTGCAACTATGATTAACATTTTGTAGTTCTTTGTGTGTGACTCTGTTGCCCAATGAACAAGGCACTGGTCTTTGACAGATTTGGGGATGGTTTCAGATCAACATTTTAAAAGACAAATCTAATTTCCCTTCATGTTTAGGGGTGTTTGTGTTCTATTCTTTCCAAGCTCTATTTCATCCTATTGTTTGTACAAATCTGGCCAATCTGTAATGTTTCCTAACATGTTGAGCTTGTGAAATGATTTATCTGCTTAGTGTTGATGCAGTTATGTGTCTGTAATTTTTGTATTTAGTGCATCAAAAGGGTGTCCCCCCTAGGTCTAGCAGAACCTGAAGTGCAGGAGGATCAATTAGGGTCCTATGTTATGTTGTCCAAGCCCTGATGTGTTTTGTAGACTGAAATTGGCCATTTCATAGAAAGATTTGCAGGTGTTCTTGGGTTATCACTTTTGGTGAACAACAAGCTTTATACACATTCATATACAGAACAATATCTCATGTTATTCATCCTTTTCCAATTTAGAGACTGCAAGTGCCAAATGTGGATCCATCTTATATGGTGATGGTAGTGCATCAATATCCATATAGTGACTACAATATGGAATCTCATGTCTTAACTTCCTAAGGCACACTACAGCTTTCAACTACGTAAATAAAATCTAGAAGGGATCTAATTAGTTCTCAAATCTCTCCTATGCGCAGTAAAAATGAATAGTAAATTTTCAAATTTTCTAATATAGGGCTTCCCAAAGCCCTATTTTCATCATCTCAGACCCCTTGGGACCATTTTCTTCTCATTTCTTCCTACGATCGCCTTTTTGATTGTTGTTTTCGCCTACAAAACCTATTTCTTGCCCTTCTCCATCTATATGAGGCTTTTCCTTGCTCCTTATTCTTTTGTTGCTGGTGTCTTTTGTCTTTGCACTAATGCTATTCTAGCATCATTGTAAAAAGGGGCAAAATGTAGACACCTAAATTTGACTAATTTAATTAATCGATTTTAGTTATCCTGAGTGCCTTTAATTAAATAATTACACATTATTTAGTATAATTTATTTTCCCTTCTTCTAGCTAATTAATCTTATTAATTACACTATAGTATTCCTTTAATTAATTATTTGACAACCATAAATCAATTAATTAATTGAATTTGAACCCTTATATTAAATAAATCAAACACAATTTGATTTATTTAATTTGTGTTGAATTTTTCCTCTCAAATTCTCTCATAGAATTAATTAATTAATTAAATTAACTATATTCCCCACATGTATCCTAACTTTAACCTCTCCTCTAACCCTTCTCCTAACCCAAATCACCTAGCTAATGAAGGGTTTAGTCAACCCTATCCCTTAATCCTCACCATATGTGTGCATATTCCCAAAATATCTCAAGACTCCCTAAAATATCCCAAATTTCCTAAAATTTGGGAAAATGTCCCAAATTTACTCAAACATGGGAATAACATTATTTTTCAATCTATTTTGGAATAGAACCTTCCAATTTGGGTGGCTTACTCCCAAATGGGCATGTGTCCTCAGGGACACATGTCATTCCTTCCAATGACACATGTCCTTCTTAAGGACACATGTCATTCTCTTTCATGACACTTTCCATTCTTAGGGACACATATCGTATTCCCATGCCCTTCCATATCACCTTCAATCCTATTTAAACCTTCCATTTTCCTTCACAAACCATCCACTTTCATTTTCATAACCTCATAATGCAGAAATGTTTACTCATCCTTTTTGCATAATCACATCAATTTAGCATAGAATTTTGTATCACATCTTGCATAGTTTTCATTTTGCATTCACTATCATGGAGCACAATCAAGCATCTATCATATAGAAAGCACACATCAAATCAAGGGACAATCAAATCGGAGGAAGAAAATAGAGTTTGCATTTTAATTACTTTTTTATCTTGTTTATCTACTTTTCTTTCTTCCTGAACGTCCTATTCTTGAGTGTGGTTGAAATATGTGTCTCTCATTTGCTTAGTTTATCTTTTCAATATTTTACATTCACATTTTTCTGCCTACAGAGATATGACTGACCTAAGGATATGGTTGAGCGTCTTGAGTGGGTTGGAGCCTAGGTAGCTCATGGCGACACTATCAGAGAGATGGTACATGTGGGGAAGGAGATTGCATACTGACATAGTTTTATATGAGAGTGTTCTTCTCCCAAACCAGAGAGTAGGTAGTTATGTTCCCTCCTCATAGTTTCCATCCCGATGAGGACATTCAAAGAGTGGCAGTGTTATGGGGCATCCATAGAAGGATCCAAGAGAAGGTGTAGTACCCCTTCTCGATCACACTTTTTAGACTTATGTTTGACTTTAGTTGACATTTCAGTGGATACATTACTGTTATACTTTATTCAGACTTTATAGGATGTTATCACATGCTTTAACTTGATATGTAGTGTATGCTTTCATGCAGTATTTCTTTTCTTATGTTAAATGTGATTTTATGGATTACCGACATGGACTGATACATTTACTTTATATGTGCAATGTGTTATTTGTATGTTTCATGTTTGCAAATGTATGGGATGTGAGGGGATGATTTTCCTTCACTCACTCCAGTGAGACAGGGAACGTCATGATTCTTCTTCATCAGTGTGTGTGTTGTGTCTATTTATATATTTGTCTATATGCACGTGTGGTTCATTGATGTAGAACATTGAAGGTACAAGTACTTGGTAGGTATGGGGTATCGACTCCACCTAGTTTCACAGGTCTGAGTGTGCCTTATTTGTCTGATGGGAGTGGAGGAGATAGTTTTTGGACCCTAATTTGACCCGCAATTACACTCATGTGAGTGTTGTCAGTCGGTCATCTTTTCCAGTTGACCAGTATGCGAGTCATAGTGCTTTGGTATTTTCATTTTGTGTGTCGTCGTTTGATCATTCCTCATTTTGCGTGCTTCCGATTATTTGAATAGTTTTAAAATTGAGTGAATGCTGTTATTTTGTGTTGGCATAATTAATTTATTTAATTTGCCTTGAGTTTATTGATTTAATTAAATAAATGGAGTTGCTAAATTTAAATGGTTAAATTGCATGTTAAATTGTGAATATAGTTGTATTAATTTATTTGAAAAAAAAATAATTTAAATACTATGCTATTTGAATTTTAATGCTAATGTTGAATTAAAGTCTCATGGGAAAAGAAAATGAAAATAAAAATAAATAAAGGCATTTCCCTTTTTAACCTTTTTATTTAACTTTTGCATTTTTATTTTGTTTAAAAAAAAGGGATTGTGGCATGGAAAAGGGAATTAGATTTCTTTTACTTTTTAAAATAGTTTATTCTTATTGGTTGGAAAAACTTTTTAACCTAAAAGTTTAGGTTGAAATATTTTTGGCTATATTGCCTGGGAGTTCATGGGAAGAGGGGATGCTTTTCTTGAATGCAAAAAATTGAAAATCCATTTGGGAGGAGGAATCTGGATTTGGAATTGGTATGCAGGGTTGAAGCTCTTCCACAAATTTGCTTTTTGGATTGCTTTGTAGGTTGGGTAGTTTTCTTCTTGTATTAAAATAAAAAATTGAATTTTTTGAGCTTTCTTCCCTATGTGTATGATTCAAATTTGTTAAATCTTATTGGTGATTCTTGTTGAAAGTTTTGAATTGGAAATAGAGTAGTTTTCTATTGGATCTAATTAAACCCCAAATCAGTGTTTATTTATTGAAGAGTTTTTTCAATTTCTTGTTGGCTGTGTGTTTTCAAGTTCCTTGTAAATTTAGTTTTGATTAGTTCCTCTATTTTGTGTAGTAAGGAAACAAAGATTGTTTTCTGATTAATTGCAAGTTTTTTATTTGTCCAAATTTGGGGGTTATGTTGGCAAAATTTTGTTAATTTGCTTCTTTGCATGACGCAAGGATTCTTCCTGTGTGTGAAGAAATAAAAATAAATAAATCAAATCCCCACTAATTTCTTAAATTTCTTTTGAAATTTTTCCCAAGATCTAGATTTGGGTCTTTTATGCTTTATTGGTTTGACAGAGTTCCTTATTGAAAAAAAAAAGTTCATTTCAAAGCAATTTCTACTCACTGTTATTTTATTACCAGTGATTTGTGTAGTATTTGAATGGTTTAATTTTTCATTAAAATTAAAAAAAAAACATATTAAACTAACCCCCCCCATGTGGCAGGGAAATCCCACCATGTGGGATGGTAGGTGTTGCTATCGTATACCGGCGGTAGTGACTGCTACCGTGAGGTAGAAGCATTACCAACGGTAACGGTAGTGACTACTACTGGTTGGTAGCAGCACTACTGGTTGGTAGTGTCTGCTACCATTTGGTAGCAGCACTACCTGCGGGTAGGCTAATCCCACCGTTGTTTGTTATTTCCCTCTTCGCGATGCTTTAAAACAAATGGTTGATGATAAATAACAGTGCATGTTAAATTTATGTTATGTGATTAAATTGGTAAATTAGATTTATTTTGGAAATAGATTAAACATTTTAATATAATTCATATTTTATTTGTTATATATTTAATATGGATTTTATTATTTTGTTTGGATTATTGTATTAGAAATAAAAAAAATTGAATGACGTTTTAGAATGATGTATTAAATGTGTGGTGTTTTATTTAATTTTCAATTGATGAATTTGCAAGTGTTTATGATGTTGATATTCTCAAAGATTGTCTGAGTTCGGACTTAGTGAATTTAACTTTTCTTGCAAGGGGATTAGTTTGTTGCACTTTCTTTCCTATGTTCAGTTATCTTGCTGTGGCATATTTTGTACCTCTTGATCAGGTGTTGTATTTATGACCTCATTGTTTTAACCATATTGTGCATTTTCCTTACGGTTAACCAAGGGTTAGTAAGTCCATATTTTTGGTCACCTGTATTTTGAAAGTTGTGTTATGGCTGTCTATTTCACCATTGGGTCCTCATAGAGTGACCATGTTTGTTTAGTGTCCTATGAGAGAGTGGCTTTCGAGTGGGGTCCACACCCGAAGTGGTTGGCAAGATAACCCCTTGAAAGTTAGATAATAAGTGATAACCTAATAATTGATCAGGGGGTGGGTAGTTTATAACATTAAATAAGATATTGTGCCCCACACATGGTTGAGTGCTCATATAGACTCAAGATGTAGTGGGAAGGCCTAGAATGGCAAAATGACCACCTTGTCTTCACAAAGGTTTGGTAGGGTCCACATGAGACTTAGATAGAACTGGGGGTTCATGAAAGGTTACCAAGATAACCAAGGATGGGGGTCGGGACCTATGGAGGCCTACTTAGGGTAACCATAAGCTATGCAATTATACTCTCTCTTTAGGGTCACTAGTGCATTGTGATGTCAAGTTCACCTAGAGTATTGTGGAGTCGTATTGTACTGTCGTCCATGTCTTTCTTATGCTTGCTTGAGGGTCCTCTTCTATCTCCTAGCACGGTGGGGGGACTCCATTTTGGGATCATATGGTCAAGTGGAAGTGCCACTTCTCATCGAATGTTCTTATTTGTATCTTCATATGAGGATTGGCTTCACAGGTGTTCCTGTGGTTCATGACTCATGCATTATCTCATGTTGGAGATTATTGCCCTTTGGAGACCTATGTGGTCATTTATATTTATGGATTTATGTAACCATGTAATTGGTAAAGATGTAAACTTTATATGTATGATTGGAAGCCATGTATTTTATGAGCAATGTAATCTTAAGTTTTGGATGTTATTTTATCAATTATCCTTATGCTTTGTGCTCATGCTTTATTAAAGAAAAAATATATTGTAATACTTCAATCTTTAAATGGTATAATCTATTATATGTGTATGGTTTATTATGCTCAATGAGTAAATGATGGGTAATTGGATTAATCATAATTATGGAATTTAACCTTTCGTTTAATTCTTCATTGGTAACCCTTTAGGAATTCTTGTGTTAAGTATTCCGCTTGTGTTATTATTGTGCAATGTAGTAATTAATGCACTTAATGTGATTTATACTTTAAAAAAATTAATTATTTCACCCTTAGTTGATTAGTTGTTTAGTTTTCCTTTGGGGTTCCTAGCGGGGCATTACATTTGGTATCAGAGCCCATGTTTCGACACTGGGTACTCTGGTTTTGCAATGAGCCCATTTAGCTTGACCTTTTGATTAGGTCTTAGTGTTTGTGTTTCCCTTGTTAGTATCCTTGCCATAGATATAAACCCTTTTTTCTCTTGTGCAGTGTTAGTTCATGGCTAGGAGATCCAAGGGGAGTGACCATGTTGGTGGCTGCAATAGAGGCAGAGGTGGGGGATGTGGTCGAGGTTCAGGCCGCCATAGCCCTTCGCCACCACCCACTCATGTGAGTGTAGATCAGGATCAGTCTGTTCATTAGGATGAGCAACATGTAGGAGAGTAGGTTCCCAAAAGGGAAGAGTTGAGGCAGATGTTTGAGGAGGTGCTAGCCAAACTAGGCCTCAGACCTGAGGCCGATCAGCCCATCCATGCTCAAGTAGGAGAGTCACATCAACAAATTCTGGAGGAGAGAGAGAGGTCTCCCAGAAGGAGAGAGGTCTCAGTAGACTAGGACTCAGCTACCATGGGGCACATGAGGGACTTGATGAGGTCTCATCCTCCTTACTTTGACAGTAGGGGTACCGGTCTCAAGGCAGAGACCTGGCTGATTAGTCTAGATTGGTGTTTTGCCATGCATCTGTATGGCAGCAACACTAAGGCAAGATTTGCCATCTTGCATCTCAAGAGTTTTGCATCTATCTAGTGGTGGTTAGTGGAGGAGAGGATCAGTGTGAGCATTAGCACCATGTCACGGGAGATCTTTCTGGAGAGATTTAGGGCACGATTTCTCTCACCTCAGTGGAGACAGTCGCAGACAGATGAGTTCTATGCTTTGCACCAATTTGGTATGTCTATAGATCAATTTGAGCACAGGTTCTATGAGCTCAAATAATATGCCTGTATTGGCAATGATGAGGTGATGCTAGTTCAACACTTCTTGAGGGGTCTAAATGACCACATCAATGGAGGAGTGAGAGTGTTTGAGCCTGCTTCAGCTAAGGTAGTCATGGAAAAAGCTAGGCTGGTGGAGTAGAATCTTATTCGTGCTCATGGAGGTCAGTCTGGAGTGTAGATGGAGAGTGTTCCTTTTAGTGGGTCCAAAGTTAGAGGGAATTAGTCTCAGACTACTACACCTTTTAGGGGTTCTCAGGAACCCGCTAAGGGTGGGCAGCAGCAGAGTTTTCAGTCAAGGCCGAAGTAGTTTTAGGACTAGCGGGAACTCTTAGCATAAGAAGAATAGGAATTGGAAAAGGAGTAGGTAGAGTTTCCAAGGGCAGTCCTCTCAGGTTGCAACTTAGACCCCTAGCAGAGGAAGCTTCCAGTAGTCCGGTGAACCGTCTAGAGGTAGAGGACCTAGTAGGGGAGCCTACTTCTACTATGGTCAGTTTGGCCACATAGCCGCTCAGTTCCCTCAACATTCTCATCAAACAGGTAGTCAGAGGCCAGCAGCATCAGAGCCAATAGTGGGGGATGTAGGTAGATCCCATAGAGTATTTGCAGTGGTTGATGACCGCCAGGCTGAGCATCAGGGTACAGTGATCAAGACTGCAAGTGTGTTGGGTGGTATTCCTATCTCTATACTTTTTGACTTTGGTGCTTTTGATTCTTTCATTTCTTTATCCATTATGGAGCGGTGTGGGCTTTCATCTACTAAGTAGGTGGATAGGTGGCAAGTAGAGTTGGCTACTGGTGTGAGAGTGTCCATAGACACATTCAATCCTAGTTGTGAGTTGGTTCTAGGACCCTTTGTTACTTCAGTTGACCTTCGGGTCATTCCTTTGGGGTCTTATGGAGTTGTGTTGCGGATGGATTGGCTATCATCTTACAACGCTTGAGTAGACTATCATCAAAAGATAGTGGAGTGTTTCGATGATCATGGCAGGAAAGTGGGGATCATCGAAGTTCAGAGATCGATATCCTTACGTATGATTTTCGCTATGCAACTTAAGCAGTGTATGCATCAAGGTTGTCATATTTTTGTAGTTTCTCTTGAGGATGTGGATGAGGAACAAAGTTGAGAAATCGCTCTTGATGGTCACCCTATTCTTTGAGAGTATGCTAATGTGTTTCCTTTGGATATTCCCGGTATGCCTCCGAAGAGAGACATAGACTTTCGCATTGACTTGGTTCTTGGTGCAGAACCTATTTTGGGAGCTCCATATCTAGTGACTACTCAAGATTTGAGTGAGTTGAAGTTGTAGATGGAGGAATTATTGGACAAGGGGTTCATTTGTCCTAGTGTTTCTCCTTGGGGTGCACCTATTATCTTTGTTAAGAAGAAGGATGGTTCTCTTCGGTTATGCATTGATTATCGACAGTTGAATAAGGTAGCCATCGGGAATTGATATCCATTGCCTCATATAGATGATCTTTTTGATCAGGTAAAGGGAGCCAAGGTGTTCTCTAAGTTTAATGTAAAATCTAGGTATCATCAGTTGCGCATTCATCATGCAGACATTCATAGAATGACGTTTCGTACTCGTTATGGTCACTATGAGTTCATAGTGGTGTCATTTGGGTTGATGAATGTGCCTTCAGTTTTCATGAGCCTCATGAATGGGGTTTTACACACCTACCTTGATCATTTTGTTCTTGTGTTCTTGGATGACATATTAATTTATTCTATATCTATGGAAGAGCATGAGGGCCACTTACGATAGGTATTGCAGTGCTTGAGGGAGAATCAACTTTATGCCAACTTGGTGAAGTGTGATTTTGTCCAGTCAAAGGTGAACTCTCTTGGTGATGTAGTTTCAGGAGAAGGTGTGTCCATGGATCCTTCTAAGATCCAAGCCATTGTAGATTGGCCAGTGCTGATAAATGTTTTAGAGGTTTGAAGTTTTATGGGTTTGGCCAGATATTACTGTTGCTTTGTTTAGAGTTTTTCCCAGATAGGTCACCCGATCACTTCTCTTCAGAGGAAAGGGAAGAAGTTTGTTTGGTCAGAGCAGTGTGAGTCAGCTTTTCATACCTTGAAGGAAATCCTTGTTAGTACTCTGATTCTGGTAGTTCCTTATCCATCCAGAGATTTTATGGTATGCACAGATGCACCTTTAGAAGGTATAGGAGCAGTGCTTATGCAGGATGGTCGTGTGGTTGCCTATGAGTCTCACAAACTCAAGGACCACAAGTTGAACTATCCAGTTCATGACTTGGAGTTGGCAGTTGTAGTGCATGTGTTGGTTAGATGGCGACATTTTCTATTGGGGCATTGGTTTGAGCTGCATAGTGATCACAGTAGTTTGCAATGTATTTTCACGCAGTCAAAATTGAATGCTCGATAGTGAAGATGGATGGAATTCCTTTGTGAGTATGATTTTGAGGTTTGATATATTTAGGGGAAAGAGAATGTAGTGGTAGATGCTTTGAGTCATAGGCGACATGAGGTTGCAACATTGTTCCTTGGAGTGGACTTGAGAGAGAAAATTCTTGGAGTTCTTCTTCAAGACACGTACTATCAGGATGTTAGAGCCATGACAAAGTCTGGAAGGCCATTAGAGGGTAGATATTCTGGATATAATCTTGAGGCAGATGGTCTTCTTCGACATCTTGGATGGATCTATGTACCTCTGTAGACACCTAAAAATATCTCAGTGATCATGTACTAATTATTCCTCTAATTGATTAAATAATTCTTTAATTCTTGAATTAAGTTAATTAATCTCATTATTCTAATTTCATATTTCCTCATCATTTCACTAATTATTCTATTCTTTCATCATTTCATCATTTAATCATTTTCTAAATATTAATTAAATATTTATTATTTAATTAATTATAATTAATTCCCCAATTTAAATAATCTTTATTATTTAAATAAATTGCTAATTATTCAATTTCTATCTCTAATCATTTAATCATTCGACCCACTTCTTTATATTAATTAAATATTTATTATTTAATTAATTGTGATTTAATCCTTTAAATTAAATAATCTTTATTATTTAATTAAATTCCATTTCTACGTAATTAAATAGTTTCTTTAAATTATTTAATTAACTAATTAATTCTTCCATTTCCAAATCCCCAAATTCTAATTTCATTTAATTTCATATTCTTCTAATTTCTTCCAAATTCAAATACATGTGCATGATTTCAAAAATCAAATTGAAAATCAAAGTCAAGTTCTAAATATATTCAAATACTAAATTGAATTAATAAATTCAATTATTTGAATAATATCTCATGCAAAGATTAAATTGAAAATCTAAATCTAAATGCAAGCACATGCTAAATTAATTAATTAAATCATTTATCTCTTCAACTTGTATTTTCATCTTTCAGTTAGCTTTTTCTAAATTAAGCTTTCTTTGTCATCCTCTTTATTTCCTCCAATCATTCTTTCTCTTCCTTCAGTCAGCTTTTTCTCAATCAGTTAACTCAATTAATCTATTCCATCTATTCAGTTTCAATCCTACAATCAGCAGTTCAACTATCAATTTTCATGTGAGATCACCTGAGTTCCACCTCTTGATCAATTTGTTCCATCTTTCAATAACATTCTCCAATAATCTATAAATTGAGCATTCAATCTCCATTTTCAATCCTCCTCAATCTCGAACAATTACTCTGAATCACAAACTTTGAATCTTTGTGTCACTTGCAGGTTACCAGCACAATATCTGAGAGGCATCATACCACAGAGAGGAGAAGAGCAATGGAAGTTCTACACAGTCACAAAATAGGGAGTTTCTATTGATTTCATTTATAATTCCTATTTTGCTTGGTTGTATCATTTCATTGTTAGTTTGTTAGATTCTTTGATTAAAAGGGATTCATAATTTCCCTTTTGTTTTTAATTGATTACTTATTTCTAAGATGAATTTTACATGTACGACATTTTGGTGAACCCGATGTGAACTAACAACAATTTAACCTTCTTTATTTTATGTGTGATTTTCGGTAGATTGTGAGGATTTTTCATTTTTTTAATAGGTTGCACGAATTTCAAGAAAAAAAATTTCCGTCATGCAATCAAGAATTCATCATCACGCAATTGCATAGACAACATCACACATTCAACCCTTCAGGGTCACACATTCGTTATGATAGGGTCACACAATCACCCTGTCTAGATCGTACAATCACCCTTTCTTCATCACGCATTCGCAGGAAGCTTTGTTGTTTAATTTTTTCTTCCATCTGTTATCTATTTTGGTCAATCCGGGATCAAATTGATTTTATTTTTATGATTTGATTAATACAGTTTATGGCAACAAAAGTTCAGTTCAAGATTTCAAGTGAAAGAAGGACGAAACAACAAAGGAGAGAAGCCAAATGCTATCAAAAGGTTCTTCAGGCAAAAAAATTGATACAAGATTTAGAAGAACAACTGGCCTTAGATAGATATAATAGCCTAGTTCTTTCTTATACAGTTAAATATGATCTAATCAATATTGAATGGATGATGAGGGATTTGGCTAGGGCTTCACAGTTGGTTTCGCAGGTTCCTAACCGGGTTTAGCTTTCTGTTATTTTTTTTAGTTTTGAATTTTTGTTATTATCTACCTTCTGTCATGCAATCGACCTATTAGTGCTACGCAATTGACCAAATATTGTCACACATTTGATCTATCATGTTTACACATTCACTCTGTCAGATTCATGCATTCACTCTATCAGATTCACGCATTCAGTCTGTAAGTATCACGCAAACGCACAGGTAAAATCACGCATTCGCCTCTGTCAAGTTTTGAGTTTCTATTTTCTATTAGTTTGATTGTACTACTAATCTTCTTTTTACAACTTGTGGTGGATTTTTAGAGAGGATTAGATTAGTATTTTTGCATGCACACTTCACACTTCATTTTTAGGGCTTAAAATCAACAACAGTTAAAATGGACATGTATGGATAATCTCACACTTCATTGTTGGTGCTTAAAATGAACATGGGCTGAAATTGACATGCATGCATCTCACACTTGGTTTTTGGTGCTTAAAATCAACAAATGGTTAAAATTGACATGTATGCCTTCATACTTGGATTTGGTGTTTAAAATGGACATGCACATACGTATCTAACACCTAAATTTGGGCTATAAAATGAATGTGAATTAGACTGCATTAGATTAAATCTTTTTTTCATTTTCTTAAGGTAAAGAACTTTTTATTGTGTCTGGGGTGGACCTTCTGTTGCACTAACTGACTTTCTACCCGCCATCGGGCTCTTGGAGAAAGAAGGAAGGTGACAACAACATCCAAATTTTCTTTTATTCTATGTAGTGAGGGGTATCTTTGACTGGGGATTTCATCACCCCACAGAGGTACTTCAAATTGGGATGCGTTGGGGATATTATCTCTCCCAACATACTCTTGAGCGGGTTTTTCGAGCTGCTATATAAATATACTGGTCAGGCAGCTAGAGTGTTGAGTGAATTCTATGTATGTGGAGGCCTTCCCTGCACTGATAAGCTCAACTAAATCCTTAAGTGGCTTGCTCTGAAAATCCGTCATTGGATCGGGACCCCTTGAAACCTAATACTAAGAACCAATTTAGTTGCCAAAAAACCCTACATTTAGTGATTCTGGGAGTGTGGATCGTACCCCATAGATACCCTTCATGTACCTTACACTATGATATAGGAACCCCTTAGCTATAAGATCCTTGGATCTTTGGGGTAAGAGAGACTGGCATGCCCACCGTGGAGTGGAGCCAATGCTGCCAGACTCTCTATCTGTTCATTTTGTCTTAGTATTTCGTAAGGGCCTCACTGAATGGTGTCCACTATCCAGCCTAAGATTGTATTTTGTGCTTTTTAATGTATTGATGTGCTAGACCAGTATTGAGTTAGTCCCTTGGGCTATTTCAGGCCCTATCCCACGTATCTCTGAATTTTCCAAGATTGTATGAAAATTTAGTCAATCAACTATACATACCTACCAGCAATTGTTCTCAGATTTGGAAAACTACAAAACATTGTCCTACACACGAAGCTACAGAAAACAAAGTCCATTTTGAAACCAAAATTCAAAAGTCTTTACATAGTTGTGACCCTAGGCAGTTTTTTTGCACAAGTCCCACTTACATCCTCATTATCGTCCTACATCTTTTGCATAGTCCCACTTACGTCCTCATTATCGTCCTATGTCTTTTGCATAAGTCTCACTTACATCCTCATTATTGTCCTACGTCTTTTGCATAGTTCTCACTTATGTCCTCATTATCGTCCTAAGTCCTTGCATAGTCCCCACTTACATCCTCATTATCGTCCTAAGTCCTTGCATATTCCTCGCTTATGTCCTCATTATCGTGCTAAAGTCCTTGCATAGTCCTCATTCATGTCTTCATTATCATCCATAGTCGTTTCATAGTCCTAATTTTGAGTCCTCATTATCATCCTCATATACGTCCTTGTCTAGACCTCATATACGTCTGTCTTAGTCCACCATCATTTGCATAATCATCCTAGAAAGTCATACCCCAAACATCCAAAACACAATCAGAGGATCAGTCAAAATTAACCCCAACTCAAACAAGTTGGTCAAGTTCAATCAAACATTGTCACAACCAGAGAAATGGAGAAAATATCTTACATTTTGTGATCCTAGGTCCAAACCAAATAAGCAAACATCATGGATTGGAATTATACATTTCGTAGAGAAGGTGGAGGATTCATCCCTTCCATTCCTATTTCATCACCATCCATAGAAATATTAGCTCAACAAATCAAAACTTTGCAACAACAAGTGACAGACATGGCGAGTCCTGACAACCATAGGGGTTGGTTAGAAAACATGATGAGAGAAGTGATGGCCATGAGGGGATCAGTATCAAACCAACCTTCTTATTCTTGTGAGACCATTCAAACATGCCAACCTTAATTCTTGAATAAAATTGTTCCTACCTCAGTTCAACCAACATTAGAGTCATGTAAACCTTCTTTTTCTTTCAACACACTATATCAGTCATACCAATCATATCAACCCAGCAATCAAACCCCATTCAACAAAAGTCCAAATCAAAATTCACATCAACCCAACATTCAAACCCCTTTCAACCAAAATAAAACCCTATTCAACCAAAGTCCAAATCAAAATTCACACCAACCCAACATTCAAACCTCTTTCAACCAAAATCAAACCCCCTTCAACCAAAGTCCAAATCAAAATTCATTCAACCAAAATCAAACATCTTTCACCCAAAACCATACTACTTTCAACCAAAATCAAATCCCTCTCAACTAGATCCCAAATCAACCATATCCATCCACCATTTCATCATCCCCTGAAGTCACACAAGACCAATCCATGCGATCTCTATCTAATAACACAACCTCCCAAGGGGTATCCATAGCACAAAACCAATCCAATCGAAGTCATGATTTAGAGAGTCTCCTTCAAAACCCTTCTTCATCAAGTCAAAAGGTTGAAACATTCCAACAATCTCCCATGCATTTCCAAACTCCTTCCCCGTGTCAAGAGGATGATCCAAAATCAGAATAAATGAGTCTTGAAACAAATCAAGATCAAGAACAACCACTTCCATCCTACCTAATTTTTGATCAAGATCCCATCGACCAAGAATCGTATGATGATCCCCTCACTCTTTTCTATTCCATTCATAATGATCCAATTCAAAATCAAGAGCAAAGCACAAACTCCAATGATCCCTTTACAAACCAAGATCAAAGCATACCTTTACCTTCATGTCCTAAACAAGATCCCATTATTTCTCCAAATCCTGATCAAGATCTCTCCATCCCTTCATCTCCATGTCATAATCCTCCATGTTCTTCACAAGATTCCCTCTCAAATGAATTTGCCATTTCTTCTCATGATTCCTCTACACAAGTTGTTCATGAACCCCTTATCAATGAAATTACCAATCCAGATCATACTACATAGAACAACTTGTCAACAATTGTTTCATCATCTTATTCAAGAAAAATCATAACACTAGTTAATGAGATCAACACTTGGTTGACTTCATCATCCTCTTCAAGTGCATCAATAAAAATAGGCATAACACCCACTCATGTCACAACTTCAAAAATAGAATCAATTTGCCTCATACACCCACACTTGATAGACTGGGGGCAAGAGAACCTACCATGATTGGATTTCTTTGAAAATGATAAGGCTATACCTGAATTCATGGGTTCTAGAGCTGGATTTCCATCTGATGATCCACAAAATCCAAAAAATAAGAAAATCAACATTGGAGATGTTGAACACATACACTTAGCCGAGTCCTTATATCCTATTGATAAAGACATCTTTATCTGACTTTTCAAACAAAGGCCAATGAACTACCTACACAAATATTATACCTAAAGGTTGGGTTAGTTTAGGTTTTACTTTCCACATTGCATATCATTTTATTTAAAGCACTGCATTGCATACAGTTTCTTTCCAAGCACCATCATATTTAGAAGTCACATTTGCAAAATTTTCTACATTAGTATATAACAACATGAATAAAATAAGGCAACTGTTCAAGTTTATCATTCGTTTGCATTCAAGAGAATCAAGGTTAATCTCCTTTCTTAGATATTAGGACATGAAGTCTATGAGGTCCTAAGATCATTCATTCACAACATTACCTTGTGATGATGCTTTACTCATGGTTGGGTAGTGATTTCACTAGTTGAGACTTGTTAACCCAAAATCTTTCAATTTTTATATCTCACACATTAAGAAGATCTCTAATTCATTCTAGACACCTAGTTGATCATATGACTAGTGAAAAATCTAAAATTCTACTTTAGCGCCGTTGTAATTGTCACACCCAAGTAGGTTTCATTACTTACAAGTCAAGGCAAGAAAATAAAAAGAAAAAGAGCTATGTCGAATATCCATCTCAAGGAAAAAGAGCAATGATATATAACTGAAATATCATGCATACAAATGCGAAAAAAAGATTGACTATGGGAACATGCAAGTAACTCCATCAGGGCTATGAATGCCTACTGGCAATGGAGCAATATTTGAGAAATTACAGTCTATAACCTCATCAGAGCTCTCAAGGCTTGCTGGCAGTGAGGCTCTATTCAGGATGATTTTGAAGTTAGAATAAACCATGTAGCTAGTCATATAGGATGCTAGAGATCTTTAGTGAACACAAGAGTAGGAATTAACTCATCTACACACACATGGGAAAAATAAGATCAAAGTTTCAAGAACCAATGGGGAAGTTTTCCGCGTCTCCATTTGTAAATCCTAGTCACTAAGTGTGTTGATTTGAATAATCCTAGGGACCTTAGAGATTGATTGACCACTTATCTATGAAATGTTTTGCACCTCCATTTCAATTGGTGTATCACAAATGCAAAAACAAACACAGTCAACCTTGTTCAAATAGGAAATGCATCTTCATCTTGCATATTGCATTCACATAGGTCATGCCAAAAATTCATTTGTCTTCATATACATTCTGCAGATCATTATGTCATATAGATCTGCACACTGGGGGCATAACTGAAAAAATCCTTAAAATCATATAAAGTCCTGAAAAAAACCAAAAATAGTGAAAAACCATAAAAAATACCAAAAACATTCAAATACGATTCTAAAAAAATCATTCAAAAACATTCAAATACGATCCTGAAAAAATCAACCAAAAACATTCAAATACAATCCTAAAAAAATCAACCAAAAACATTCAAATATCGATCCACATAATCCAAAAACATCGAAAAATCTCTTGGAAAAGAACTAAAAATTAAAAATCAATCAATCAGAAAAACTTTCAATAAAATGTCTTGTGAGAAACAAATACCCTAACAGATATCCAGCAAACACTTCGCACGAAGTTAACAAAGGATACGACTATCCAGTCAAACATCTGCAATCAATTGATCAAACTGTCTTATCAATCGTATCATATCCATATCAACGTGATCATTATCTTGTCTTAAACAGAAGAGGATACACTCAAAATCAGATAGGCTAGTCTTAAATGGGGTTTGCAACTTTTCGAGATTAGACATTATCAACCATCACATCAAACAACTGCGAACGAAGGCACAAGGTTAGTATAGCTGCTGAATTTTGTCTGGGTCAGTCTTTATCTTTTTATCATTTGGCAACAGATATTGTTCCTATGCTACTCAGGGATGTCTACAAGTGACTAGAGGAGCCATGATGGGCATTATCTTTTTCTTTGTTTGTTGCTTGTCCGCTACATGTATGACAACCTCCTTTGGAGGGTCTTCACATATTGATCATGACTGAGGCCCATCGTACACCTTATTCGACACACTCTGGTGTCAAGAAGATGCACGCAGATCTTAGACATATATATCATTGGGCTGGTATGAAACATGACATTGCTAATTGTTGGTATTATGGATGTTCTGCATTAGTTTTGTCATTGATGTGAACACTTATCCTTCTAGAGATCTATGGTTCACCGACACATTGTGTTAACTGGCAAGGTCAGTGACTTATGCACAGTCACTGGTATATTGTTCACCGGCAGGTTATATGGTTCACCGACACCAATGATGACTTGTTATCATCTGGAGATCACTTGATTATGTCAAAGACATGATTTGGATACTTGGTTTTGGTGTTTTGATTATTGGTCTAATCGGGTTGACATATTTTCTATTACCGACAGATTGGTCTAGGTTATGGACCGGTATGCATTATCTATTCCAGATCAACATGACACGTTATGGAGATGATTTATTGTTGTTGTAATTGTATTGAGCCGACATGATGCATCACAACAAGACTTATTTGTAATTGATTTAAATGTAATATTCTTAGTGAGCCAACCTACACATTTGGTCTTAGGTTTTGTATATATGTAAGATCGCATTTGTGAGATGACAGATATGATATGGTTATGGTCTGGAATTGTAACATGGTATGTGTGAATATTGAAGATCATATGAGCAGACCATAGAGAAGGTTCAAGGAAGGTTTGAAGGTGTTTATCAGAGCTTAACCGATACTGAATCCAGCATTGGAGATGCTATTTTGAGTAGTACATTATTATAGGATTTAACCATCCTATTGTAGTCATTGTGACTCCCATTTGAGTAGTGTGCTCTAGGTGGTTGGTCTTTCTGCATGTGCAGTCCCCATTTGTATACACATACTATCTACAGTAGTATCATCTAGTTATGGGTAAGGTTTCCCACCATGTTTTTTCCCCTTACAGGGTTTCCACATCAAAATCTTTGTGTTATGTGTTGTAGATGTTGTTTCTCTTTTTGTTTTATGCATTAAGCTTCACTAGTATTGATATTAACTGCTAATCTGTTAACCAACATGAAGTTTGGTTTACCGGTATTAAGTATCAAGTTTGATTAAGTTATAATTGGGTTGAAATTCATGGACAACTAATTCACCCCCCACCTTAGTTTCCCTTCCGATTCCTAACACTAATTTTGTGTCGAAGTGTTTAGAATGTTAGCAGGTGAAGGTGGAGCATCAACACCCTACATGGCTTTTACAACCTAATTTGGTATCGGATTGGAAATGGGATAACATTTCCATGGATTTCAAAGTGGGGTTGCATGTTTCTTTGCATCGTCATGATGCCATCATGGTCATTGTTGATAGATTGACTAGAGTTGCTCATTTTGTTCCTATTTGATCTTCTTATACAATAGTAGTGGTGGCACAAGTTTTCTTGGAAGATGTGGTGAGGTTGCATGGGATTCCTAGGTGGATCATTTCTGATAGAGATCCTGTCTTTACTTCAACATTGTGGACCTCACTTTAGCATGCTTTGGGGACCCATTTGAACTTCAGTTCAACTTATCACCCAGAGATCGATGGTCAGACTGAGCGTGTGAATCAGGTCTTGGAGGACATGCTTCACATGTATGTTATGGACCAACAGTCATGCTGGGAGAAATATATTTGTCTTGTGGAGTTTGCTTATAACAATGGATACCACGGCTCCATAGGCATGTCGCCTTCCAGGCATTGTATGGTCTTCCTTGCCGTACTCCTTTGAGTTAGGATTAGTTTGAGGATAGGGTGCGTTTAGGACCAGATATGCTTCGAGAGATGGAGCAACAAGTTGAGAAGATTCATGGGCATTTGGTTGCTGCATAGGATAGGCAGAAGAAGTATGTCAATGATCATAGAGTGGATTGTTAGTTTTCGGTTGGCGACCATGTGTTCTTGAGAGTTCATCTGCAGAAGAGACTGATCCGTTATGGAAAGGGTTCTAAGTTGGCACCTCATTTTGTTGGCCCTTTTGAGATCCTTGAGAGGATAGGACCTGTTTCCTACCATCTTGCCTTGCCACCGAGTCTATCCCGCATCCACGATGTCTTTCATGTTTCTGTTCTTCGACCTTATCATCCTAATGTGACTCATGTTCTTGACTGGAAGGCTTTGCAGGTTGAGGACAAGTGGCTTTCCATGGAGCCTATGCGCATTCTTCAGCGTCGGGATTTGAACCTCAAGGGTCGTACCATTTACCAAGTAAGGGTCCTATGGGATCCAAATTATGAGACCTCGATGACATGGGAGGATGCATCAAAGATGAGAGAGCTTTATTCTTATCTATTTTAGGCTTCCAAGAGTAAGCCTAGTTTTGGGCGAAAGAATGTAGTACCCCTTCTCGATCAGACTTTTTAGACTTATGTTTGACTTCAGTTGACTTTTCAGTGGATACATTACTATTATACTTTATTTAAACTTTATGCGATGTTATTACATGCTTTAATTTGATATGTAGTGTATGCTTTCATGCAGTATTTCTTTACTTATGTTAAATGTGATTTTATGGATTACTAACATGGACTGACATATTTACTTTATATGTGTGATGCATTATTTGTATGTTTCATGTTTGCAAGTGTATGGGATGTGAGGGGATGATTTTCCTTCACTCACTCCGATGAGACACCGAACGTCACGATTCTCCTTCATCGGTGTGTGTGCCATGTCTGTTTATATATTTGTCTATATGCATGTGTGGTTCACTGATGCAAGACATTGAAGGTACAAGTACTGGGTAGGTATGGGGTATCAACTCCACCTAGTTTCATAGGTCTGAATGTGCCTTATTTGTCCGATGGGAGTGGATGAGATAGTTGTTGGACCCTAATTTGACTTGCAGTTACACTCATGTGATTGTTGTCAATTGGTTGTCTTTTTCAGTTGACCGGTATGGGAGTCATAGTGCTTTGGTATTTTTCATTTTGTGAGTCATCATTTGACCATTCCTCATTTTGCATGCTTCTGATTATTTGAATAGTTTTAAAATTGAGTGAATGCTATTATTTTGTGTTGGCATAATTAATTTCTTTAATTTTCCTTGAGTTTATTGATTTAATTAAATTAATGGAGTTTCTAAATTTAAATGGTTAAATTGCATGTTAAATTGCATGTTAAATTGTGAATATAGTTGTATTAATTTATTTGAAAAAGAAATAATTTAAATACTATGCTATTTGAATTTTAATGCTAATGTTGAATTAAAGTCTCATGGGAAAAGGAAATGAAAATAAAAATAAATAAAGGCATTTCCTTTTTTTACCTTTTTATTTAACTTTTAGATTTTTATTTTGTTTAAAAAAAAGGGATTGTGGCATAAAAAAGGGAATTAGATTTCTTTTGCTTTTTAAAATAGTTTATTCTTATTGGTTGGAAAAACTTTTTAACCTAAAAGTTTAGGTTGAAATATTTTTGGGTATATTGCTTGGGAGTTCACATGAAGAGGGGAGGTTTTTTTTGAATACAAAAATTTGGAAATCCATTTGGGAGGAGGAATTTGGATTTGGAATTGGTATGCAGGGTTGAAGCTCTTCCACAAATTTACTTCCTGGATTGCTTTGCAGGTTGGGTAGTTTTCTTGTATTGCAATAAAAATTTGAATGTTTTGAGCTTTCTTTCCTATGTGTGATTAAAATTTGTTAAATCTTATTGGTGATTCTTGTTGAAATTTTTGAATTGGAAATAGAGTAGTTTGCTATTGGATTTAATTAAACCCCAAATCAGTGTGTATTTGTTGAAGAGTTTTTCCAATTTCTTGTTGGCTATGTGTTTTCAAGTTCCTTGTAAATTTATTTTTGATTAGTTCCTCTATTTTGTGTAGTAAGGAAATAGAGATTGTTTTATGATTGATTGCAAGTTTTTTATTTGTCCAAATTTGGGGTTATGCTGGCAAAATTTTGTTAATTTGCCACTTTGCATAATGCAAGGATTCTTCCTGTGTGTTAAGAAATAAATAATAATAATAATAAATCAAATCCCTTCTAATTTCTTAAGTTTCTTTTGAATTTTGCCCAAGATCTATAGATTTGGATCTTTTATGCTTTATTGGTTTGACATAATTCCTTATTGAAAAAAAAATTCATGTCAAAGAAATTTCTGCTTACTATTATTTTATTACCATTGATTTGTGCAGTATTTGAATGGTTTAATTTTTAATTAAAATTTTAAAAAATATGTATATTGAACTAAACCGCACCCCCCCCCCACGGTAGCAGCACTACCGGCGGTAGTGACTGCTACCGGTTGGTAGTGTTTGCTACCATTCGGTAGCAACACTACCCGCGGGTAGGCTAATGCCAACGTTGTTTGTTATTTCCCACTTCGTGATGCTTTAAAAAAAATCGTTGCTGATAAATAACAACGCATGTTAATTTTATGAGTTCATTTTTTTCAATATCATTTTGTTATATATATATATACACACACACACACACACACACTTCTTTTAATCAAGGCATTAGTTATGTGATTAAATTGGTAGATTAGATTTATTTTGGAAATAGATTAAATATTTTAATATAATTCATATTTAATTTATTATATATTTAATATGGATTTTATTATTTTGTTTGGATTATTGTATTCGAAATAAATAAAATTGAATGATGTATTAAATGTGGGGTGTTTTATTTAATTTTCAATTGATGAATTTGCAAGTGTTTATGATGTTGATATTCTCAAAGATTGTCTAAGTTTGGACTTAGTGAATTTAACTTTTCTTGCAAGGGGATTAGTTTGTTGCAATTTCTTGCCTATGTTCAGTCGTCCTGTTTTGGCATATTTTGTACCTCTTGATCAGGTGTTGTATTTATGACCTCATTGTTTTAAGCATATTGTGCTTATTCCTTATGGTTAACCAAGGGTTAGTAAGTCCATGTTTTTGGTCACTTGTATTTTCATAGTGGTGTTATGGCTATTCGTTATGCCATTGGGTCCTCGTAGAGTGACCATGTTTTTTTAGTGTCCTATGAGAGAGTGGCTTTCGAGTGGGGGCTGCACCTGAAGTGGTTGGTAGGATAGCCCCTCGAAAGTCAGATAATAAGTGATAACCTAATAATTGATTAGGGGGTGGGTAGTTTATAACATTAAATAAGATATTGTACCCCACGCATGGTTGAGTGCTCGTATATACTCAACATGTAGTGGGAAGGCCTGGAATGGTAAACAAACCACCTTGTCTTCATGAAGGGTTGGTAGGGTCCGCATGAGACTTAGATGGATCTAAGGGTTCGGGAAAGGTTACTAGGATAACCCAGGATGGGGGTCGGGACCTATGGTGGCCTACTTAGGGTAACCATCATAAGCTATGCGATGACACTCTCTCTTTAGGGTCACTAGTGTATTGTGATATCGAGTTCACCTGGAGTATTGTGGAGTCATATTGTATTGTCATCCATGTCTTGCTTATTCTTTCTTGAGGGTCCTCTGCTATCTC
This sequence comes from Cryptomeria japonica, assembly GCF_030272615.1. Classification (NCBI taxonomy): domain Eukaryota; kingdom Viridiplantae; phylum Streptophyta; class Pinopsida; order Cupressales; family Cupressaceae; genus Cryptomeria; species Cryptomeria japonica. The sequence continues at coordinate 377,806,832 of NC_081405.1, forward strand.
CTAGCATGGTGGGGTGATTCCATTTTGGGATCACATGGTCGGGTGGTAGTGCCACTTCCCATCGGATGTTCTTGTTTGTACCTTCATGCGAGGATTGGCTTCGTAGGTGTTCCTGTGGTTCGTGACTCATGCATTATCTCATGTTGGAGATTATTGCCCTTTGGAGACTTATGTGGTCATTTGTATTTATGGATTTATGTAACCATGTAATTGGTAAAGATGTAAACTTTATATGTATGATTGGAAGCCATGTATTTTATGAGCAATGTAATCTTAAGTTTTCGATGTTATTTTATCAGTTATCCTTATGCTTTGTGCTCATGCTTTATAAAAAGAAATTATATTGTAATACTTGAGTCTTTAAATGGTGTAATCTGTTATATGTGTATGGTTTATTATGCTCAATGAGTAAATTATGGTTAATTGGATTAATCGTAATTATGGAATTTAACCATTCATTTAATTCTTCATTGGTAACCGTGTAGGAATTCTTGTGTTAAGTCTTCCGCTTGTGTTATTATTATGCAATGGAGTAATTAATGCACTTAATGTGATTTACACTTCTAAAAAAAATTTATTTCACCCTTAGTTGCTTAGTTGTTTGGTTTCCCTTTGGGGTTCTTAGCGGAGCATTAAAGAAGGTCCATCTAGAGGGACAGGTGTAGGACACCAGAGACAAGCACCTTTAGGAGGGAATGCCTCTTGAGACTTGATTAAGGTTTTATTATATCATATGGGATTGCATATTTTGATCATTTTGATATCATATACTTGAACTTTATATGATTTTATGATGATATGGTGATAGACATTGGACTCTATATGTGTTTTTATTTGATTTTTCATGCATATTATTATGATGATCTCTATGATGCTGATTATGATGATCTATATGATGACACTTTATTCTATCATGATTATGGATAATTATGATTATCTATGATGATATGATGTTATGGTTTCCTAGATGCACATGATGATTATTATGATGGTGATTTAATATATACATTGATTGATTATATTGTGTGATGAATGTTTCTATTAGGATATTTATGCTCATGATAATAATGATGATTGATTAATAATATGCAATGCAATAAATTAATGTTTTTGATTAAGGTAAAAAAAAGTTTTGAAGGGACCCGAAACCCTTTACAATCAGATTTTGAATGGATCTGGAACCCTCAGCTAGAAAGTTGTCCTAACAAAAGGAACAAGAAAGCACTAGACAACCATGGGTTAATTTGGCTCCCATAGCCAAATACATGGGTTTTAAAAATAGGTTCCCACAATCTAAAATAAAAGATACAAAAAGGATAGCCAACAACCAGCCTAAAACCAACCCCCAACTAAGAATAATCAATAGTTACATTTAGAGCTACTCTTGTGGGAGTGGAGAGTCATGTCAAAAGAGGGCTTAGAGAACTTAGATTTCAATGCAATAAATTATGTACATATGTAATATCTAAATGACTTATTAATGAATATTTATGGATGATAAAAAGAATGAATGTTTTATTTAAAATGGATGTATCTAACATATTATATATATGATAGTGTGATGATGAAAACAAGGCTAAAAATGGATAATCTTAATTGAATCAAAATGATGAGAATGATTGAAATGAAAAATGAACATAATAAATCTTAAATGATAATTAATGAAACTAAATGATGAAAATGATGCAATGGATAATGAAATGCTTATAATGAGTAATGATAATGAAATAAAATATCTAACCCAAATGGATGAATTGCCATCTTTTTTTGAATATTATGATAATGCTTTATTTCATCATTGAGCTTTTAAAATATTGTAAGAAAATACAAGCACCTAGGTATAATTACACTAGGATGACTTGAGTATTTCTTACATGGATTTTGATTTAGCAAGTTAACATAAGCATTGAGGTATAATGAGACAAAGATGACTTGAGTATCCCTTGCATCAATAGACAAGGATTATCCTCTTTCACATATAAATCCATAATAGCCTTGATGATATTTTGTCAACCATGTACTTAAAAGAGTGTACACATTACTAAAGAATAATCTACAAGCAAAAAAAAAAGAAAATAACCATGCCACATCATAGCTCCTCTAGTCTCAGACATCCTCGAGTAGCATAGGAAACATGATTAACAAAAATCAAGACACAAATGTTGAATCTTCTATGCCATAGAGATGTTTTCTTGTCAAAACAGATATGATCATCCCATTTGCTAGTTTTTGATGTGGATTGTCATTGTTTTGGTTTAGTTTGTAAATGAATGTTTCATAATTCAATTGTGTTCATCGTTAAATGGTCCATCTCATTATTTTGTTTAAGGCTTGTTGTTATGTTGCTTGTTATCCATATATCAGAGTCCAAATGATTATCCTTTAAAGTGTTGCATTCAGGGATCCTATTTTGTAACTAGGTGGAAGATTTACCCCCAGTATAGGTTGGAACCAACTTATTATGGATAGATGGATATGGAAAGATGGATGACACTTTATTATGAAATAGATAAGGTTGGTGTATAAAAGAACTATGTCATAAGCCATAGTAGAATTTTATTGATGGGATATATACAATGGGTAATGGATAGGCTACAAATAGGTTATATCATGCTTTGGGATATGATCAAATAAATGTGGATAGGAGGTTTTATTATGGCTATATACAATTATTATGTATACAAAAGAGAACCTAGAATCTAGATAGATAGAAGGGCTAGTTTATCACAAGTAGCCCCTCTTGCTAGGTTTTCAAAACTTGTTTTTATTTCACTTTTTGATTTTCTAATTTTTTGTATTTTTTGCATTTTTTTGCATTTTTGCCCCTTGAATTAGGGTTTTTCAAAAAACTTACGTATAAAACTTATGAAGATGCATACTATTTACTGGATCATCCAATAGCTCACCTTCAGGTGTAGAGAGGTGATAAGCCTTTGATCCGTAAGCAGTGACAATAACATAGGGACCTAACCAATTGGGCTCAAATTTCCCCTTTTTTTCTCGATTTTGCTGATTTTTGGGGTTCTTCTTGATCACAAGATTACTAACATGAAAGACATGAGGCTTAAGCTTGTGATTATAGCTTCTAGACATGCATTATTGATAAGCCTTTAGGTGATTGAAATCCTTCTATCACCACTCATCCAATAACTCTAATTCCTACAACCTAAAGACATGGTAATCCCCATCTAGTATTAAGCCCTTAAGTGAAACTCAGAGAGATGAAAAATCAACCTCAATGGGCAAGAGGGCTTCAAATCCATAAACAAGATAATAGGGTGTTGCACCAATGGGTGTGCAAATATTGGTTCTTGTTACCAAATTTTGCTACAACTAAATTTGGTGGTCTATTATAGGCCTTTCACATTGTAATTGAAAAAAGGTACACAAATGTTTTTACAAGTTTCTTCATTTTACAACATTATGGTTTAAATCCAAAGTTCATTTCATATATGCAAGCATTTCAAAGAAATGACAATAAAAGATTCCATAGAAATAGCTCTTTATTTACAAAAAATGTGTAAGATATTCCACACAAGTTGTGGGAATAGTTGACATAGCTATAGACATATATTCTCATACAATTATATAGACAAACTATATAAACAAGATGAAAGAATGAGTATGATAGAAGGGTGACCCTTCATTGCATGTAATTATGAACCCGAGATTGAAGGAGTGTCAAATATTTATCTTCTCATCCATATTTAGCTTCTTCCACTCCCATTCCAAGAGTATTTGCAAAATATTTGATAATTATGTTAGAGAAATGAGGATAAACATAATTTCATACCCAAACTCAATAGATTATATAGTCTTTCTACATAAAGATATCAAAACATATGATTATAGCTAGCATACTACAAATGGAATATATCAAATCACACCAAGCAAGAGAATCAGAGAGATCAAAGTGACAAATCATTAGAAGCTTCATGAGATTCTCATTTTTTCTAACTTGTTTGTGCAGGTATATGATAAGTTTCCATTTCATGAGTATTAAGTATGTGGGAAAAAATGGGCTCCCACAAGGGTAGAGCTCAACATACTGAGTAGTGATGCCAGAAAAATCATGGCATTCTCATAAAACAACTTTACTATTATCATAAATGAAATACCTTTGTCACATGGAGGCATGATAGTACAAAGACAAATGTTACTAGATAGAAAATTCCAATCATTATATGAGCCATCAAAGAACAAGTACTTACAACTATTAGCACACACAATAACACATAATGGGATTAAATCATTAGATGAAAGTGGGTGTACTAGTAGATGCAAGTACAAATTTTGAATCAAACGCATGAATAAGAGACAATGAAGCAATAACAGATCATGAGGGCAACTTGTATGCACAAAAAATAATAGTAAAGGGAGTAAAGAACAATTAAAACATTCATGAGGAGCAATGTTCTTTGTAAACATAATGTTATAGAACAACAAAGGCTGTCATGCACAAGATACACAACACATTCACACAAAGTGCACAAGGAAAGTGATTATAGTTTTGACAAAGGTGTAGTATCCAAAAGAATAGGAGATCAATTATGACAGTCATACCATCATTTAGAGAAGGGCATCTTGACAGTTAAAAAAGTCAAATACTGAATGATAACCTAAGATAAAGAGGAAAGTAGCCTTCAAAGCCAACAAAGTCATCAGAGAAATCATTGAACATAAAGATTGTGTGCTAACTATTCACAGTTTGAATGAAGACACAAAGTCATCAAGTTTCCTCCTAAGAGTAGCATCTTCAGTATTAATGACTAGACACTGAAATAAAGACAACAATTTTATATACTCAATTGAATCTATAGCCATGAATCGTTATAGAAGCTGGATGGACTATTATAAAAGTCATAATGGCAGATAGGCATTTCCTAGAAAGTGGTCTCTGAACAAAAGCAACAAATAACAATTACAACCAATAACAATGACTAAGAATTCTCTTAACCACTAAAAGTTAGTTTCTTGTCAAGATATGAGTATTCAATTATACCTATAGTTAGTTTCTTGTCAAGATATGAGTATTCAATTATACCTATAGTAGCGTCCAAAGAGTAGCTACATCACTTTCAAGATTAGTATTTTGTGCACAAAGACAATTTTGAGTGTCAAGAGGAATATATCAATGATACATCACAATATGCAGTCTGTCTCAGTTACAAAGCACAACAAAGAGTTGTCACTAAAAGAGCAGCATATCAATGATCATTACAATAGAAAAGTGTAGTATATAGGGAAGGAGTAAGTATACTTAAAGATCATTTATTGTCAAAGAATACTCACAATACAGTGATATAGTTACTAAGTAGATCATGAAAGGCAGTAAATGGAGGCTATCAATAAATGCTGATGCAGTAGACAATCACAAATACAATGAAGAATGAATAACAATCATCATGGAGTACATAGTGTTTAGGAGAAAACAGAGACATGGGATAATAAACAGGAACCTATCAATGACAACCTCAAAGTCATAAAAAACGGTGAGCTTACAAGGAGCAAAAAAACTTGAAAAATATATAGTGCAACCCTCTCAAAACAACATGATTCTTCAAAATAGTGATATCTCATCCAAAAATGACAGCCAAAAAGCCAAAGAATACTATTGTCTCAGTATTGTAACAAATAAAGATGCCAAGACTCAAGGAACAAAGAATAACTCAGAAGCATCAGTAGTAATTAGTAAGCACATCAAAAAGGGAAATTATTGTCAAGACATCAATCTCAGGTAAAGATAATCTTAGAGCAGCATCATAGTGACCACAAGAAGATCTCAAAGTAGCATTCATAGTTATATGGTTTCAAGGAAAGATCATAGAGAAGACAAAGGGTGACAAATACAATAAGGAACAATCATAAGATAATGCTCATCATGACAACTTCATGAATCAAAGCAATATATTTGAAAGGAGTATTTGTGAGGTACATTGTAAAGCTTGATAGAGACTATTATAGAGATGCATTTCATATTAGTCCTTTTAAAATGTGCTACAACAAAGAGATGACAATGAATTCAATGACTAGTGAATACAAGTCATAAATAGTAAGGGCATTTTTAGAGCATGAAATTATAGAGCTTTTATCATCATGACAAGAGCAGCCATAAAAGAACGAAGGAATAGTCATTACCAAGATAGTGATAGAGTTTTTTGTCATGATTGAGCAATACAAAATACTCAAACACAGTGATTGATATTAATATCTACAATAGCTCAAAAGTATTAATGGCTCGTAAAAATAGAGATATTAGACAGGTTGAAACAATGCATCCATAAGTATAGTCTCATGACAAAGGTGTAGATCCAAATGGTTTAAAGAGATAAAAATAGGAAGGAGGATGGAGTTCACAGTCCACCATTAAAAAATAGAGAGGTTTTCATAATCAACAATGAGCCTAGATATACTACACATTAGAAAATCTCTATCATACAACTTAGTGTGTAGTCCCAAAGCAATAAGAGAGCAAACATTACTAGTGTTGGAACCCTAAATTTTGCAATTTTTAGAATTCTAGATTCCAAGACAAGAAATGAGAAAAAATCTATATATATATATATATATATATATATATATATATATATATATATATATATATATATATATATATATATATTGAATAAGTACAAGTAATATGTTTTATATTTGTTGCACAATATGAAACCATAACATAAACACAATAATGGGCATAAAAAATGGATTGTGAAGCACCGAAGGGGGTATTTACATCATTTAAAGACCATTTATCCATTATATACCCATAAAATAGCCTTAAAATACCTCTAATATGCCTAAACAACTTGTAAAGTGACAATTAATTACATAAACTAAGGCAATTTCGGGATTTGGAATTATTTTTATTTAAAAGGGGAGTGTCTTTTCACCCAAAGGGGTATGAAAACCATTCAAACACATATATATGTGTGATGTAAAATGTAAAGAAAAAAAGAGAGAGAAGAGAGAGACAAGAGGTGGAGGCAATATTGTACTTTTAAACTTTTTATCAAAAATAATCAGTTGCATTTTCTTTCTCATATGTGTTGAGAGTTAACATATTTTAAGAAGGCAGTTGCTTGTGATATTATCTAAAGGAGATAAGGTTATTTGTGTTCTTCCAATGAAATTTTGTGTTTCATATTGTAGATTTGGATAAAAAAAGATTTACTTGTGAATTGTAATTGTTCCATGTATTTCTTCCTTGGATGGTCTCTTAAAGCTAGGGTTAAATTCATTCAAGCGGTTTACAATATAGACATTGAAGTAGAGCTCATAAGAAACAGTAACTGACAGACTCGCCGAGAGGGGGTGGGTTTAAAAACTGTCTCATAAATTTACACAATAAGTCCTGACGAAATATAAGACTCTGTAGCCCAAATAAGGGGAAAGGCACTGATCATTTGTAAACAAACCCTTTAACCATACCAGTTACCCTTTAATTTTAAGCATTAGGATTAGTAGAGTAGGTATAGTAGGTAATTTAGCCAAAGTGTAATATATATACTTTTGTAAGATACATAGATCAATACACACATCTGAAATCAATTTGTTTAAGAAACTTATGCCATTCTGAAACTAGGAGATATTAGATTAAGACACTAAATCTGCTATAAAAAGCATTAGTTGAAGGAACAACTAGTGAGTAGGTATACCTGCCTAGGTCCTGCAGAGCCTAAAGTGAGAGAGTTAGTAACCAAATAGGTTCACTCTATAAGTTGGCCAAGTCAATTGGAGGGTTTGATCATAGGAGTTGGCATTTCCTTAGAACCTATCCAATCTATTGATTTGAGACCCAACAACTAGTCTACTTGGTCACATTGATAGTTAAAAAATAGAAGATTCAATGGAGCTAAAATTTAAGGAAAGCAAACCCTTGTGAGTAGCAGAACTTTCTTATAAATATTCATCATATAGTTTCAATGAGCATCATAACAACCCTAATAATGTTTTGATAGTCAAAGAAGAAGTAATAGTCCTCATGACAAAGGTGCAGATCCAAATGGTTTAATGAGATAAAAATAGATTATGAGAATAGTCCCAGAAGCATTTATGACAATCAATTTATTGGACAACATAGAACCTTAATGTCAACAACAATGATGGTGAAGCCCTTATAAAAGGATGGTGGTGATTCAAGGAACATGATGAGAAATAAATGCATGGCTAATATCACCGAAGAGAGCCTTTTCAATACACAGTAATATGAGCTTTCCCACAGAAATCCCATAGTAGCAGCTAAAGCAATTCAAAATTTTGATACACGTTATTAGGGTTTTAAGGAGTTATCTCTATCATAGAATCCAAAAATAGTAACAAGGTATCATGCACAATAACCATGGAGATAGTGAAAATACACTCTAAGTTCATGTAGAGGAAGCATGAATTAAAGATTTTAGTGCAAACCCTGGTATATGCATAACTATAAGCAAAATCTTTGTTATTTTTCTTTTTAGAAAAATAACTACAACATGTTTAAGGACAAGAGGATAAAATACCACATACCGAGCAAAATGTCTGAGTTCATGCAAGGCATCACTTCCACTTAAAACCCTAGATCCAGTAAGAGTTCATGTTGCTGTAGAGAAAGAGTCATCTCTAAGAGAATGAAAAAAGTGAATGATTTTAGGGTTCATTTCCTTTTGTCTGCATGCCCTAGAATTAGGGCTTTCTTTTTATTTGTTTTAAAAAAAACAAATTTTGCATGGAATGTATGCCTCGAGGTCAAGACTTCCTAGTCTTCGACCTAGGCTGTGTATAAAGCTCTAAAATAAAGGGGAAACAACTTTTTTAAGCTTTTATTTTTCTTTTTAAAAAAATTATATTTTAACATAACTTTTTCAAAGATTTATTATTATTAAAAATCTTAATAAAGTTATGTTAAAATATAATATATAATTACTCAAAAATAAATAATTCTTTAATATTTATTAGAAAACAATATTATTAGTTATTTTAAATAACTATTAAAATAAAATTATTTAAAAAGTAAAAGGGAGAATATAGCTTCATGCAGTTTTCAGAGGGAGAAGTGCTTTTCAGTAGCTATATTTGGCAGTTTATAGTAGCTTGAGTTCCACTTCCATGTAGTATGAGTCAGAGAGATATTTTTATCATTAGGGAGTGATTTTGGTAGATTTTTGCATTCTTTTTACATGCTTTTTAAATCAAATTCGACCAAGGCTTTTCTCATGCAAATTTTGTCAAAAATAGCTCAGCTATCATTAACCTTATTTTCTCTCAAGGGCTATCTTCTATATATTCTTCTCTCATCTTCATTATTTTTTGGGGAGTTCTTTCTTTCCTCAGAATTATTATGGACTATTTTACGCCCTTTCATGTTCAAGGACAATATTGTAGCTCACATTTTCTGAGTTTTGTAACAACATTAGCTCCTTTGTTTTCAATAAAATAGTAGTGTTTTCCTTTATAATGCTTTTTTCATTGTGTTATTAATATGGATGATTCGATGAATTTCTGTGATTTATCTTCAAATCCTTTGATTTGTCTCATTCAATTAGAATTTGATGTTAAAAGATACATGCTAGGTGGAGGTTCTAGATTGTGTTAACTGGTTTTAATGGTTTGTAGTTGTGAAAACTAGATGGTTTTCCTTCAGGCAAAGCATTGGGTTCAACCCTTTTTAGGAAATACTTATGCATCCCATGTTTTGTTGAATTGTGAGAGTTTCAAGGCTATTTATTGAAGGTTTTGTGAGATAAACAAGTTGTAGGTCTCAGATAGATATTTGGTGCATCACCTCATAGGATAGGTTCAATTCTAGTATTCCTTCTATTTTTTTTCTCGACAGAAAGTTATTGCAAGAGATTAATCATAAAGGAAGTTGGCCTATAATCTGGAGGTCTAATTTCATGATAGTCATACCCATAGGTGTAAAAGTATTCCCATGTTTCATAAGATTGCTGAGCTCCCAGCTTAGCATCAAGGTGCAATCCTTCGTGACAACAGTTCTATAAGCCCATAAAAAAGGGTTCAATTAGATGTGTCAATCACGACCGACATCATTTATTATTTTCTTTAATATTTTCAAGATGGTTTTGTTGGAAGCCTTAGCCTGGTTATTACCTTGCATGTAGTAAGGTGTGGAGAAATGATGCCGGATATGGATCTTGTCATAGAGTTCTTTTACATCTTGATTTTTAAAAGGTCATCCATTATCGGTGATAATGGATAGAGGGATTTTGTAGCAAAAAATGGTATAATTTGGGGTAAAGGAGGAGATTTGTTTTCATGTGACAATAGTAAGAGGGACAACTTTAATCCACTTCATAAAATACTCAGTGTTGGTTATGATGAACTTATGGCCATTAGAGGATGGTGGATGGATCTTACCAACGAGGTCAAGTCCCCATTGACAAAAGGGAAATGGAGTCGCCAAAGGTTGCAACTGTTGTGTTGGTGGATGTATCAGATTACCATGAATTTGGCACTTCTTAAATTTCTGACAAATTGGTGTACATCTATCTCCATAGTTGGCCAATAATATCCTACACAAATGAGCTTCTTAGCCAAAGTAGGGCCACGAGAGAAAGTCCCACAGATGCCTTCATGAACTTCCCTCAAGGAGGTTTGATATGTTGGCCATTTGATGGAATTGATTATGTGTTGCATGGATGTTTTGTCACTGATGCCAACACTAGTGGTTTGGATGCTTTACCGACACCCTTCTGGTCTTGTTAGGTTCAGTGGTTTCTGGTTGATTTGGATCTGGCATGATTCGGTAGGCTTTGGTATAGTTTGGTGATGGAATTGACTTGTTCATGATACTCATACTCATATTTGGTCAGCTGGTTTTGGTCTGGTGATCGGATGCTATCTTGTTTGCTTAGAAGCTTAGTTTTTGGTTCTGGTGAGGGTTTTACTAATAGAGCTTTTGGTGGAGATCTTTGATGAATTGCATAAGTGGTGTTGGTGCAGCTTCTGGTGGAGTTTTAGGATGTTGTTGGTGATCATGTTAGACCTGGCAGATGGAGATCATTGTTGTAGCATGTGGACCTATATTGGGTCTCGGTTGATCTAGGTTATGGACCAACTTTAATGTAACATGTGAATTGGACCTATCGATGTATTTTTAGGATGTCTTATGTGTTGGATATTATTTGTTTGGTCTAAGGTCAACATAGTTTGTAATTATGTAATTGGTTTATTGTTTGGTGGCCAACCTGATTGTTTATGGTTGAGGGTTTGTATATATAGATGTAAGATCTCATTGAAGATCATCATGGTTATGTTAGAGGCCATGGTCAGGGAATGTAATATGCGAATAATGTAATATCATTTAGGTAGAGGAGTTGGTCAAACATTGGAGATCGAATTGGGTTTATATAAGAGGATTTAGTCCTTCGATATTGAGCTTTAACCAGAACTATACTCAGGCATAGGAGATGCTATCTTTTGTAGTTGAACACTTCTCTGGATTGTACTCTGGAGTTATATGTAGTTAGTGAGGCTCCTTTTATGATGAGCAGCGCACTCTAGGTTGTTGGCCTTCCTACAAGTGTAGGCCCCTCAATTGTAATTCACATACTTATTGCAAAAGTATTATCTGACTATGGGTAGGCTTCCCACTGTGGTTTTTCCCTTTACTGGGTTTTCCACATGCAAATCTTTGTGTTATGTGGATGGCTTTTATTATCTGATTATTGTTTATGCTTAATTAGTTTAACTACTATTTTAATATTAATGTTTTGGGTTTTGGTATTAAAGTTTAAATTGCTAATGGTTTCAGTAATCTGAGACAATGGATTCACCCCCCCCCTCTCAGTTGTCTTCTGGTTATTTGAACTGTCTAGTAATTGGTATCTGAGCTTTCGTCCTCTTTGCAGAAAGCTTAACTGCTTGAGGTAGATCCTATGGCGACTAACAGTTCAAGTTCATCCAGTTCTTCTGGAGCTATCTTTCGAAGGGATATTCTGAGGCTTGATGGAACAAATTATACAGTATGGAAGATTCAAATGGAAACTCATTTGAGATGTCTTGGCAAGGAGATTTGGGAGATCACACCCTATAATCCAAGATCTGACAATCCTTCTCTGGCAAACCTAGACAAGTATCTTGAGAACAATTGTAGAGAAAGAGAAGCAATCTTGTGTGCACTTTCTGATCAACAAATAATGGGATTAACCGACAAATCATCTAGAAAGGCTATATGGGATAAATTGGAGACTCTTAATGAAGATGACCCTACACTAAAGATTGCTAAACTTTATGGTTACTGGGTGAGATATTAAAACTTAAGAATGGAATAAGATGAAAGGATTACTACATTCATGGAAAGGGTAAATGATATTATTATGGGAATTCAATGTTGTGGTGAAACTCTAAGCAAAGATGAAATTGTTTCTAATGTCCTAAGAGCCCTACCACTAGCTTACAAAATGAAGGCTACTACTATTAATGAGTTGAGAACAATGGCTAATACATCTATCAATAGAGATACTTTGGTTGGGAAACTATCTGCTTTTGAGCTTGAAGAATTTGGACCTTCTGGAGCTATGAAGACTGAACCTGCTTTTCATGCATCTACATATACAACCGGTAAGCAAGACTGGAAATATTTGTATGCAAAGGAATTAGAAGATATGAAGAGAGTAGTTGATGAGTTTGACCAACTTGAAGCACTATTTGCTAGAAGAGTACCTAAAGGACCAGTAGGAAGTAAGTATGAAGGAAAAGCACCTTTTAAATGTTTTGCATCTAGATTTGAATAAAGAGTTAGAAGATCATTTAAGCCTAACCCTGGATATTAGAACAAGTATAAGTACAAGAAAAATAGAGACAAATCATGCTACATAGTAGATGAGGAAGGCATTACTAATTCTGATGATGAATTGACAGAAGACTTTGCTAGTGGTTCCAGCAATGGGAAGGAATGGGTGTTCCTGGCTATCAAGGAAGATGATCCGACACTAGAAGATAATATACCTAAACAGAAGGCACTTGTTGCTAAAATTAAAGACAAAGATGAATGGGTAATTGATAGCGGTTGTTCACATCATATTACTAGAGATAAAGGGAAGTTTTTGTCTTTGCAAGAATTTGATAGCGGTCTAGTTAGATTTGGAGATGACAAAGCATGTATGATCAAAGGAAAAGGACCTTATCATTGGATGGTAAGATCAATACCAAAAAATTTTATTATGTTGAAGGTTTAAGGCATAATATTTTGAGTGTCGGACAATTGGTAGATAAGGGATTTCAATTACAGTTCAAGGATGGAAAATGCAAAATCATTAACAGATCTGGTTTGGAGATTGCAACCGGTACACAAAAAAAAGTAATAAATTTCATTTGAACTCTGGTGAGAAGATAGGTTTAATTAAACAGATTGATGAGAGTTGGCTATGGCATAAAAGGCTATGTCATGTGAATTTTGATTGCATTGTGAAGATCAGTTCAACTAAGGCAGTTAGGGATATACCTAAGATTATGAATCCCTATAATCCAGTATGTAAAGAATGTCAAATGGGTAAACAGGTCAGAACCTCTTTTAGAAGTATACAAGATAAATCAAATGATGTTCTTGATCTTATTCATACTGATTTATGTGGCCCTGCTAGAGTTAAAAGTTTTCAAGGTGACAGATATTTCATGCTAATCATTGATGATTATTCTAGAATGATGTGGGTTACTTTTCTAAAAGAAAAATCTGAAGCATTTGAAAAGTTTAAAATCTTTAAGGCTAAAGTTGAAATTGAGATAGGATTGAAGATTAAATATTTGAGGTTAGATGATGGTGGAGAATTCACATTCAGTGAGATTAATAACTTTTGTGAGAAGCATTGTATAAGAAGACAATTTTCTGCTCCCCAGACACTTCAGCAGAATGGACTTGTGGAAAGGAAGAACAAAACTATCTTGGATGTTTCTAGAACATTGATGATGGAAGCTAGTCTACCTCATATCTACTAGAGAGAAGTAGTGAGCATAGCCGTTTATACATTCAACAAAGTACATATCAAAGGAGAAACCGGTAAGACACCTACAGTTAAGTGTTTCAGAATTTTTGGTAGTAAATGTTATATCAACAGAGATGATATCATTGGGAAATTTGATCCTAGATGTGATGAAGGAATATTTCTTGGTTATTCTAGTGAAAGCAAAGAATATAGATGTTCTAACAAGAGATTGCAGAGAATTGTGGAGAGTGCTAATGTCAAAGTAGATGAGATGAATAGAAGTCAAATTAGAGTTTATGAGAAGGAACCGATAGTGGAAATGATTATATCTGAACTGATAGCACCTTTACTGAAATAGAGTGTTGAGCTAGTTACTCCAACAATATCAGAGAATTCTATAGTAACTAAAGAATAGGGAAGAGGAACATAAAGTCAGAAGACTCCTAGGTATGTGAGATTGAATCATGCAGAAGATCAGATCATTGGGGATAAGAGCAATGGAGTGATGACAAGAAGGAAATTGGCAACTAATGAGGTATGTTTAATTTCACAAGTTAAACCGGTAACAGTAATTGAGGCATGTAAAGATGAATAATGGTTGAAATCTATGGAAGAAGAATTAGATCAAATTGAGAAAAATAACACATGGACCTTGGTTCCCTGACCTAAAAATAAAAATGTTATTGGAACTAAATGGGTTTTTAGGAATAAATTGAATGAGGATGGTCAAGTTATAAGGAATAAGGCTAGATTGGTTTGTAAAGGATATTCTCAGAAGGAAGGAATTGATTATGGAGAGACTTTTGCACCTATAGCTAGGATTGAAGCTGCAAGATTATTTCTTGCCTATGCTGCTTATAAAAACTACAAGGTTTATCAGATGGATGTTAAATGTGAATTTTTGAATGGAGACCTTGATGAGGAAGTTTATATTGAGCAACTTGATGGTTTTTCACTATTAGATGATACAAATATGGTTTGCAGGTTAAGGAAACCTTTATATGGATTGAAACAAGCACCTAGAGCTTGGTATGCAAGATTGGATAAATATCTTTTGAATCTTGGTTTTACTAAGGGCAATGCTAATAGTAATTTATATTATAAGATCACTGATGATGATATACTAATTATTGAAGTATTTGTTGATGACATTATTTTTGGAGGTGAAGATAATTCATGCATAGAATTTGAGATGTCTATGATTGGTGAGATGAAATTTTTCTTAGGTTTGTAGATTACTCAGACTGACAAAGGTATTTTCATCTATCAAACGAAATATGCTAAGGAACTATTGAAGAAATTTGGTATGGGAGATTCTAAACCGGTAAGTACTCTTATGGTTTAAAGTGAGAAATTGACAAGAAAAGATATTTCTGCACCCGTAAATCCTACAAGATACAAATATATGATTAGAGGTCTTCTTTATTTGACTCAGAGTAGGCCTAACATTATGAATGTTGTTTGTATTGTTTCAAGACTTCAGAGTGATCCTAGAGAAAATCATGAGATGGCGGTGAAAAGAATTTTTAGATACTTACAAGGTACATTAGAATATGGTTTGTGGTACCCTAAGGATGATAAATTTACTTTATGTGAATATATAGATGCTGATTGGGCTGGAGATGTTGATGACCAGAAAAACACTTACGGTGGAGCTTTCTTTCTTGGAAAGAAGTTGGTTTCATGGATCAAAAAGAAACAGTCATGTACTTCTTTATCTAGTGCTGAAGCTGAGTATGTTGTTGTTGCTACTAGCTGTACACAAGTTTTATGGATGAAGCAAATGTTGAAGGATATAAAGGTGGATTGTGATGCACCGATAGTTATTCACTGTGATAACTCTTCTACTATTGATATATCAAAGAATCTGGTATTTCATTCTAAAACAAAGCACATATCTATAAAGTATAACTTTTTGAAGGAAAAGGTGGAAGATGAAGTTAGACAGGTTTATGTGAACACTAAAGAGCAGATTGTAGATATTTTCACTAAACCTTTGCCCAATGAATCATTTGAGTACCTGAGAGACAAATTGGGAGTTTCTGCCCCTCTGGTAGAGACTTGATGATGCGGTTTGGTATCAGTCTGACATGCACTATCAGATATACTATTCATTCTAACACTGACATGGGATGATATTGTTCAGGGGGAGTAGTTAGCTTTGTGATTCAGTGGTTTAATGTTTTTCCTTTGATATTTTTGTCAAATTTATGGCATTAATGTCAAAGGGGGAGATAATTGATGTGAAAAAGACAAAGAAAGAAAAAGAAAAATTCATAGGGGAAGAGATATGAATAAGAAAAGTAAAGGGAGAGATATTGACATTTAGAGTTGTATGTGGGAGATTGTTGGTTGTCTTCCATTTGGGGAGACTTGTTTGGCATTTCTTGGTACTTAGATGTTTTTCACATCTAGTGTTGCCATCAATGCCGAAGAGGGATATTGTTGGCCATTTGGTGGAATTGATTATGTGTTGCATTGACGTTTTGTTATTGATGCCAACACTAGCTATTTGGATGCTTTACCGACACCCTTATGGTCTCGGTAGGTTGAGTGGTTTCTGATTGATTTGGATTCGACATGAGCCCATAGGATCCGATATAGTTTGGTGATGGAATTGGCTTGTTCATGATACTCATACTCATATTTGGTTAGTTGGTATTTGTCTAGTGATCAGATGTTATCCTGTTTGCTTAGAAGCTTAGTTTCTGGTTCTGGCGAGGGTTTCACTAGCAAATATTTGGGTGGAGATCTTTGATGAATTGCATAAGTGGTGTTGGTGCAGCTTTTGGTGGAGTTTTAGAATGTTTTTGGTGATCATGTTCGAGACTTGTCAGATGGAGATCATTGTTGAAGCGTGTGGACCTATATTGGGTCCAGGTTGATCTAGGTATGGACCAACTTTAATGTAATGTATGGATTGGACCTATTGATGTATTTCTGGGATGTCTTATGTGTTGTATATTATTTGTTTGGTCTAAGGCCGAAATGGTTTGTAATTATGTAATTGGTTTATTGTCTGGTGGCTGACCTGATTGTTTATGGTTGAGGGTTTGTATATATAGATGTTAGATCTCATTTTAGATCATCATGGTTATGTTAGAGGTCATGGTCAAGGAATTTAATATGCGAATAATGTAATATCATTTAGGTAGAGGAGTTGGTCAATCATTAGAGATCAAATTGGGTTTAATAAAAGGATTTAGTCCTCCGGTATTGAGCTTAATTGGATTTGTACTCCAGCATAGGAGATGTTATCTTTTGCAGTTCAACACTTCTCCAGATTGTAGTCTGGATTTATATGTAGTCAGTGAGGCTCCTTTTGTGATGAGTAGTGCACTCTAGGCTGTTGGCTTTCCTACAAATGCAGGCCCCTCAATTATAATTCACATACTTACTGCAGAAGTATTATTTGATTGTGGGTAGGCTTCCTACCATGGTTTTTCCCTTTACCAGGTTTTCCACGTACAAATCTTGGTGTTATGTGGATGGATTTTATTCTATGATTATTGTTTATGCTTAATTGGTTTAACTACTATTCTGATATTAATGTTTTGCATTCTGGTAGTATTTAAGTTTAAATTGCTAATGGTTCTGATAATTTGAGACAACTGATTCACCCCCCCCCCCCCCCCCTCTCAGTTGTCTTCTAGTTATTTGAACTGTCTAACATGATATTAATCATGTTCTAAATACTTGAGGAGGGTACCATCAAGACATCTTCAATATAGGGTGTCAACAATGATTGTGTGTAGCAAGAGACTTTGTAGATAAAGGTTCTCTTTTGATTATTGGATAAAGTAGGAGGCAAGGTATTGTCTTTCAAATAGGTATAAATTCCACCATACAAGGAAGAAAAAGGTCCAATAAAGTGACATATAACACGGGGTTGTGGATCTTCATATGCATAAGTGTATGATTGCTCAACCAAAAACTCACAACGCGCTTGCTTTTCAGGTATCTCAAGGAGAGAGGCAATGGAATTTTTCAAAGTGAATAGAAATTAAATATTTCTTGAATTCATCTACCATAAACTTGTAGGGCATTAACACTTTGTCCTTAGTCTGATAATCGTCATTCACTTGATTGATAACTAACTGAGAATCTCCATAAACATTCAAATTTTTAATTTTTCATTCTATTGCCATTTTAATTCCTGTTACCAATGCTTCATACTCAACCATATTATTTTTACATGGAAATAAAAATTGATATGATTTTGGTATGGTGTAACAAATAAAATTCTGGCTACTGGTTTGTGCTGATATAAGATCCATCAAAATAGAGTTTACATGTGTGTTTTATGATTGTAAGGATTGATGCATCTAGAAATTCTGAATGTAATGGTTGATTGTCTACTAAAGATACCTCTGGCAATTGATCTGTAATTACTTGACCTTTTATAGCTTTCTGATCCACATATTGTATGTCAAATTCACTGATAATTAGAACCCACTTTTCCAATCTTCCTGTCAAATCTTCCTTGCTAAGAAAATACTTTAAGGGATCTATCTTGGCTACAAGTTTTAGTGGAAGAGTTAACATGTAGTGGTACAATTTTTGGGATGTAAAAACTATAGCCAAACATGTTCGCTCAACTAAAGTGTAGTTTAGTTCATAACCCACAAGAGTCCTACTGATATAATAAATTTCCCTTTCTTTCCCTTCAAAGTCTTCTTGCGCTAAGAGAGCACCAAGAGATGCTTGCATAGCTGATATATAAAGCAAAAGGGAATTTCCTTAAATAGGAGACATGAGAATTTGTGGATTCATCAAATACTCTTTCAACATTTGGAAAGCTTCTTCACACTTGTCATCCCACTTGAAAGGTACATTTTTGTGCAATAGGTAAGAAAAAGGATGACTATATCTACTAATTTTGAAATAAACCTATGGATGGATTGTAATTTTCCTTGAAGTGAGTGTAGTTGACTGATATTCTTGGAAGGCAACATCTCCATGATTGCTTTTACTCTTTCTAGGTTTACCTCTATTCCATTTGTTGACACAATGTATCTTAGGAGTTTTCTAGATGTTATTCCAAAGACACACTTCTTTGGATTAAGACACACGTTAAATTTCTCCATGGGATTAAAGATCTTATCTAGGATAGTGAGATGCTCTTCTCAAGTGTATGTTTTTCCCAAGATACCATCAACATAATCTTCCATAAAGGTATGCATCATGTCGTGGAAGATTATGGTCATTTCTCTCTAATATGTTGCACTTGCCTTTTTTTAGTCCAAATGGCATAATGTTCCAATATGTTCCCCAGGGACAGGTCAAAGATATTTTGTCTTGGTCTTCTGGGGCTATCCTTATCTGATTATAACTAGAAAAACCATCCATCAATGATAACAAATCATTCTCTGAGTTAGAGCCATAATAATGTCTATATTTGGCAAAGGAAATCATCCTTTGGACATTCTTTGTTTAAATCTCTAAAATTTGTGCTCACTCTGATGCCCTTATATTTTTTTGGTATAGGTACAATATTTGATATCCACTCCACATAATCAATATACCTAATAAACCCTACATCCATCAACTTCTTCAATTTGACTTTTACTAAAAGGGTTATATGCGGATGCATTTTTCTTAGGTTTTGTTTCATAGGCTTGAACCCTAGAGCTATTGATAAATGATGCATAATTAGTTTTGGATCCAAGATGGGCATATCTGCATATGACCAAAGAAAATTAATTTGTTTCTCTTTGAAAATTGAATGAATTTTTCTTTTCCATTGTTGATAAAGATGCTGCTAGATGAAGGATTTTTGGACTATCCTCTATTCCAATATTAATACATACTGTTAGCTTAATGATGAATGAAGACCTTTCTTGATATTCTAGTTGAGGAAGAATATCAAGCCTCCCATCCTTTGGTGCCTGAAGGAGGTTTTCACCATCAGAT
The DNA here is from genome assembly GCF_030272615.1 of Cryptomeria japonica. Taxonomy (NCBI): domain Eukaryota; kingdom Viridiplantae; phylum Streptophyta; class Pinopsida; order Cupressales; family Cupressaceae; genus Cryptomeria; species Cryptomeria japonica. The sequence goes on from NC_081405.1 coordinate 377,826,664, forward strand.
TCATCTTTTATTTTTACTTTTTCAAGATCTAATACTGTCGTATTACGGTTTTCATAGATAGATCTATTATTCATTTTTATATTTTTATAACTAGAAGGCTTGCCACTTTCTCAAGTATTAGACATGTTGTTGAGCTCATCAATTATTCATGTGTCATTAACTCCTACATATGAAAAATCCATGGGATTCAAATAATCTATTATGAAATGGTCATTGTGAAAGGTTTGTAGTTCACGTGGGGTTTCTTGCCCCTAATCAATAAGTTCAGGATGTATAAGTGGGAGGTCATTGGGTTGATTAGTATCAAAGGACATGATGGTTAGGGCATAAGTTTTTTTAAGGTCAATGATGATATCTTTGAGGTCGAGATTGATAACTACCTTAATGTTGTTTGTTACTTTTTATATCCGGCCCTCCTCATGAGATTCACTCTCAAAATTTTGTGGATCTTTCTCTAATGGTCTAGACCTTGAAATAGGTCCCTCATCATCCAATCTATTATAGGGTTGAATCATATCTATCCACTTGCCTTCAGAGGATACCTCTGAAATTCCCTCCCATTCTTGAGAATCAGTTTCACCATCATCTTGTAATTCATGAATCTTCTCGTATAAATTGTGGGTAGCTTCCTCAACATCTTCTTTGTATCCCAATCCTTTTGTTTCTTTAGGAGCTAGGGAAGTAGGCTGTATTGGCTCAAAAATTCCTTCCTTTCTTAGTCCAATGACCATGGCCATCATATCCCATCTTTTGCATTATAGTCAAGCCTTTACCATACTACTCAAGAGGTAATTGTATATCTGATTTTCATGTGTTTGTTTTGTATTCTTCCTCTTTCTATAGTCATTCCTTAATATCCTTTTCATATGTTTCATTTGATAATGTCCCCCATCTAATAAAAGTATATCTAGGTTATCTTTTAGAATACAAATATTTTTGATCACCCAAATATGGTTTGCCATAATATTTAGGGGAAGTGGGTAGCTGTGAAAGACAAAAGGTTTTCTCAATATAATATTATCCCCGATCTTGCTCTTTAAGTTTAAGCTTTGGTTCAACTACTTTACATGTTGATGGTACTGAAGTTGGGTCTATTTTCGAGATAGGAGGTGAAGCAACACAATTATTTGGGACAATTACTTCAAGTTTTGGCTTTATGGTCTTTCAATATTGGAAATGATTGGGACTCCTTGAATGGTTATCTCTTGATGATTATATGGAAACTTTAAACATTGATCATATGTAGATGGGACTTCTTGCATTGCATGTATCTAGGGACATCCAAGGAGTATGTTATAAGCTAGATCAAGGTTAAGCAATTGGAAAACTACATCCTTTTTCATTGGTCCCACTCTAATAGGATAGACAACCAATCCTTTAGATTCTCTCTCTTACTCATCACAGGCTTTAATAGTGATTTGTTTCTCTGGATCCATAGTGTTTATGTAGGGACTAGTTTAAAAGAGCATATATTCAAACTAACCCCTTCATATATTAGGACACATTTTATTATATGTTTTTGTACAAGTACTTCTATATGAATCAACACATTATAAGGTTGATTTATGGAAAGGTAATCATGTTCGATGAAGGATATAAAATGAGGAGTGGTAAGGTGTCCCACCATGGACTGAAACTATACGGGATCAAGGACTAGGGATACATTTGTCTCTTGTAAATCTTTCTCCAAAATATCTTTATGGGATGGTGATAAATGTAGAAGCTCTAATATTGATATATGAGCGAGTGTCTTCTTAATCTTCTATAGGATATTATATTGGTTAGTCACAAAAGATAGTTTAGGCAGTAATCCTTGAAGGGTGAATTTTCCTCGATGTGTTGTCACATTGCAATCAGATTTGTTGTTTATGGTAATCACATTTGCATATGTATCACTTTCAAATATGTGATTGATAACATAGTCATAAGATTAATTTGTATAATTGACCTTCACTTTACCTAATTTTTAGGGAGTTCCCTTCTCATAATTTGGAAGGGAATCCTTAAATTCCACATGCTCTTCATTGGATTTATGCCCATCAACTGATATGTCTCCTTTGTCAATCAAATCCTGCATGTTGTTTTTCAATATTTGGCATTCATTTGTTTTGCAACCTTTACTCCTATGAAATTCACAATAATCTTGGTCATTCCACTATGTGAGTTTAACCTTTGGTTCATAGCCTCTTTCTTCAGGTAATGTGATATGATTATTTGAGATAAGTTTCCTCAAAGTAGTTTCAAGCAATTCACCCAACAGTCTAAATTCCCTACAAGGAGTATAAGTAGTCTTTGGCTTAGATGCATTGTTATCATTTTGATTGCCCGTTTTGTTTTGAGGACCTGATAAATTTAGGATGGGTTGTTTTGATTTAAGAACTTGCACATCTACAACACCATTGTTTACAATATTTTTGTTCTTGGTCCAAAATCTAGATATATCTTTGTTATTACTTGGACCAACGTTATCTTTGTAAGTTTTATTTGTCCCTTTTCCATCAAAGATTTCTCAATGAGAGGACCTTTGTCAATGAATTTTCAAAGTATATGTACATTGGATTTGCAATTGGTAACTCAAATCAGCATTTAGATTATGGATAAATATTTCAATTTTCTATTACTCTAGTAAATCATAGGGACATTTGTTGATGAGTTGTCTCCATCTTTGTAAGAAATTAATGAATGATTCTCCATTTTGTTGTTTTCTATTGCAAAGGTCTAACATAGAAACCTCATGCTCAATGTTGTAGGAGAAGTGTGTAATAAACTTATCTACCAATTCATCAAATGATTTAATTCCCAGTGGAAAATGATAAAACCACTCTATAGCTTGGCCACCCAAACTCTTAGGAAAAATTTGCATTAGATAGGTCTCATTATGTACAATTTCCATACATGGGGTGCAAAATTCTCTGATGTGATCATGTGGATCACCTTTCCCCTTATACTTGTCAAATTTTGGAACTTGAAATTTAGGGGAAATGATAACATGACCAAGCTTTTATAAAATTTGTAAGGAGATATATCCTCAAGTTTATATTGTTTGGGTAATGATCTTGATTGTAACTTGGCAAGTTGTGTTTGTAGATCTTGAAATTGTTGCACATGTGTACTCAATGGTTGACTAGAGGAATTGTTTCCTTCTTGTTCTTAGTTCTTGTATTCACATTAGGTTTCTTAGTAACATCATTTTATTTATCAACATGAATTTCACTGCCTAATATGTCAGGAGCAAGAGCAAGAGTAGGATTCAGAACTGGAGTTGGCGCAGGAACTAGTTCAGGTTTGAATTTGTCTCCCACAGAATCTGGGAGCACAGATGAACCCCCCCTGACCCTTCAGATGGGGCCACGAATGATACCTAGGATGGTGGTACCAATACTGCCAATGGTTTTTCTATCACCTCTGACAAAACTAGGGAGGTTGAGGGCCCCAATAATAAGATTCCCTCTGTGGAATGCAACAGGAAATGGGCCTCTCTTTTTTCCTCAAAACTTAAAGGCAAGGCCATTTTGTCGGTACCGCATAAGGTTGATTGGGACTCTAGTGCTTTCTCCATCTCCATTCTGGACTATATTGTTGATCAGAATATAGCTCATATGCATCTGGTCTTGGTTGGAAAATTTATAGGCCCTCATCCTAATATTGAGGCTGTCTGCTCCTAGGTGGAGAGGAAATAGAAAGGTAAAGGTCAAACCGATGTTGTGGCTATGGCTGGTGGCTTCTTCTCTTTTTCTTTCTCTTGTGAAGAAGATTTTTGATCTGTTCTGGCAGGAGGTCCCTAGATGCTAGGAAAAGCCTCATTGGCCCTCAAAAAATGGGAACCAGGGTTCAATCCCAAAGACCAGGAATGCAATGAAGCCTCTATCTAGGTCAGACTACCAGGTTTACCCATGGAATTCTAGGGAGAAGAAATTTTTGCAGGTATTGCTGCTTGCTTCAGGGATCTAATCTTTGTCGATACAATGACTACTGCAAAAAGATGACTAGTCTATGCTAGACTTTGTGTTAGCATCAAATAGTCCTCAAACCTTCCTTCAAAGGTAGATCTCTTCTCTAAGCTTGGCAGATGGGTGCAAAAAGTAGAGTATGAATCCATCCCCTTTGCATGTTTCCGCTGCAAAAAATTTGGTCATTGGGCTAGGCAGTTCCTGTCTAAGCCTAAGAAGGAATGGAGAAAAAGGAATAAGCTGCCCCTAGAAAAGGTGGATGCCCAGGTTATTGTGCCTCCCTTGACTATTTCAGACTTGGTTCTAGTTGTCTCTTCTTCTGAGTCAGTCCTTCCCGCTGACCTTGACCCGTCCATCTCGGACCCTAGGGAGATTATTGGGGCTCCCTCTTCCTCTGATGGGGTTTCCCCAGTCTCTCCTGGTTCTACCCAAGATATTCCCATTCAGTTGATTATTGATATGGATAACTCTTTGGAGTTAAATGCCCAGACCGCCCCCTTGCAAGATCCTCCTCTTGAGGACCCTGCTCCTTTTATTGAGGTCAAGCCAAAAAATAGAAGAAGGAACTCCCCTATTGGCCAAGTCATCGAGTCTCCTAGGGGGGTCCTAACCAGAAACAAACAAAGAGAAGATTGTGGATCAGATTCAAGGGGGGTGGGGATACCTTCTAATGTAGTTAGTAGAGAAAGATAGAGTTAGGTTGCCATTGCTATTGGAGCCTAGAGAACTTTACCAGAAATGGGGATAGGATCCCCCCCTCATGCTAAATGAAGGCCATCTCTTGGAATATAAGGGGATAAAATCACCCCCATAAGAATGACCTACTTTCTCATTTGGTCAGAGATCACAAGCTTGATATTTGTCTTGTCTAAGAAATAAAAATACCTGGTAGTAAAGTGGAAAAACTCAAATTGGCGATTTTTGGGGATTGTGGTGTTCACTGCGTGGATGCTGATGGTGCTTCTAGTGGTATTACCACCCTTTGTAATCCTAGACTACTTTGTGGTAAGGTGGTCCTCTCTTCTCCCAATCACACTGCTTTGAGGTAAGGTGGTCCTCTTTTTGGAGATTGTGTTGTTCACTACATGGATGTTGATGGTGCTTCTGGTGGTATCGCCACCCTTTGGAATCCTAGATTCTTTTATCTTAAGGATGGATCCTCCTAGATAATTTCTAACATCTATGCTCCAAATGGGAGATCGGCTAGGAAATCTCTATGGTCTTCCATTTACCTTTCTCGATCTCTCTTCCCTAATGAGAAATGGATCCTTCTGGGTGATTTCAATACCTCTCTTTCTAATTTGGAAAAATATGGTGGTTTGCCAATTTCTATTGATAGTAGACAAGACTTGGTTGACATGATCAAATATTTGAGCCTTTTATATCTTGATCTCTTTGGGGCTAAATTCACCTGGTCTAATAGATGCAGTGGGGAGGATATCATTTAGGTCAAGCTTGACAGGGGCCTTATTTCTCCAGATTGGCTCCAGCTGGCATCCTGCAAACTCAACGCCTTAGCCTATGTTGGATCTAATCACTTCCCCATCTGCCTCTCAGTCTCCCCATTGTCTGGCAGAAAGGTGTACCCCTTCAGATTTGAGAAAATGTGGCTCATGGCTCTGGAAATCTAAGATAATTTTTTGGAGTGGTGGAGTATTAATATCCAAGGAATAGCTATGTTTTGAATAGTAAAGAAGCTCTCCAATGTTAAGTCTAATATCCAATGCTGGAATAAATCCACTTTTGGCAACATCTTCAAAGCTAAAGAGAAGCTCAAACTAGAACTTGCAGAGGTTCAAGAGCATATCCAAGTTTAGGGGTTTGATATTGATGTCTCGAATAAAGATTGATATTTTGACCAAATTGCATGACATTATCTCCAAAGAAGAAGAATATTGGAAGCAGAGATCTAGAGCCTTATGGCTCAAAAGAGGTAAAAACACTAAGTTATTTCATATGACGACTCTTAAGAATAGGGCTACCAATAGAATAAACAAAATTCAGATTGAGCAGAGATGGGTTGACAAGCATGATGAGATCTGTCAAGAAGCCATCAATTTTTTTTCCAATCTCCTCTTTGTGGATGATCCCCTAGATCCTTCAGCTTAGTTTAAAATCTTGCAGGAAATTCCCTCCATCATCTCTAGGGACATGAAATTGGAGCTTAACAAAATCACCTCTCTTGAAGAAGTTTGCAATGTTGTTTTCTCTTTTGAAGGTAACAAGGTCCCTAGACTTGATGGCTTCCCTCTTTTTTTCTTTCAAAAATTTTGGCATTTTATTTGCACTGATGTGGTCGCTGCTGCTTAAGAATTTTTTGGATCCCACTCCCTCCTAAAGGAGCTAAATGCCACCTTCCTAGTTCTCATCCCAAAGAAACCTGATGCCTGCTCTTTTTCAGGATTTCAGACCTATTAGCCTTTGTAATTCTATTTATAAAATTTTCACCAAGATTCTTGTGCATAGGCTTAAGCTTTTCATCCCCTCTTTAATCTCTAAGCATCAAAATGGGTTTGTTCCTGGGAGGTAGATCCTGGATTCTGCTATTGTGGTTCATGATAACATCCACTCCCTTTCTATTAATAAAAAACTGGGTTTTCTCCTGAAACATGACCTGCTGAAAGCTTTTGATAGAGTTAATTAATGCTTCCTTCTCAAAATCCTTAGGGCCTTTGGATTCAAAGATAACTTCATCTAGATTATTGAGCAATGTGTTTTCACCCCTAAATTCTCTATGTTGATTAATGGTTCTGCCTTTGGTTTTTTCTCTAGGTCTAGGGACATTCATCAAGGGGATCCTCTATCCCCTTTCCTTTTCAATCTAATGAGCGAGGCTCTTAGAAAAATAATTAAGAGGGAAGACAGAAAGGGAAATATTATGGGGCTTTGGCCCTCCTCTTAGGCCCCCACTCGCTCTCATCAGCAATTTGTGGATGACACTCTCTTGATGGGGGAAGGTTCGATCAAAGAAGCCAAGAATTCAAAAAAGACTCTGAATATTTATGAACATGGTTCGGGACAAAAATTATCCTGGCTAAAAGCTCCATCTTCTTCTTTAACACCCCCGAGCACAGTGTTGGTGCTTAAAACCATAGATTGGGAAACCAAAGACTTGCCTAATCCTTAGTTAATCCAATCAAACTTGGCCAATGAACAAGGATGGTCGAAGACTAGATCCCTTTGCACTTTAGGCTCCAAACCTAGGTGGGTGTACCTTACACTCTCAAGCACAAAAGAGGTTTATTTTAAGTGAATTTAAACTATGGGAATTAGCAATTGTAGGGATGGCAAAAGGTTTTCCTACAATTATGCTAACAAAAGTGCTTTTTATTGAATATCCTTAAAACTGATAAAATAAGTGTGAATGTAGCTATGATATGTAAAAGATTACTATTAGGACTTTAAGCCATTATGAAAAACAACATCACTGATAGACATTAGAATATTTGTTTCTTTGATAAGGACCTAATGCATACAAACTCATTCAACAAATATTAATAACAAACCAATGCCTTATCTGACTATTAATGAATAACTTTGTGGACAAGAATCACTATCAACTCAAGAGACAATTATAAAACCATCACTATGAAAGTTTCATTATGTGTTGCATGAGCAATAAAAACCCAATTTAATAGTCAATACAAAATCATGTGATGGCACATCACAGTAAATCTAAAAGATTTATCAAGAGGACATATGATTCAGTCAAACACAAAACTACACATAACAATCTAAAAATAAAAGCATGAAATCTTGTATTAACTTCTCGAATAAGAATGTACACAAAAATGCACTTACAAATACTCCAATACATTTAGTTTGTACAAAATAAACTCCTCATTTCTATTAGACTTTTCTAAAACATAACACTTATAGCCCAGCTAATGACATAATTATTGTCTATCTCTTTTTGATACAAAAATAACTCACTACATATATGTGAGTCAAAGGATTCAAGTGAAAGGACATACCCTTTCATCTTGTTAAACTAAAATTGACTAAAAGCTAGCACCTAACTGCTTAACTACTAGATACAAATATCAAAATTAGGTCTGGTCATCCAGTATTGTATCACATTTTTGTATGTGCTCCAAGTATTTATTGTCCTGGTGAGTGCTAGTGTTGAATACAGTATCCCTGATAGCAATCTCTATGGTAACCATTCTCTCCATCTACACACTTGTCTCCTTAATATCCAAAACATCTACCCAGACAACATTAAGGGATGTGTTGAGTACATTCTGGCATTTTGCAATCCAAATCCCTTTGTCCTTTAACTCTTACGCCTCATCCACAATATCTGGTACACCATATCTGACAATATCCTTACAATCAATAAATTCCTCCTTGATGTCTACACCAAATACCTTATGCTTGTTCAACCTTCTCTTGATCTTCTCAACAATCTTCTCATTGAAACTCTTCTCTTTCAACAATGCCTGTAGTCTCTTCAAAGTTCTTTCATGAGAAGCCATATTATCCTAAGTCTTCTGATAGTTGGTCTAGAATTCTTTGAGAACTTCCAACAAATGCTCAAACCTGTTAGTCAACAAAACACAAGCAACATCCACCCTGTCAGTCCTGATTTGCCTTTTTAGCTTTATATTTTCTTTCATTTGGTTCTCATATTTCTTTTTCCAATGTAGACCAGTATTAGTTATCTATGGTACTTCATGACCATGACTTCTTAACAGGTCTTCATATAGATTTTTGTATTTTTAACCCTCCTTTAACACCCACTGCATTTGGGCCTTATTCAGTTTTGCAATATCAATCCCCAAATTTGTAGTGATAATTGGATTAACCTCTCCAACTTTCAGCCTCATCATATGCCCAAATCCCTTATCTACATCTATAATCTTGGGTCTTTTATTTGGGAGGTATAGGGCCCAAAGCAACATCTCCTCCTCATTTGGATCATATCTTGATGCAATAAAAATTTCATCAACTCCCTATATGTCTAACTTTACATCCTTTCTATCAGAATGCAATAAGCTATCAAAAATGAAAGAAGCACTTAAATCCCATCTTGGGATCAAAATGATACCTGCCTCACTGAGAAGTTGTCTCCCTCTCTGTTATGTCATTGTGGCCACTTCTGCATCAATGTCTCCTTTCAGTTTCTTAAGCATTTCTGCTTCATTTTTTGGGGTAACATTTGGGATGCTTTCCCTCAACTTATTCCCTTTGTAATGGTACAAGAATGATTTAAACTCTTTGGACTGTACAAAAACTTTATCTGCAACAAAAGTTGCATGCTCTTCCATTCTCACGTCTATGTTGGCGTTTATTCTCACTATGGCTTGCTCCTGGCTCTTTGCCACTTCTTCTAGTTTAGGTGCACAAAGGGTAGATATAGGTACATTCTCATCAAACTCACTCTCAGAGTCTCCTTCTTCTTTTAGTTCTTGAAGCCTCTGCTTCCGCTCTTCCAATTTTTGGTTCAACTTCTCTAAGACTGCATCAGCCTCATCCCATTCCTTATTTCTAAATAAATCCTCAACATCCATGGGTATATGCAAATATTCTCCTAGGTTCTGGCTCTTCCTGTAGTGGTTGATGTATCCCTCTAGATCATAATTTTTTCAAGCTTGGTGTCCATACAAATTGTATTCCTCAACCAGCTTCTTTTCTATCATCTCATAAGCCTTGGTAGACACAATGGTGAAGTCTCCAAAATGCAAAGTGCCAGGCATAAATACCTGCTTGTGTGCACCACCCAAATGCTTTTCATTTGACATACTAAGTTGCCTAACAATTTCTAGATAAACAATACTATCAGGAACTAATGTAGGCAACATATATGGAACACCCTCAAAACCATAAACCCCGAAAAAAGTGAAATTCTGGCATACAATTCAGTCACCCCAATTGTGGTTGACCCCAGTGAGTCCAAAAGCATGGGGTCTCAAGAATCTTTTAATCTCCTATCAGATAGACCCCTCACATTCTACCATAAACAATTTGTAGAAGGGTTTGACAAAATATTCTTCAAACAACACATAGTGTGATTTCTCGAACCTTGAGTCCCATGGGGATACCCATAATTGAATTGGTTAGTTTTGTCCCTCTTTGTTCTTGGAAGTCACTTTTAATTCTCCTGGCCACAAACTTTAAATCTGACCATAAAACAAAACCATATGCATTATCAATGAGTAAAACTTGAAAGTAGGGTTAGGCTCTGTTTGCAAACTCAAAAACCCTTCATGCAGCTTCTCTACCAAGTAGGTTGCATAATCAAATGGCCTCAGCTTGTCCATTTGAATATCCACAGCCAACACTAATGGGTCTATTCTTGTAACATCAAGAACTTCTTCCTCGTAGACCTGGTCGCATGCCCAATATGTGTACTACAAGTATTGCCTAAACAGGGTAATCTCAAAAGGGGGACCATCCTACTCTATGAGTTGTCCCTTCTCCTTTTTGTAAATTGCCAACTTCCACACTATGTGGGTGGTGTCGATTTGGGTATATTCTCCTTCTAAGTCTATAAAGATAGGGGCATGTAAGGCTCATATGTCATGCCGAAAACCTCTTGAATAGACACGACAGATATCCAGATGAATGGATCCCCATTGGGCAATTGGATGTATATTTTTTCTTTGTTGTATTTCCTAGTGAGCAATTCCAATAATCCAAGATTCAGAAAAACATTTGGGACCACCACTCTACCCAAATTTGTCATCCAGGGGTTTGACAATGGCATCTCCTTGTTTTGCCTGAGGTAGTGTTATAAAAACAATTTGTGGCCCCTTATGGTTGTCTAGATATCTCCAACCCCTTTGTACTTATCTTCCAATTGATCCTTGGGTGGAAAACTAGTTTTAGACCTCCTGGACTTAGCACCAGATGACTCCATCTGGTCAATCATGTCCTAGTTCAATTTTCACTTCTGCACACTGTCCATAGACTTCGCCTTTTTTTATTTAGTTGACTATGTATCTGAAATCTCTACGACCTTTCTCTTTCCTTGTGAACTAGAAGCCTTTGTGATTAAATGCTTGGATTCTTAAATTACCCACACTTCTTGTCTGCAGCTTCAATGTCGACGACTGAGGAAACTATGAGTAATTCTGGTACAAAAACTCCATCTTTATGCTGGATATGCAACAACTAGAGTTTGTAACGATCAAAAACCTATCAGATTTGCTTCGTGCGGATCCAACCCACCTGATCGTGAGCATTAAATAATGGCTATCATATCAGACATTCTAACGGCTAATCAACATAACCCCAATAGATAATTCAATTAATTGGCACCATCTGTATTTTGTGTTCCTTTAATTACCTTTTTGTCTTTCTGATTGGTATAGGCCGGTCCGATCAATCCATTTGATCTCACCTCGATCGTTTCACTTTTTCCTCAAGGCTTGACCTATTTTGATGGATCCTCCTTTCCTTTCTATTAGTCAGCTTTTCCTTATGTCACATCAGGATATGTCTCTCCAATGAAACCTTCTTTTATTTATTCCTCCAGTCGCTCCATCGGTCTTCGAAATGAAATCACTTTACACTTCATCCCATGGTTCCATGACATCTAGCTTTCTGTTTGATCAGTGTAACCTTCATCGATTAATTCATTGGGCATCAGAGTAGCGTATTTCCCTTACTTCTGATAGTTATAGTCTCCCCAATAGATCCACCCTCTATGGCATTCTGCCCATTGGGCATCGGCACAACTTTAAAAATGTTTCTCCAGTAGCGTAAGCTATCTCGATGAGTCTTTTGCACCTTACTCTCCTTATCGAGCTGCTTTGGTCTATCGGTGTAGGCTTTCCCAATGTAGTCAACTTCATTTGTGTTGAGCTCATCTTTCTCATCTAGCATCAGGATAACCCAAAACCTATCTCCCCGACAATGTATGTTATCCCGATGAGTCCAACTCCCTTTCTTGTTTAGTATCACTTTATCAGAGAGACTCTCTCTGATAGAGTCACTTTCTCCTTTTAGTGCATTTAGTATTGGAGTAACATAAATTGGGACCTCTCGATAACCTGATGTCACCGCTATGAAGACATCACTCCATCTGTTGTCGGCATGAGCTCCACCGATAACCTCATCGGGCATCGGGATGACATTTTTTCCTCATTGCTGATAGTGTATGTTACTCTGATGACTCCGACTTCATCACCGTAACTTGCCCCAATGGATTTACACTTAGTTGCAATTTTTCTTGCCGCTCTCGCTTTAGTAAACACCATTGGCATGAGTTACTCTGATCAACCTACTCCTTTCTCCTTGGGCGATCTCATCAGATGACTTATGTTGATAAGCAAAATTTTGTAGTTTTTGCAAAAGAAGGCCCTCTTTATGGATACAACTTTTAACAATCATAATAAAGGGTTTTTCCCATACCATTTACCTCTCTAGACATGCTCACAACCCTTCTCTATGTTGATTTTCCAAAAATTGCTCTTGCAATGAGGCTAATTGTGAAATGAGGATTACCAGAATGCCATTTCACTCAACACTTCCCTTGAATATGCCCAAGTGATGCCTTTTTATAAAGACACTACAATCATGTCACCTACACATATAATCCAACAATAAATTCTCCTATGATGGAATTATAAGCAAAATCATCCATATATAGCACAAAAATATTTTGTAAAAATATGTGCTAATAGTGGCTCTTTCTGGGGATGTATATTCTTTTTAGGGACATAGCAAGATCTCAGCTATCTCTAGAAAGAAAACCAAAAATAGAAAATTGAAAACACATAACAGGAAACAAAAAAAACAATATCACTATGATACAAGAAATACTCCCTGATTATCAAGACAAGAAATGCTTGAGGTATTGAGCATGGACTGGAAATTCCAACACTTCTCCATCAGTATCCTGCAAGTAATATGATTTTTCTCTACTTTTTTCCAAGATGATATAGGGTCCTAGCCAAAGTGCATCAAATTTTCCATGTTTTCCTTTCTCTTGGTCTCTGGCATTCCATTTAAGTATCCATTCTCCTTCTTCAAATATTTTGTCACAAGACTTTTTATCATGTAAAACCTTAACCATCTATTACCTCTCAATGTTTCTTTCTTGAGCCTCTTTTCTACACTCATCCAACTCACCCAATGCCAGCAACTTGTCCCCCATGAAGTCTACTTCTTCTTAACACTCTCTTGTAACAAATTTATAAAATGGAAGCAAATTATTCAAGGGTAATCTTGCTTCTTTGCCATATACAAGCTCATATGGAGCAAATCTTGTGGATTTCTTGACTATTACTCTGTCACCCCATACTACTAAGATCAACTTTGAATCCCAAGCTCTTTTATTTTCACCCAACATCCATTTAATAATCTTCAACAAGTTCTTATTGCTTGATTCTGCTTGTCCATTTCCTTGGCGATGGTAAGGTGATGAATAGGACAGAGTGATGCCATAATTTTCACAAAAATCAAAGAACTCCTTAGATCCGAAACACATCCCATTATCTACCACAACCTTCCGAGGTACTCCAAATCTGGTCAGAATGTTTTCCAAGAGAAAATTTGTCACCACTTTGCTTGTAGCCTATCTTGTGGGAATGGCTTCAACCCACTTAGTAAAATAATCAGTAGCCACCAAAATCCATTTATGCCCACCACTAGATTTGTTTGCTATTTCCCCTATGAAGTCAATGCCCCACATCTGGAATGGTTCTTTTGTATGCATGGGTCTGAGAGGAATAGATCTATTATACTTGAGCCTCCCAAAAAACTTTTGACAAGCTTCACATTTTCTGATATAAGTAAGACAATCCTTGAAAACTTGGGGCCAATAATAACCAGCATTAAGCATTTTATGAGCAGTGGTTTTGGCTGAGAAGTGGCCTCCACATACACCTTCATGTAAGTCTCTTAAAACAACAGATGCTTGACACTCATCCAGACACAATAAGAGAATACTATCTTTGTTTTTCCAGTATAAATCTCCATTAAGTAATAATACCTAGATGTTTGAAGCTTTAAAGTTCTTTTTTGGCTATCATTTAAACTATTAGGACACTTCATGTATTTCAAGTAATAAACAATATTTTTATACCAAGGGCACCTCTCAATGCTCATTTGTGCATCTTCCAACTCTATTTGATTTACATGTGTTGCTTCAAGATTTGATTCTACCATCAATTTTGCTAAACCCTAGCCCCTCAACAACATTGTGATCTGTATATCGATATTGAATTCTTGGATCTGGTTTATCCATCTGCATCTCCTTCCTATAGTCTCTGATTGTCTAAAGATGTCTTTAATAGGAGTATTTGGTAGATATGCAATAACAGTGGCACCAACCAAGTAGGGTCTGAGAGCTTTTATTTCTTTCACAAGAGCATAAGCCCGTTTTTCATTCAAATCATAGTTCAACTCAGATGCTTGCAATTTTTTTCTAAAGAATGCCACTGGTTGTTCATGGCCCTCATCATTCTTTTGTAACATGACAACAACAATAGTATGGAATGAAGCAAATGAAAACACTTGGAAAGGTTTGGAGAAATCAAGGGACTTTAATACAGGGGCTTCCTTGATAGCTCTTTTGATGTTTACAAAAGCTTCAAGGGCTTCATTAGTCCACTTTATTTCAGCACCCTTTTTGAACATTTTAGCAATAGGTTTTACAATTTCAGAGAAGTTTGAAACAAACCTTCTTACAAAGTTAATTTGACCGAAAAAAGATTGAATTGCCTTAACTGTTTTAGGGATTTGAATCTTATCAATAGCAAGAATCCTTTCTAGATCAATTCTCACACCATCTTTTGAAAGAATATGACCTAACAATTTCCCTTCAGTAACTCCAAAATGACACTTTTTGGGATTTAAAGATATGCCATATTCTAATGCTCTAATAAAGATTTTTTCTAGGTCATTACAATGGTCTTCTGCCTTTTTAGAATAAGCAGTCATATCATCTTGGTAAACTACCAAGATATAATCAATCAGCCCCTCAAAGGATACATCCAAAGCTCTCTGGAATGTGGCTTCTGCATTTGTCAATCCAAAAGGCATCCTAGCATAGACATAGGTGCCCCAAGGTGTGGTGAAAGTAGTTTTGAACTTTTCTGCCTCCCTAACTTTGACTTGATTATACCCTGAGAAACCATCCATCATAGATAATAATTCATTTCTAGTGACTTTCTGCAAAAGAGCCTCCATGTTAGGTAAAGCATAATTATCTTTTAAAGATGAAACATTTAAATTCCTAAAGTCCACACACAATCTGATATCACCATTCTTTTTTCTAACTGGGACCAAATTGGACACCCATGTTGAGTGCCTTATGGGCTCAATAATACCAGCATTTCTCATTTTCATCAGCTCTTCTTTCACCTTGGGAGCCAAAGTAGGATTTATTGGCCTTTTCTTCTATCTAAAAGGCTTTGCATCAGGCTTCAAGGGTATCTCATGCTAGAATAAGTCTTCCTTGTATGCTTTAAGGTCATCATATGACCAAGCGAAGACATGCATGTACTTCCTTAGTAGATTAATCAATACTTTTCTAATTTTTGGTGTGAGCCTTTTTCCAATATATACTTCTCTTGGATTGCTTTCACTTCCCAAGTTTATTTTTTCAACATCCTCACATCCTCCTGAATTAGGTCTGAAACTTGCTATATCTTTATCATCAAACATTCTTTCAAGCTCTATCAATCCTTTTGGAATTTTATTTGTTTTTAGTTACAACACCTCTTGCCCAAGTATAGTCCCCTTGCCATCCTTGCCCTCCACAAGTCCATTCCAATCAATCAGATGGTGCTCATACTAATTCTCACAAAACAAAAACTTTAGCAAATCCCTGTCATCATCAAATACATGCCAACTCTTTATGTTGTCAGGGACTAATGGTCTGGTCTTGATTTCTACTTGGGTAATATCATCAAAAGGGATATCATTATGTTTGATTGCCAAGTTAGCCATGAAGTCTGCCAAAATGTTATTGACCCTTTCAATCCAATTTATGGAGAAAGTATAAAAAATTTCAATGTAATCCCAAACCTCGTTCCTGTAGCTTCTTAATTTTGCATTTTTGGTAGCAAATTTGCCTCTAATTTGTGAAATAGCTAATTCTGAATCACCATAAACTGTTAGTAATTTAATGCCATGTTTATTTTCTATTTTAAGTCCTAATAACAGGGCCTCATATTCAACAATATTATTAGTACATTCAAAAGCTAACAAGAAAGAGTATTTAAAAGATTTTCCATTGGATGAAATAAGTACAACTCCTGCTCCATTTCCATCTTTACTACAAGCACCATCAAAATACAATTTCCAGATTAAATTTTGATTTTGTTTAATAGTTTTTGTAATTTTATCAACTTTTACAGGTTTAGAAATACTTACCTGAAAGTTGTCCATATCTGTATGGCAAAAGCAAGTCATTTCATCAGGATCAACTTCTTCTATGAGGTAGAGAGACCTTGGTTCTTTGTTTATTCTCACCTCTATCACTTTCATTGGAATAATGGCATATGACAAGTCAAGTTGGACATGTCCACCTACCAAGTTAGACCACTGTCTAGACAACAACATCCCATAATTTGTAGGCACTTGTACAACTGTGATATTTGTCTTGTATGCAATGTTTGGGCAGGCTGGGAATCTGAACTCAACGTCTTTCATAATTCCTACTACAAGAACTGACCTATTG
This sequence comes from Cryptomeria japonica, assembly GCF_030272615.1. NCBI lineage: Eukaryota > Viridiplantae > Streptophyta > Pinopsida > Cupressales > Cupressaceae > Cryptomeria > Cryptomeria japonica. The sequence continues at coordinate 377,843,248 of NC_081405.1, forward strand.
TCCATGGCATAGCATTTACCATAAGGTGTATCAACATGCATTCCCAATTCTTTCATGACGTACTCTGGCATGATATTTATTGTTGCTCCTAAATCTATAATGCAATTTTTTAGCATTTTTGTGTTTATCAGCAATGTTAAATAGAAAGGATCTACCTGAGTGAGATTTTTGGTAATAGACATGCCAAGATACACCATAGGAGGATCTTCTTTAGTTTTAAGACCTTCCCTACATACTTCTCCAACATTGGATATAATTTTCAACATCTCATTCTTATAGTCTAGGAATTTCATTACTTCTAGCAAGGTTATAGATATCTTCACTTGAGACAATGCCTGAGATATGAAAGAATTACTATTTGAAGTAGGCTTTCTTACTTGCTTCTTCTCCACAGGCTTAATTAGTTTTGGTATTTCCTCTTTCTTGGCCTATTTTGTTATTGCTTCCTTTCCCTTTTTGGCATTTACATCTTTGCTTTTAAAAGTGTTGTCTTTGTTCCCATCTAGTTTTTTAATTTTGGCAAACATACTTGCTGGCCTGCACTACTCATTATTTACATTCCTATTTCTCAGATGATAATTTCTCTTAACTTGTTCTACTACTACAATAGTGAAGGCTTTCTTTTCTTCCTCAGTCAAGTTCCTTAGTGAAGGCACTATATCATCCTGAAACAATCTTCTCAAAGCTGGAATGTCTTCATCATCATCATCTAGAAAGACCTATTGTATATTGTAATGCCAGTTTTCTCTCATTTGCTGCACATCAGAAAAATGCTCCCCCTCAGATGAGTCTTCATCCCTTCCCCAATATGGATCAGATGAAAGTACATTTATATTAGGTTCACAATCCTCATTATGATTTTCCTCCTCTATCAAACCTTGGGCACTCATGCACTATTCAGTAACATGAGGTAAATTACAAACATCACACCATGGATATTCATCTACAAAATTTGTGGCCTTCTTCAGTGGATCAGGAGTTTCTTTGTTTATATTAGGCTTCACTGGCTTCCCATCCTTCCAGTTTGTGTTATATGGCATATCACGTAGTCTTAGTCTATTGTAATTCATTTGTTTATTGTTTCTATATGGTGGCTTTTCATTAGGATTTTGCTTACGCTTTAGGTTCTTAAGCATGTCCATGATCTGAGTAAGCTCATCTTTCTTGGGAACCCTGGTATTATACAACTTCGGATCATCTCTCTTAGCAACCTTCCTAGAAAATTTCCTATTATTCTCAATGGTAGCACTTGTCTTGGATGCTTGTTGTAAAGTATCAAGTCTATGAGACAAAATCTCATACTGGGTTTTGCTATCAAAAGCATTCAAATAAAAGTTAATCATAAATGAATCAACAGGTCTAACATCTCTGGGTATTCTATTTAATACCTTATTAAATCTTTTATTAAACTCAGATACTGATTCATTTTGATTCTTCTATATACTTGTCAATGCATGGGATGCAAATGAAGGATCATTGTGATCTCCAAATTCTTCTAAGAACAATGTTACAAATTCATGCTAGCTGCCAATACATCCATCAAGAAGGCTTCTATACCATTCTCTTGCATCTTCTATCAAAGATTGAACAAACAACTTCATGAATACATCCTCATGAGGAACCTCAAATTCTTCAATTATATTTTTTACATTAACTACATGTTATTCTACTAAATCAATTCTATTTCCTAAGAACTTGGGGATGGCTGATCTTAAATCATTAGTGATCTGATTTGGATAACCAACAATGCCAATGAAATCCAATTGTTTGTATCTTTCAATGACCATAGGTCGTCTGCCATGCTGATTGTTGTTTTGATTGTTCATATTTCCTCTATTTAATCCACCATTTTTGTCATAATTACCATTGTTCCCATTGTTTCCACCACCATTATTATTGTCATTATTTCCATTATTACCTCCATTGCCATTATTGTTATTTCTATCTCCACCATTACCATTTCCATAATTGCCATTGTTACCTCTATTATTTCCATTATTTTGGTTGCTGCCATACCTATTACTTCCTCTATTATTATTTAAAATGTTACCTCTATTTGTGTTATTCCAGCTTCCATCATTTTCCCCATTTCCATTTCTTCCTCCATTATCTTGGTTGTTTCTATGCCTTTCTTCACTTTGATCCCTATGCACATCCCTCCATCTTCTACCTCCATTTAATAATGGGTTATCAAAGGTTACAAAAGGCTGCTCTATTCTTCTCATATGAGGGGGACTATGTTTAGGTTTTTCTGGCCTACCTCCCTCACCCTTACTTTTGTCTTCTATCCCTTTTGACCTAGGGCTTTGAATTGTATCTCTTTGTAACCCTAGTTTTTGCAATATCCAATCTGGTTGTCTCCTGAGAGCCTAAATTCTATTTTGGATTCATCTCCATTTAAGTCAGTCATTTTAAGTATGATTTCATCCCATTGCCTTTCCTCCTGTTCCTCAGCAGTCAAGGTTTCATCATGGCCACCATTATTATCTTTTGCATTTAAGGCATAGAATGGATTTTCCTCTAGATTTTCAAACTTATCACCAGATGAAGAGCCGTCCTCTCTACTTGGAAGCTTCTTATAACCCTTGGATTCCATACTTATTGTTGATTTCTTTTCTTTATATCTTTTCTTTGGACTCAATTGAACAAGATTATCCTATCCCTTATGTAGAGACCTTCTCCCCTGCATCAATTTTACTGATAAATGACTAGGGTTTTCTCTTACTTTCTCAAAATACAAACTATTATTCATGTATTAAAATGTAGACTCACCACCTCCTAAGAGGAACAACATCTTTTACTAATCTTCTAGGTTCTTTCCTCTAGTAGAGTCTGAAACAAACCACCAAAGACTCTGATTACTTCCTAAGACAACTCCCCAATAGAGTTGCCAATCTGTTGGTGCCCAAAATTACAGATTGGGAAACCAGAGACTTGCCTAATCCTTAGTTAATCCAATCAGCCTTGGCCAACGAACAGGGATGATCGAAGACCAAATCCCTCTGCACTTTAGGCTCCACTAAACCTAGGTGAGTGTACCTTACACTCTCAAGCACAAAAGAGGTTTATTTTAAGTGAATTTAAACTATGGGAATTAGCAATTGCAGGGATGGCAAAAGGTTTTCCTACAATTATGCTAACAAAATTGCTTTTTATTGAATATCCTTAAAACTGATAAAATAAGTTGTGATATGTAAAAGATTACTGTTAGGACTATTGGGGCTTCAAATTTCCAAATAATTTCAAGCACCCTACTATTAAAAATGGTGGTCACTTCATGGAAATGACACATAATGGATGATTAATGATTTCAACAACTAGAGTAAAGGAGGATATGGATAAATTAATTCCAATGGACCCCGTGAAAGACTAGTGTTTTTGATCTGTAGAAAACATGATATGAACAGAGAATTAAAATGAATGAAACATGAAAATATAAGAAATATCCATTTCAGAAAATGAAGTTTGCAAGCTCCAGTAAAAATATTAGATCTATACAATGTGTTTTTGGTTGTAGACCATACTAAAGACCGTAAGAAGGCTGAAAAGCCTGGTATTTCGACCTGTATGAAAGAATATGTCGACTTGGAATGAAAATGTATGCACATATCAAATCTGATGAAGACCCATTTTGGAAGTGTATTTTTCCTACCATAAAAAAAAAATTCAGATTCATATCTGAAGTTTAAGGCAACCGACCAAACAAAAACCTAAAAGATAGCTTAAAGCAAGGCTATTTGACTAACTAGTTTGCATATTAATTTCAAAGGGTTTTGTTAATTTTAATGTAAAATGGTGACTTTTTACCCCAAAAGGGGTATGGTGTCCATTCAACCACATATATAAGTGGTTAAAAAATGTAGATATGGAGGGGAAGAACAACATAATGCTGTAAGGATTGAATATCATTTTGTATTAGAGAAGTCTATAGGAAGAAGAAGTATCATTTTGTGCAAGCAATCTATAATGAAGTATTTACAAGTGGAGCTTATGTATGTAATTATTTCCTAAAGATTAATATACAAGGTTCATTGTCTCTTTTTCCAAATATTGTGTACACTTTTGTGTTGATGGTTATCTTTGTCCTCTTGATAAATCTGTTTATAGATTTGCTATGATGTGAATCACATGTCGTTGCATTAAGTGAAAGATTGAGTTCTTATTGTTTGTATAATGCATACTGAACCTTCATAGTTGATGAGAAATTTTCTCTTGAGTTGATAATATGTTTTGTCCATAAAGTGTCATATATATCCCTGGATAGAGGCACTGGTATGTTATTGATCTTTTAAGGTTTTGATCTGTATGCATTCAAGGTCCTTGATAGAAATGTTCTTCCCAAAACCTATATGAACTGATCTATGCAGATTTCATTTAAGTCTTGAAAGAAATCTCATTGTCAATATACATTCACAATCATTTCTTTTCAAAGCATTCAGTTAAAGAACATAATAAAGCATAGTTACAGAACAATAATTTGTCAGTTTTGTAAACTTGCTAAAAGGTTTAAATCCACTATAAATAACCTCTTTTGTGCTTGAGAAGAAGAGGCACACCCACCTAGGTTCAGTGGAGCCTAAAGTGCAAAGGGATCTAGTCCTTGACTATCCCTGTTCGTTGGCCAAGGCTAATTGGACTACTTGAGGATTTGGCAAGTCTTTTGGTTTTCCAATATGTGGTTTTGGGCACCAACATATTGGCAACTCTTCTGGGGAGTTGTCTACAAAATTTCAATTCCAGAATCTTTGTTATGGTGTGCTCTACTAGAAGGAAGAACCCAGGAGATCAGTAAGTAATATTTTCCTCCACAGGAGGTGGCGACTCTATTCTACATAACAACATCTATTTCAGTTGGTGACTCTATTGAGGGAGAAGATCTAGAAGGAGATGAAAATTTTCCTTTTTGAAAGAAATAGCAATTTTGGTTTAGAATGTTTCAAAGAAAACCATTTATTCCAGATGGTATCAGGCCATTGGATCTTAGAAGCTTTCAATGTATCCCAAACAAGTTGTTCCCTAAGATTTCACAACTTGTACCAAAATTCCATGGGGAATATGATGAATTGGCACTTGATCATTTGGGCTTATTTTATACATTTGTAAAGGATTATGAGATTTATGCAAAAGATTATGTGATGAAGTTATTCATCAGGACATTGAAGGATAATGCAAGAGAAGCCTATGAATCACTCCCTACACAAAGCATCTCATCATGGAGGGAGCTGGAGCAATGGTTCCTTGATGTGTTTCATGATGCAGGTGAAGAAGGAAGCATGTGCTATGAGCTAGAGGAAGACCAAGAATACACTATGGAAACATAATTTTGTGTGTCTCCCTTGGATGAATTTTTAAATATAAAAAAACAAGAAGATGAATCTGTAGTAAATTTCTTCACGAAGATGTTAAATATTTATTAGGAGACACCTTCAGATGTCAAGCCTCCATTTTATGAGTTATTAAATAAAATATATAAGTTAGGGTATGACTCTCAGTTTTATAGTTTTCTCATGTATCTAAATGATGAAATTGTTGCAGAAGATGAGATCTACAGAGGGAACACAAAACCCTAATGAAGAGGGAAGTTTGGATCAGATTGAAGAAGAATCCATTGTTGATGAGACTTGTGTGGAAATAGACAACATGAAATATCAAAAGGAAGATTGTCTACTCAGTAGTGAACAAATTTCAGATCTTCTGGATAGAGAGTATCACAGAAATGCAGCAAAGGAAAAAGAGGTGTGTCATGGACAACATATAGAATGTGCACATGCACCTGGAAATAGGTTCAAATCTTTTTCAAATCAGTTGTGTGATGACATGGTAGAGGATGGCTGCCATTCGGAAAAACCTTTATGTGATGAGTCCTCCTATTTGTCTGATAAATACATTAATGAAGGTGAGAGCACATATGATGACCAAAATATGGAAGAGTCATATAACTATCAAGATCATTTTAAATGTTTTACAAATCCTCTTTATAATAATGCAGATATAAATGATGAAATGACATACTGCCAAAGTATGTCTAACAAAGATCTCTATGTGTTTTCAAATCCACTATATGAAGAACAAGAAATATCTCCAGATGATCAGGAGATCTTATTGAGCAATGGCATAAATAACAATGAGGATAATTGGGAGCATTGTTATGGATCAAAAAAGTTGCATTCTCCAAAGCACACTTAGACAAATAAAATTGGTGATATAAATTTTTCAAAAATAAAAGAACATGTTCATGAGAAAAGTTTAGGTTTCCAAATAATCTATCTCTCCAAAAAAAGATACAATTGAAAAGTAATCCTAAGTATGAATTTTTGACTTTAGGTTTACATCAATCACATAGGGGAGTAACAAAGAAAAAAAAAATTCTCCCAATTCTAATGTTGATATTGTTAGTATGATTTCACCTAATCACAACAAGGAAATAAAGGTTGAAAGCCAACATCTTTGGGAAGAAATGGAGAAACCCTATAAAATAGGGATGAATATTGATGTATTTCCAAATATAAGAGTATTTCAAAGGAAAACCCCTTATAAGGATAAAAGCATGATGGTTCAAAGGAATTTGATTTCCTATATGGTAAATTCAAGAAGGAGGGGTAAAAAGAAATATGTCAGGGATGATTTGGAGCGTGTCCATAAAGTAAGGAGAGATAATGTGATATTTAAAAATATTAGAAAGTCTCAAAAGATAAAACTTTATAAATCAAATGATATAACGATTTATAAAAGTTTGATGCCCTGTGTGGTGAAAACAAAAGGAGATTTTTGTGATTCTTTTAGCATGGAATATCAAGACAGAAATAAAATATATTACAACATATATGGTAAACATGAAAATATGACAATTGATAAGCTTTGTGATGAAATTGGATTGGTTGATGATATGTGCCAAACTGGAATATTTGATCGAGGAAAAATGAGTGTTCATGTTTTTGGGACCTAGGGGCCACCAGATGCAGTTTTAACATAATCTACAGAAGGGAGGTGATTGGCAATGGTCTACTCTACCAGAGAAAACTGGATTCTTGCTATGCCCGCAAGGGGCATACATCCCTAGATAGAGCCACTATTGGGGATTCAAATTTCCAAATAATTTCAAGAACCCTACTATAAAAAATGTTGGCCACTTCATGTAAATGACACATAATGGATGATTAATGATTTGAACAACTAGAGTAAAGGAGGATATGAATAAATTAATTCCAATGGACCCCATGAAAGACTAGTGTTTTTGATCTGTATTAAAGATGATATGAACAGAGAATTAAAATGAATGAAACATGAAAATATAAGAAATACCCATTTTAGAAAATCAAGTTTCCAAGCACCAGTAAAAATATTAAATCTTTATAATGTGTTTTTGGTTGTAGAGCATACAGAAGACCGTAAGAAGGTTGAAAAGCCTATTATTTCGACCTGCATGAAAGAATATGTCGACTTGGAATGAAAATGTATGCACATATCAAATCTGATGAAAACCCATTTTAGAAGTGGATGTTTCCTACCAAAAAAAAAAATCAGATTCATATCTGAAGTTTAAGGCAGCCAACCAAACAAAAACCTGAAAGATAGCTTAAAGCAAGGTTATTGACTAACTAGTTTGCATATTAATTTCAAAGTGTTTTGTTAATTTTAATGTAAAATGGTGACTTTTCACCCCAAAAGGGGTATGGTGCCCATTCAACCACATATATAAGTGGTTCAAAAATGTAGATATGGAGGGGAGAGTCATAAGAACAACATAATGCTATAAGGATTGAATATCATTTTGTATTAGAGAAGTCTATAGGAAGAAGAAGTATCATTTTGTGCAAGCAATTTATAATGAAGTATTTACAAGTGCAGCTTATGTATGCAAATATTTCCTGAAGATTAATATACAAGGTTCACTGTCTCTTTTTCCAAATATTGTGTCCACTTTTGTGTTGATGAGTTATCTTTGTCCTCTTGATAAATCTGTTTATAGATTTGCTATGATGTGAATCACATGTTGTTGCATTAAGTGAAAGATTGAGTTCTTATTGTTTGTTTAACACATACTGAACCTTCATAGTTGATGAGAAATTTTCTCTTGAGTTGATAAGATATTTTGTCCATAAAGTGTCATATATATCCCTGGATAGAGGCACTGGTATGTTATTGATCTTTTAAGGTTTTGATCTGTATGCATTCAAGGTCCTTGATAGAAACGTTCTTCCCAAATCCTATATGAACTGATCTATGCAGATTTCATTTAAGTTCTGAAAGCAATCTCATTTTCAATATACATTCACAATCATTTCTTTTCAAAGCATTCAATTAAAGCACATAATAAAGCATAGTTGCAGAACAATAATTTGCCAGTTGTGTAAACTTGCTAAAAGGTTTAAATCCACTATAAATAACCTCTTTTGTTCTTGAGAGGAAGAGGCACACCCACCTAGGTTCAGTGGATCCTAAAGTGCAGAGGGATCTAGTCCTTAACTATCCCTATTTGTTGGCCAAGGCTGATTGGACTGCTTGAGGATTTGGCAAGTCTTTTGGTTTTCCAATCTGTGGTTTTGGGCACCAACAAGGACTTTAAGCCATTATGAAAAAGAGTAGCATTGATAGAAATTAGAAGATTTGTTTCTTTGATAAGGACCTAATGTATACAAACTCATTCAATAAAGATTAATAATAGAACAATGCCTTATCTGACCATTAATGAATAACTCTGTGGACAAGAATCACTATCAACTCAAGAGACAATTATAAAACCATCACTATGAAAGTTTCATTATGTGTTGCATAAACAATAAAAACCCAATTTAACATTAAATACAACACCATGTGATGGCACATCACAGTAAATCTAAAAGATTTATCAAGAGGACATATTATTCCATCAAACACAAAACTACACATATCAGTCTGAAAATAAAAGCATGAAATCTTGTATATTAACTTCTGGAATAAGAATGTACACAAAAATACACTTACAAATACTCTAATACATTCAGTTTGCACAAAATAAATGCCTCATTTCTATTAGACTTTTCTAAAACATAACACTTATAGCCCAGCCAACGACAGAATTATTGTCTATTTCTTTTTGATACAAAAATGACTCACTACATATATGTGAGCCAAAGGATTCAATTGAAAGGACATACTCTTTCATCTTGTTAAACTAAACTTGACTAAAACCTAACACCTAACTGCTTAAATACTAGATACAAAATATCAAAATTAGTTTTGGTCGTCCAATATTGTATCACATTTTTGTATGTGCTCCAAGTATTTGTTGTCATGGTGAGTGTTGGTGTTGAATACAGTATCCCTAATAGCGATTTCCATCATCTGTCAAAAACATCTTCCCGGGCAACATTAAGGGATGTGTTGAGTACATTCTAGCATTCTACAATCCAAATCCCTTTGTCCTTTAACTACTATGCCTCATCCACAATATATGGTACACCATATCTGACAATATCCTTACAATCAGTAAATTCCTACTTGATGTCCACACCAAATTCCTTATGCTTGTTCAACCTTCTTTGGATCTTCTCAACAATCTTCTCATCGAAACTCTTCTCTTTCAACAATGCCTTCAGTGTCTTCAAATTTCTTTCATGAGAAGCCATATTATCCTGAGTCTTCTGACAGTTGGTCAAAAAATTGTTTGAGAACTTCCAACAAATGCTCAAACCTGTTGGTCAACAAAACACAAGCAACATCCACCCTGTCAGTCCTGATTTGCCTTCTTAGCTTTATATTTTCTTTCATTTGGTCCTCATATTTCTTTTTCCAATACACACCAGTATCATTTATCTATGGTACTTCATGACCATGACTTCTTAACAGGTCTTCATATATATTTTTGTATTTTTGACCCTCCTTTAACACCCACTGCATTTGGGCCTTATTTAGTTTTGCAATATAAATCCCCAAATCTATAGAGATAATTGGATTAACCTCTCCAACTTTCAGCCTCATAATATTCCCAAATGCCTTATCTACATCTATAATCTTGGGTCTTTTATTTGGGGGGTATAGGACCCAAAGAAACATTTCCTCCTCATTTGGATCATATCTTGATGCAATAAAAATGTCATCAACTCCCTGTATATGTATAGCTTTACATCCTTTCTATCAGAATGTAACAAGCTATCAAAAATGAAAGAAGCACTTAAATCCCATCCTGGGAACAAAATGATACATTCCTCACTGAGAAGTTGTCTCCCTCTCTGTTGTGTCATTGTGGCCACTTCTGCATCAATGTCTCCTTTCAATTTCTTAAGCATTTCTGCTTCATTTTCTGGGTTAACATTTGAGATGCTTTCCCTCAACTTATTCCCTTTGTTATGGTACAAGAATGATTTAAACTCTTTGGACTATACAAAAACTTCATCTGCAACAAAAGTTGCATGCTCTTCTGTTCTCACGTCTATGTTGGCGTTTATTCTCACCACGAATTGCTCCTGGCTCTTTGCCACTTCTTCTTGTTCATATGCATGGAGGGTAGATACAGCTACATTCTCATCAGACTCGCTCTCAGAGTCTCCTTCTTTTAGTTCTTGAAGCCTCTGCTTCCGCTCTTCCAATTTTTGGTTCAACTTCTCTAAGACTGCATCAGCCTCATCATGTTCCTTGTTTCTAAATAAATCCTCACCATCCATGGGTATATGTAAATATTCTCCCAGGTTTTGGCTCTTCTTGCTTTGGTTGATGTATCCCTCTGGATCATAATTTTTCCAAGCTTGGTGTCCATACAAATTGTATTCCTCTACCATCTTCTTTTCTATCATCTCATAAGCCTTGGTAGACATAATGGTGAAGTCTCCAAAATGCAAAGTGCCAGACATAAATACCTACTTGTGTGCACCACCCAAATGCTTTGCATTTGACATACTAAGTTGCCTAGCAATTTCTTGATAAGCAATCCTATCAGAAACTAATGTAGGCAACATATATGGAACACCTCAAAACCATAAACCCTGAAAAAAGAGAAATTATGGCATACAAACCAGTCACCCCAATTGTGGTTGACCCTAGTGTCTCCAAAATCATGGGGTCTCAAGAATCTTTTAATCTCTTATGAGATAGACCCCTCACATTCTACTCCAAACAATATATACAAGGGTTTGACAAAATATTCTTCAAACACCACATTGTGTGATTTGTCAAACCTTGAGTCCCATAGGGATACCCATAATTGAATTGGTTGGTTTTGTCCCTTTTTATTCCTGGAAGTCACTTTTACTTCTCCTGGCCACAAACCTTGCGTCTGTCCATAAAACAAAACAATGTGCATTAGTAATGAGTAAAACCTAAAAGTAGGGTTAGGCTCTATTTGCAAACTCAAAAACCCTTCATGCACCTTCTCTGCCAAGTAAGTTGCATAATTAAATGGCCTTGGCTTGTGCATTTGAATGTCTGAAACAAACACTAATGGGCCTATTCTTGTAACATTAGGAACTTCTTCCCTGCAAACCTAGCCGCATGCCCAATATTAGGAACTTCTTCCCTAATGTCTGAAGAAAACACTAATGGGCCTATTCTTGTAACATCAGGAACCTCTTCCCTGCAAACCTGGCCGCATGCCCAATATGTGTACTATAAGTATTGCCTGAACATTGTAATCTCAAAAGGGGGACCATCCTACTCTGTGAGTCATCCCTTCTCCTTTTTGTGAATTTCCAACTTCCACATTGTGTGTGTGGTGTTCATTTGGGTATATTCTCCTTCTAAGTCTATAAAAGATAGGGGCATGTAAGGCTCATATGTCATGCCAAAAATCTCTTGAATAGACCCGACAGGTATCCAGATGAATGTATCCCCATTGGCCAATTGGATGTATCTTTTTTCTTTGTTGCATTTCCTGGTGAGCAATTCCAATAATCTGAGATTCAAAAAAACATTTGGGATCACCAGTCTGCCAAATTTTTCATCCAGGGGTTTGACAATGGCATCTACTCGTTCCGCTTGAGGTAGTGATATAAAAACAATTTGTGGCCCCTTATGGTTGTCGAGATATCTCCAACCCCTTTGTACTTATCTTCCAATTGATCCTTTGGTGGCAAATTGGTTTTAGACCTCCTCAACTTAGCACCAGATGACTCCATCTCATCAATCATGTCTTGGTTTAGTTTTTGCTTCTGCACACCCTCCATAGACTTCGTCTTTTCTTATTTAGTTGTTTGTGTATCCGAAATCTCTATGACCTTTCTCTTTCATTATGAACCAGAAGCCTCCATGTTTAAATGCTTGGATTCTTAAATTACCCATGCATCTTGTCTACAACTTCAGTGTCTTAAATTACCCACTCTTCTTGTCTGCAGCTTCAATATCGATGGCTGAGGAAACTATGAGTAGTTCTGATACGAAAACTCCTTCTTTATGCTAGTTATGCAATGACTAGAGTCTATAATGATAAAAAACCTATCAAATTTGCTTCGTGCAGAACCAACCCACTTGATCACGAGCATTAAATAATGGCTGTCGTATTAGACATTCTAACAGCTAATCAAGATAACCCCACCCAATAATTCAGTTACTTGGCGTCATCCGTAATTTGTGTTCCTTCAATTACCTTTTTGTCTTTCTGATTGGTATAGGTCATTGCGATCAATCCATTTGATCTCGCTCTAGCCGTTTCACTTTTTTACTCAAGGCTTGACCTATTCCGATGGATCCGCCTTTCCTTTCTATTAGTTAGCTTTTCCTTAAGTCACATCGGGATATGTCTCTCTGATGAAACCTTCTTCTATTTATTCCTCCAGTCGCTCCATCAACCTTCAAAATGAAATCAGTTTACACTTCATTTGATGGTTCCATGACATCTAACTTTCTATTTGATCGTTGTAACCTTCATCGATTAATACATCGAGCATTAAAGTAGCGTATTTCCCTTACTTCTGATATTTATAGTATCCCCAATAGATCCACCCTCTATGGCATTCTACCCATCGGGCATCGGCACAACTTTAAAAATGTTTCTCTAGTAGCGTAAGCTATCCCAATGAGTCTTTTGCACCTTACTCTCCTTATTAGGCTACTTCAGTCTATCGGTGTAGGCTTTCCCGATGTAGTCAACTTTGTTTGTGTTGAGCTCATCTTTCTCATCGGGCATTAGGATAACCCAAAATGCATCTCCTCGACAATTTATGTTATCTCGATGAGTCTGACTCCCTTTCTTGCTTAGTATCACTTTATCAGAGAGAGTCTCTCCAATAGAGTTGCCTTCCCCTTTTAGTGCATTGGGTATCGAGGTAACATAAATTGAAACCTCTCAATAACCTGATGTCGCCGCTATGAAGACATCACTCCATCAATTGGTGGTATGAGGTCCACTGATAACCTCATCGAGCATCGAGATGACATTTTTGTTGGAATATGATGAACCAGTATGATGATAATGTATGTTGTCATTGATGTCAATAAGTGTAGGTGAACCAGTATGAAGATTGGAAGAAGTTGTTATTGATTTTCAAGTAGGAGAATCGATATGAAGGGATGAAGTGGACTAGTGTTTGGGTTTCACTAAGTGTGACTACTAGTTGGTAGTCTCAGCTCTAGGGTTTCCAGTTTGGCAATCTAGCTTGTGCGATGCAACCGGTGACATTCTGTGATGAGTTAGCTAAGAGATAAGGATGAGATCAAGATGCCACTTCAGTTTTGTGCACGTGAAGGATTTCCTTAAGGATCTTTCATATGAAAATCGATTGCATTAAATGTCTACCTCGGGAATGAACATTCTTCTTAGTGGTATGTGAAGAGAGCGTGATGGGTTATTGATTTCCATATGCAGTGAAGAATGGATGATGTAGACTGACTTGTGATCTGTTTGAGATTGTTTTAATCGATGCAAGTGTTTGAATGGTCAGGATTGGACTACTTGTAATTGTAAACCTAAAATGTTTAGGGTTTAGGGTTTATGCTATCGACCTAATTGTTCTGATTAATTTAGAAAAATAGGTTTTCAGGACTTGAAAACTTTAACAAAGGAGATTAAGATAAGACAATAAAAAGTCCAGTGCTAAAAAACCCACTTACAAAATTACTGGCAAAAAGCCAGCAGACAAAAAACACAGCTAAGATAAAAACAACAAAGAAACAAGTAAAGCACTACACAACTATAGTCTTCAGTAGGTCCTCTGCCTTTTTCACCAATTGGTCATAGGTGGCCCCAATAGCTTTGAGATCTTCCAGGTCCTTGTTAGGTTTCTTTTATTTCTTTTTGCCTCTGGTTTGGGTTATGGGTCCTTGAGCGTCCCCTATACCTTCAGTGCTCGGGTCAATATCTAGGATCTCCTTCTCTTCATCCAGTTTGTTGATGAGAGTATTAGTGTTGCTAGCAGAAATCCTTAGGATGCTTAAACTCTGTTCAATAATACTCTTCAGGCACTCCTCTACTTTGCTAACTTTACTGGTAGTACCTGAGATAGTTTGATCATTAGTGTCAGCAAGATTTTTCCTTTCCAACAGATCTTTCTCTATTTTCTCAAATCTAGGGTTGAAGGAGTCTCTTATGTTTTCAGCTTTTGCAATGGTACTTTTTAGGTCCTCTATGTAATTAGCCATGGTCTTCCCTTCCCTAGTGTTGATGGTTTCCAAAATCTGAATTTTGCTGTTGAGTTTTTATTGTCATCCATAGCTTTCTTATAACCAGTTATAAGCCACTCCATAGTATCCATGAAAGCTTGCATACCCTCTGGAAGAGGGTTAGGGGGAGGATCAACCTTACCAGGGATATCCTATTCATTTTTTGGGGTGTCTCAAATAGTAGTTGTGTCTTCAACCCTAAGAGCCTCGCCCGTAGTCACCTTCTTCAAGTTCTGTTCGACTTCTGAGGTCCTTTCCTACTTATAAACCTCCAGCTCCTTCACATTCTCCTCCTTCCTCTTGTGCTTATTTATGGTCTGGGTGTAAGCTTTAGTTTTCTTTTTTAGTGACCCTTGAGGGTTCTCCTTCTCTGAGTCTTTAGAGACCTCCTCCTTCGAGGAAAGGCTAATCTGGAGGATTCTGCCTTTAGGTTTTTTACCCTTAGAGGAAGAAGGTCTTGTTTTAATGTGTTTCCTCTTCTTTCTAATTTCATAATCCAAAACATCCATGCTCTCCTCAGAATCACTCAATGGGTCACTATCAGACTCCTCATCCACTGAAAAGGTAGAGTCAGACCTATCCTCCTCAGACTCTACAGAGGGCTGCATGCGGGCTATTTGATTGGCCTTGAGATGGTCATAAATAAGGAACATTAAGCCTTGATGCATGGCAATGTCCCCCATAGGGTTCTCTTTGTAGGCCTTAATAGTGGCATTCATCGAGCAAAGCAAAAAATAAGGAAAATTAACCTTCTCATCATGCCTAAAATGATTTAGCAAGATGAAATGGTAGCCATAAAATTTTGTAAACCTGCCATCTAATGTAATGTAGTGCATTAAAACAAAGAGGACCTCCCACCAGGGTTTAACAAAAGCCCTAGGTGGGTAGTAAGTTTTACTTGACTTTACTAGGTGTTTCTTCTCCTTCTTAGTTTTTGGATATCTATCAATGGCCTCCTTACTGACTTTTCTATCTCTATAGAAGTTGCATCCTTCCCTTCTAAGGCCCATGGCTTGGGTAATAAGGTCTTCATCAATTTCAACAGTCTGGTCTCCCATTTTCAGCATACCCTTTCTCTAGTTTTTGCAGGAAAAACTAGTAACTGTGCCATCCCGTCCATGGATTCTCTCCATGAATTTCAAAAAACCACCCTTCTATAGGATGCTCTAGACCTCCTCCTTCTATTTCCATTCTTTGCAGCTGCTTGGTTTGTATCGCCCCTTATTACCACCCATATTTTCTCCATTCAAAGCCAAATTTTGAAACTTGCAGAATGATTTGGCTAGAAAGCTTATCAGAACTATCAATTTAACCTAGAAAGCATGGGAAGTGATGAAATAAGTATTATAATAAATGAGGCTCTCATTATTATAATAACTCAAAGTACTCCAATTAGTCCTTTTCATTATTATTCTATCCATCAAAAATCTTTGGAGTGCTTCTATATCGGTCCTTAAAAATGATTAGTCTGACATTCAGGGAGTCCTTGTTCTCCCATCCACGTAATCATCTCATCTTTGTTAACTACCATGTTGGCAGCCCAGTCAATAGAGCCATTGGCCTCACGGTAGATGTGGGATATGTAGCTTTTTTGAAAGTGATGATAAGGTCTTTAGTAGCTTTAATGATATTGTTGATCGACCATGAGGGCTTTGAGGTCCCCTTAAGATATTTAATGATATTGTTTGAGTCCCCTTCAATCCATAAGTAGGGGAAATTCCATTTTTTAGCAAGGAGAATACCTTGGAGAGCTGCCATTGCTTCAGCTTTATGGTTTGTTTGGCTCCCAATTGGGACAACAACCATTTCCTTGCAAATTCCTTTATCATCTCTAAGAATAGCTCCACAACCTGTAGGGCTTGGGTTACCTTTTGCAGCACCATCAAAATTAACTTTGAACCAACCATGAGGGGGAGTTTTCTATCTAGCTTGAAGTCTTTTATTTTGGTTGGAGTCAAAACTATCAGCAATCTTAAAATTCCATGAGCTTAAAATATTTGATTCTAGGGGGTTGTTTGAGAAATAGGGACCCTCAATGATCCCAATATTTTCCACAATCACCCATTGAATTTTCTGGAACACAATATCCTGATTCAGGGATAAGTCCCTAAAGATACGATTGTTTCTTTCTTTCCATAATCTTGAGAGGATGTGAGGAAGAGATAGCTACCATAGAGATCTCAAAAAGGAGTTAGTCCAATGAAAATTCCAAGAGGAAAATAGTTCACTGATAGTGTTAGGAAACACCCAATCAGTGCTAAAACTTTTAAGAAATCTTTCCCAGACTGAGGTAGACTAGATGGCCAGGTGGTCCACAGACTCTTCCTCCTGAAGACACAGAGCACATCTATTAGGGAAGGCAAAGCCTCTGCCCTTTAGGTTGTCTAGGGTCAAGATCTTATTTTGAAGGATGGTCTAGTAGAAAAAATTGATTTTGGGGGTAAGACCCTTAATCCAGGCTTTAGACCAGTAAGGATTACCAGGAGGGGTGGGGGAAAGGACACAATACATAGAGGAAATAGTCAAAGTACCTTTGGGTTCATGTTTCCAAATAAGGGAGTCTTCCTCTTTGTTCAACCAGACTGAAGACAGATGTGTCTTGAGCTTAGAAAGGCTAGGGTGGATACTTTCAATGTTCTACCATTTGTTACCAGACTAGTACTCAGCAACTAAGGATCCAAAAGTTTTGATACATGAGGGAGCATGGAGGGCCCATTAATTGATTTCAGTCAAGGGTTTATCAAAAAGCCAGGGGTCCTCCCAGAATTTAACTTTCCTGTCATTTCCTACTTTTGAGATCACTCCTTTAGCAATGCTTTCTTTGCACTTAGAGGCATGATTCCATATATGGGATCCCTTAATACTAAATTCCGATTTGATAAAAGAACAAAGAGAGGAGGATAGAAGAGAGTACTTACTTCACTAGATTTTATACCATTCAGTGTCTGAATGGAACATTCTCTAGACCTGTTTGAATAGGAGAGCTTCATTTAAGGTTTGGATTCTCCTCAGATCCAGACCTCCTTTACTTTTTGAAATACAAACATGGTCCCAAGCCACCAGAGACATTCTTTTCTTGTCCTCAACCCCAGACCATAGGAATTTTCTTTGAATTTTCTCGATTGCACCAGCATACTTAACTGGAATTTTGAAAAGACTTAGGGCATAAATCAGTATACTTTGAAGAGAAGCTTTTAGTAGTTGGAGCTTTCCAACCTAACTTAAGAGGGCTCCTTTCCAACTAGCTAGTTTTATATGAAATTTGTCCACTAAAGAGCTCCAAAAAGGATCAGGAGGTGCAATGCCCATGGGGAGACCAAGATAGGTCGCAGGAAGATCAGCAATCCTACAATCTAGGATTTCACTGATTCTCTGTTGTGTTGTCTCATTAGTATTGATGAAAAAATCTCCACTTTTGACCCAATTAATAAGCTGAGGCAAACTTACAAAGAGTACTCTTCAAGATTTTAGCTTTAGAGATACTAGATTCCCCCGTGATAATAGTATCACTGACAAACTATTGGTGGGAGCAAATGAGGTTAGCAGAAGAAGGTTGGAGTCCCTTAAAGGAGCCTTGCAAAACCATATTTTCCATTGACCTTCCAAAACATTCTGCCATAATGATGAAGAGGATGGGGGAAATGGGATCCCTTTGCCTTATTCCTCTAGAAGCTTGGAAGAAGGGGGATGGGGAACCATTGACAAGAACAACAAAAGAGGCAAAGGTGATAAGCTAGCTGAAGAGGTCAATAACTCTAGTGGAGAAACCAAAAGCCATAAGAACCTTCACAAGAAAAGGCCAGTCAACCCTGTCATAGGCTTTGGAGAGATCAAGCTTGAGGATGAGACCCTACTTATTAGCTCTAACAAGAGAATGAATGTTCTCATGGACAGTTATAATAGAGTCAAGAAATTGTCTTCCAGGGACAAAACCATTTTGTTGGTGGTTAATCAAAGCAGAAAGGAGAGACAGAATTCTAGTAGTAAAAACCTTGGAGATAATCTTATAAAAAGAATTGCAGAGACTGATAGGTCTAAACTTGTCCATAGAGTCAGCACCTTGGGTTTTGGGGATGAGAGCAATGAAAGTACCATTGATTTCTTTCAAAAGTTTTCTAGCCCCTAAAAATTCCTTGACACCATTGGAGACATCTTTCCCGACAATATCCCATAAATCTTGAAAAAAGAACATGGGGAAACCATCTAGGCCGAGCGCTTTGTTACTATCAAAGGAAAAAACAGCATTTTTGATTTCCAAGATCGAAGGAATGGAAGAGAGGGAGATATTCATTTGATCATCAATGAGACAAAGGATGTTATGAAGGAAAGAAGTTTGAGCTTCAGCATCCAATCTATGATCTCTCTTGAGCAGTTCCGAGAAATACCTTTTAGCTTCATTCCTTATTTCTTCCTCCTTGACCAACTCCCCATTATCCACCATTAGTTTGGTTATCCTGTTAGCTTCTTTATGCTTGATCGTCGACATATGAAAGAATCTAGTATTCCTATCTCCTTCCTTAAGCCAAATGCATCTTGATCTTTGCTTCTAGAAAGTTTCCTCTTTAGCAATGATATCATGGTATTTTTTGAGAGTCTCATTTTCATCAGCAATGGACAGAGTACTGAAACCATCCTTTTGAATTTAGGCCTGTATTTTTTTAATGTCTTCCTGGACTTTACCTTTAGCCTCAAATATATTCCCAAAGATGGATTTATTCTAGAGTCTTATGTTATCCTTTACACTTTTAAGCTTCTTAACAACTCTATACATAGCAGTTCCCTCAACTTGGATACTCCACCATTTCTGAATATTACTTTTGATATCTGGGTGAAGGGTCCACATTTTTCAAATTTGAAGGGGAAGTGTCTCCTTCTATTAATTGAGTCAGCAATGAAGGTGATAGGAAAGTGATCTAACCCAACCCGAATGTGGGCCGACAAAGAACAGAAATAATGACTGTACCAGTCATCAGAGATGAGAGTCCTATAAAGACAAACTTGGATAAGATCATTACTAGTTCTCCTATTAGTCCAAGTGTAATTGCATCCCTATATTTCCACATCATTGAGAGCCTGAGTATTAATGAATTCCATAAGGGCCAACCTACTTTCCAGTTGAGAGGGGCTTCCTCCAAATTTTTTCTCCTATCTCAAAGGAGTATTGAAGTCTCCCATAACCAGCTAGCTAAGATTTCTAAAGTTGTCCCTAGCTTCTATAAGTTTTTTCCAGAAGGAATTTCTAGCCTTGAAAGTATTTGGAGCATAAATGTTAGTGAGGACCCATGAAGTACCATCTTTTAAATGCTCAAATTTGATATAAGAGAAATTATTTTCTTGAATTAGGACTTGTCCTTTGACAGTATTAAGGTTCTAGATGGTAGCTATGCCTCCTGAAGCTCCTTCCGAACTACCACTGCTAACATTACCATTTTTGAAAAACTTCATAGATTCAACTTTTTCTCTACTCATTTTGGTTTCTTGAATTAGAAAAACATCAGGTTTACTATCCCTTATCATATTCCTAATGATGTCATGTTTATGAGGATTATTGAGTCCCCTAATATTCCAAGAGATAATCTTCATAGTTACTTACCAATTCCTAACTCCTTAAGAGTCTTTTGGGTCCCATCTGCAATGTTCTTACTGGCCTCTTGTCTCTGACTTTATGGTTAGAGGGTCAACCCAGGGAAGAGGAGATATACCCAACATCGACTTGAGCTATTTTGCTAGATTTCCTTAGAAGAGAAGCCAAGGGAGTGGTTCCTTTCTTGTTCCTATGTTTTGGTATTTTCCACTCAGCATCTATCTCAGGAGCCGATTCTGGGTTACTAAGGATTTTGGAAATTTCTTCTTCATTACCCCAGTTAGGGATTCTGGAAGCATTTAAATCAATTTTTACTGTTTCTAAGCTCTGGTCTTAGTTTGAAAGGTTCATACCCAATATTGCACATTTTTGGGCTTCTTGTATTTCAGAACTTGGCATGAGCAGTGAAGAGTCAGTCTTTTCTTCTTGGGAGCTAGGGATGTCCCCTTCCTCAGGTTGGCCATCTTTCTCTTGCAGTTCCTTTCCCGCATAAGTGTCAGCTACCACTTCAGCTATGTCATTTGAAGATTTAGTCTGCTCTTTCAGTTCCTCTGTTTGAGTTGTAACCGAGGTGTTGACTTTGGTTGACTCATTTCTCAATACTTCCTGGGTTGAAGGGCTAGAGATAGAAGTTGAGGACACTTCCTTATTCTCCCCCAATTGATCAAAGTGATTATAGTCTTCTTCCTTATTCTCAGAGTTTTTAACTTGCCATACCATTTTTTCTAGAGCCTTTTGATTATTAGTTTGGGATTTAGACTGCTTGGATTCTGCCTTCGGCTTGATTGGATAGGATTTTGCCCAGTGACCTACTTTTTTACAATGGAAGCAGGCAAAGGGGATAGATTCATATTCAATTTATTATTTCCATGTTCCCAACTTTGATACTAGATCTATATGTTCCATCATATCTGCGTCATGGGCTATCCCTACACAAAACCTAGCATGAGTGAGTCTCCTTTTTGAAGCTATGACTGGGTCTATAGAGAGGAGTTCACCAAAGGAGTTCGCAATTCCTGAGAAGATGCTTTCTACCCAATATTCAAGAGGCAACCCTAGTAGCTTTACCCATACTAGAACTTGTGCCAAAAGAGAGTCATTCATGTTCAAATTTGGATGCCATTTTTGAAGAACCAAAGCTATCTTTCCTACCATCCAAGGACTCCCACATAGAATCATTAATTTATCTTCTTCACATGAGAAAGTAAAGATAGGAGGCCTTTAGGTAAAGCCGAGATTTCAACATTACACTTCAGAGCCCATTTTCGTTTAACATAAGCCCTAACAACTTTGATATTAGGACGTGAACCCATAAATTTGCCCAAGGAATTCAACATACTATTTATATTATGATCCAGAACCAGATCAAGAATAGAGATAGTGAACTTTCCACCAGAAGGATCAAAAATATTCTTGACAGGAGGTAAAGAGGATTTACCAGATGGTTTAGTTCCAAAGAGGGAAGACCATTTTTTTATTTCTTTTCCACTCTCCAAGGACTCATCACATGGGATGGGCCCCCCGCTGGATCCCTCCCCCAAAAGCCCAGAGGAACCCTCTATCTTCTTTGGCAGAATACCACCAGTCTACGGGATGTCAACAACCTCTAGAATGTCTGGAGGCTTATCCTTCTCTCCTATGGGGCCAACTACATTGTTCTAGCTGCTCCCACCATTGGAACCAGAGTTTTTGCCTTGCAGAGAATTTGAATTTTGAATTCTCCCATTACCGCTTCCTACTCTTACTAGCTCTCCCATTGCAGAGACACCTTTTATTACATAAAGTAAAATTACCGACCTAATTGGTGTCTATAAGGGTGATAATGTTTGTTATTGTTTGTGTTGGCAAATTTTGTGTTTGTATCTGAGTGATGAGATACTTGCCACACCAATGAGTGGAAAACTACAGAGTGTGATTGTAGAGTAGAGGAGCTGAAAAGGATCCGCCTTAGCATGTAGTGTTGTATCAGATCAGAGCTTTACCTGTTGTCTTCTAACCATTTCAATAATAGGAAAATCCCTTTACTAGGTATCTTTTACAGGTTTATTGCAAATTCTCTAACCAGGTGGCTCAAGATCATTGAGTTCTTCAAATCCTCTAGCAAGGTAACCTTTAAGAGGGTTTCAACCTTTAACAGGGTATATAGCCATCCCTTAACCGAGTGATCTTTAATAGGATCGGTTCCTAACAAAACCTTATTGTAAAGTCTTTAATCGAACTAGGCTCCTAACAGAGCGAGCTTCAAAAGAGTTCAAAAACAAGCTTGTGGGTATTCATCCTCATCGTGTTTTTTCCCATTTGGGTTTCCACGTGAAAAATCTGTGTGTCATTAGTTGTACATTTTTCATGTGATTATTGAGCAATCTTTGTTTAGGTTAATATGCATGCAAAGTTAATGATTATGGTATTACTGATACAACACATGGATGAGTATATTGGTGAAGTAGTTATCAAGTGTTGAATGTTATTTGAAGTATTCAGTTTTACTGGTTTAGCTGTCTGAAGTCTTACTGTGTTTAACCGATATTGCCATGGTTAAGTTTAGTGATGAAGACAACCGGTTAGCATTGTTTTAACTTGATAAGTTGTTGAGAATTTTTTGTATGTACTGATTCACCCCCCCCCCCCTCTCTCAGTACCATTTAGGGTATTTGTTGTTCATCATTATTCATCAATTAGTATCAGAGCAACTTCAGGTCCTCAGTGACATAAGCTTAACCGCTTGAGGTAAAAGATCTTTCTTTAATGATGAAGAGGGAAGGTCCTAAGTTCAATAGGGATAACTTCAAAATATGGAAGGATAGAATGAATATTTATATCAAGAGTTTGGGTGCTCAACACTAGAGCTATGTTGAGAATGCCTATGTAATCCCCACTGACACTCTAACTGATGATCAGAAAAGAGAGATTCAAGAAAATGGGCAAGTCATGGAAGCCCTTATTAGCAGCCTGTCCGATATTGAGTTCATTGATGTACAAGATAAGGACACTCCTAAGGATGTATGAGACACATTGGAAACTATTTATGGCGGTGATGATCATGTCAAGAAAGCTAAGGAAGAGAGCCTTAGAGGAAAAGTTGAAGGAGAGACCATTCAACAATATGGCATAAGGATCAAGACTGTGGTTGGAGATATCAAGAGCACTGGTGGAACAATTGATGATGCCATTGTTGTCAGTAAAGTTTTGAGATCATTGTTACCAGTCTATGCAATCAGAGTTGCTTCTATTCAGGAGCTAAGGTCTATCGACAAAAACAAGGTATCCTTAGACTCTATCATTGCAAAGTTGATTGCATATGAGTTGAATAGCTATGATGGCAGTGTTCAGAAGATAGAGTCATCCTTTAGAGCATCTGCTGCACCAACCAGAAAAGGAAAAGAAGTAAGTATCAGTTAGGAATCCAGGAAATGGTGAGATATGGATGATGAAGAGATTCTAATGGAGTTTGAAGCTCTTCTTGCCTGGAGACTTCCAAAATTCACCAGAAAATATAGAGGTAAGATTCCTTTAAAATGTTTTTCCTGCAATAAGATAGGACATATAGCTGTTAATTGTCCTAAAAATGACAATAAGGATAAACTAGAGAGGTTTAGAAAGTATAAAGGAGGAGGTAGGATAAATTGTCTTGTTGCAGTGGATGATGGTGTTACTGATGAAGAATTTGAGGATGAAGAGAATGAGGACATAGTGTTTGTAGTTGTAAAGGAAGAAGTGTCTGACAAGAAAGCCCTTGTCTCTCGCATTAACGACTCTAATGAGTGGATTATTGATAGTGGGTGTTCTCACCACATGACTAGTGACCAGAGAAAGTTTTTGTCTCTAGAAGAATATGATGGAGGTGTTGTTTGGTTTGGCAATGATGCACCATGCTTGGTGAAAGGTAAAGGATCCATCTCACTAAATGGAAAGAGCAGTGCGGATGATGTCTACTGGGTAGAAGGTTTTAAGCATAACCTTTTGAGTCTTTCTTAGCTAAATGACAAAGGACTCATTCTGGAGTTCAAAGGTGGAGTCTACAGTATAATTGGAAAGAGTGATGAACTTATTGACATCGGTAAGTAGACTAGAGGTAACTTGTTTCAGTTGAATGCCAAGATTAGTCAGTGCCTGATGGTGAAGTTTGATGACAATTGGATATGACATAGGAGAATTTGTCATATAAACTTTGACAATATTATAAAAGCCAATAAGATCAAGGCAGTAAGAGGATTACCTTTGTTGAACAAACTGGAGAATTCTTTGTGCAGAGAATGCCAACTTGGGAAGATGTTTTCCTCAACTTTCAAAGGTAAGTCTTTTTCAGCAGAGAACATACTTGATCTTGTGCACACCAATCTATGTAGTTCAATGAAAACTAGAAGTATTCAGGGAGATAGGTATTTCATGATTCTTACTAATGACTGCTCGAGAATGATGTGGGTCACATTCTTGAAAGACAAGTCTGAGGCATTTGGAAAGTTGAAAGCCTTTAGAGCATTGGTATTGAAGGAAAGTGTTCAAAGGATAAAATGTCTAAGAACTGATCAAGGAGGTGAATTTGTTACTATTTACTAAGTTGTCATTAGTTTTATGTCCAAAGTCATTCTATATACTCTAGTCAGTTATTACTACCGAAATATTCAGTCGTTAAGCATAGAGCAGTCGGTTACAGAAGAAAGAAGTCACAGAGTTTAGTATACACCGAGATGTCTACTGAGTAAGGTTCTATGACTACCGAGCAGCAAAGATGGTATACTGAGTTAATACACACTGAGTAAAATGTGTTACCAGATTCATTGAACCTAGACATATCTGGGAAATGTGTTACAAAGATCGAGGAACAAGAAACTGTTAACACATTGGAAATTGCACTTATAGTTTTTATATGATTTTGAGGACATCTATCTAATGAAATAATTTTGTATGGTTATTCATTTAATGAATCATGTTTGTAAGATTGAAGCATGAACAAGATCACCGTTACAAGAGATCTATTTATACAACATGAATTGAGGATCAATGTGTGTGTGTGAAGCAAGACATATGTGAAAAGAAAAATCATGGGAAAGAACTGAGTGTTATGACTGTTATGATTGACAGAGATACACAAAGGTCACCGAGAAGGATTTTAGAGAACAGTCAAGGAACAGAGTAAAAATAAAGGTTTAGTGAGTTAATTTATGGGTTACCAAGGTATGCTATAAGCAAGGTAATTTCATTTTGAGCACATAGAATCTGCTATAACATTTCAGATGTGAAGTTGTAGATATTTTGTAATATTTTGATTGTAATATTTTGAGTTGTAAGAGAAACCTTTAACATGGTAAAAGACTCTAACAAAGTCTATAAATTGTAAAGCCTTTAACTAGGTGCAGCATTTAGAATAAGTGTTGTAAAATCCTTTAGCAAGGTAGATCTAAAGATCTTGATACTCCTAATAGGGTAAGGTATCAGAAATAGCTAAACATGTAGCTCTAACTGAGCAACCTTTATTATTGCAGTAGTGAAGTTGTGGGTGTCATCCCCACCACAGTTTTTCTCTCTAACCAAGAGTTTCTGTGTAACCAAAATATATGTGTTATGGAGTGAATCATGTATGACTGTTATTTATTTATTTTAGCATTATATTATGTTATAGCAATTTTTGGTTTATGCTTAATAGTAAAGTTATTGTTGAAGAAAAGATTTGAAGTACTGATTCACCCCTCCCCTCTCAGTACATTAGCTTTCCATATTGGGCCTAACAATTGGTATAAGAGCTTTAATCTTGGAAAAGGGTTTAACTGCCTAAAGAGAAAGATCTTATCAATGGAAGGCTACAAAAAATCTTGGAGAATTGTGAATCTTCAAAATGACTTGGATCATGCTAATCAAGTGATTGCTGGCATGCAGAAACAAATGCAAAGATCACTAAAAGTTAGAAGAATATTGTTTGATGATTTGCAGGACTCTCAAGAGTTGGTGGAACAAATTGAGACATCATCTGAGAATAGTATATCTGAAGAGGTTGAAGAAATGATTGGAGCATTGAAAGAAAAGAACAAAGCACTGAATGATCAGCTAAAAGCAATGAAAAGAGAACATGAACATTTTAGCACATAGATGACTGAAAATCTTGATGCATTGAGGATAGCCGAGGATAACTTAAAAGATATAGAAAGAGAAAAACAACATCTTGAAGCATTAGTATCTGAAAAGAATGATGAAATCACAAGGATGACTAGAATTTGACAAAATCTATCTGATCAATTGGGTTATGCACATCATGAAGCAAATCTGAAAGAAAATGAGAATCAAGTATTGAAACTTGAAATATCAAGGTTGACCGATGAACTTGAAACAAAGAAGAAATCCAAAGAAACACTGAAGAAATTTTATGAAGCATCAAAGTGTTAGGCCCAATATTGAAAGCTAATGTACTAAGAGGCGAGGGGTGAATCAGTACTTCAAATCCTTTTATCAACAATATCTTTACTATTATGCATAAACCACAAACTGCTGTAACATAACATAAAGCTAAAACAAATAAATAACAATCATACATGATTCACTCCATAACACATATATTTTGGTTACACAGAAACTCTTGGTTAGAGATAAAAACTATGGTGGAGATGGCACCCACAACTTCACTACTGCAATAATAAAGGTTGCTCAATCAGAGCTACATGTTCAGCTATTTCCTAATAGCTTACCCTGTTAGGAGTATCAAGATCATTAGATCTACCTTGCTAAAGGATTTTACAACACTTATTCTAAATGTTGCACCTGGTTAAAGGCTTTACAATTTATAGAATTTGTTAGAGTCTTTTACCTTGTTAAAGGTTTCTCTCACAACTTCAAAATATTACAATAAAATCTCTACAAATATCTGCAACTTTACATCTGTAATGTTATAGCAGTTTCTATGTGCTCAAAATGAGATTACCTTGCTTATAGCGTACCTCGGTAACCCATAGAATAACTCAGTAAACCCTTCTGTTTACTTTGTTCTTTGACTATTCTCTGAAATCCTTCTCGGTGACCTCTATGTCTCTGTAATAGTCATAACATTCAGTGCTTTCTTATGTATCACACATGTCTTGCTTCATACACCTCTATATGTCTCTATCTGATCTCAATCAATGATGTATAAATAGATCTCTTATGTTGGTGATCAGGTTCATTGCTTCAATCTTACAAACATGATTTATCGAATGAATAACTATACAAAATACTTCATTGGTTAGATGACCTCAAAATCATACACAATATTTAAGTGCAATTTCCAATGTGATAATGGTTCTATGTTCCTCGATCTTGTAACACATTTTCCCATGTGTGTCTAGATTCAATGAATCTGGTAACACGTTTCACTTGGTGTATATCAACTCGGTGTATCATTGTTTCTGCTTGGTAGACATGGAATGTTACTCGGTAGACACCTCGGTGAATACTAGGCTCTGTGACTACTTACTTCTATAACCGACTGTTCTATGCATACCAACTGAATGTTTCGATAGTAGTAATAGACTAGAGTATATAGAATGACTTTGGATATAAAACTAATGGAAACTATAATAAGTAGTAACAATATCCCCTTTTGACAATAGTTGAGATGTTTGACAAAACTACTTTCAAAGTCATAACTCAAAAATCTATATACTTACAAAATTTTGACAAAACTGATTGCATATACTTTTGTCAATGAAATAGTATATTCAAATATACTCCCCTTATCAATATACTATACAAAATTATGATTTTGCATGCTCAGTGATCAATATTCTGTACTTGGTTCTATTTGATGATCACTACTCGATGTACTGGTCCTGTATACTACATTCCCCTGTATACTTAGATATGATACTTTGATATGATACTCACTCCCCCTTTTTGACAAACATCAAAACTTAGTTACCATTTGTTGGTGGCAACTGGTCAAAAATGGATTTGTACTTTGTTCGGGCATCGGTGAGAGCGGCAGAGAGGGCATCCTTAACACTGTCCATGAGTGAATTTTGAGCTATAATGTCAGCTAATAGTGAAATGAGTCCATCTAAGGTGCTTCCCTCTTGTTGAGTGGATAGGGAGGTAGATTTGTTGATCTGTTCTTGGATGGAGGAAAGATGAAGAATGAATAATGTTTGAAGTATCATTATGTCCATCCTTATCTTTTTCTCTTCATTCCTG
Organism: Cryptomeria japonica; assembly: GCF_030272615.1. Taxonomy (NCBI): domain Eukaryota; kingdom Viridiplantae; phylum Streptophyta; class Pinopsida; order Cupressales; family Cupressaceae; genus Cryptomeria; species Cryptomeria japonica. The sequence continues at coordinate 377,871,554 of NC_081405.1, forward strand.
AGTTCCAATTGTTGAGCCATGAGCTTTTGTAACTTTGTATAAAAATTCTGAATGGAATTTAGCTCAGTGGTCAACTTATTTGAAAGATCGGTGATCTCTTTCTCAATCACTTCAGTTTTATTTTTGATATCTTTAATGAATAAAGAAAATGTACATAGTTTTTGAAATAAATAAAGAACGTGCTTGAGTTGAGGGGTCAACTCAGCAATAAATTTGACAAGTTTAACTTTGCCAATAGCAATAGCTTTCTGTACCTCTTCAATCATTTTAGTAGTGAGCTCCTTGTCCTTTATCTTGCTCAAATATTCAGATGCATCTAATCCAGATGTCTCTATCTTGGTTAGGAGTTCATCCAATTGAATGTGGATGGTGACATCTTTTGTCATGGTTGCTTCAGGTAGCATATCGGTTAAGAGTGCTTTCACCTTCTGAAGTACTTTATTTTTCTTTTGAATAGCCATTTGCTTCTCTTGTTCAGCTTTGGCTTTGCATAGTTCATCGAATTCAATGAGTGCTTGCCCCTTTAATTTGGATATATCGACATTGGGAAACACTATTGGTTTTGACAAATCTAATTTGAAACTATGCTTTTTCATTTTCTTTTCTTTACCTTTCATCGGTTGGAATAAAACAATGGCTTGTGGGGCTTGTTGACCCTCGATAGTCGGTTTCTTTAGCCTCTGTAGTGTCCTTTGGTGTCTCTAAGCTTGGTGTCTCGGTTGTAACATTTTCAGTGCTAGAGGGAGCTTGAGAGGTCTGTTCTTGAGAAGTACCTTCACCTGCTGTTAACTTGTGACCTTCGGTGCCTTGTTTTGTATCCTGAGGGGCCTCAGTTGAAATAGGCTGATTGACTGAAGGATAGGGTTGGACTTGTTCCAAAATTGATTCACTAGATACAAGTTGGGCATAAGCATTCCCTTCTATCATTTCCTGTTCAGGTGCCTCGGTATATCTTCATCTACTTGTATGGTGTCAGCAAGGTCTTGCTCGGTGATATCAGGATCTTGCTCGATGACATCAACTATTTCAACTTCATCTTGCTCACCAACATTCTTGATTTGAAATATTTCCTGCCATTTTTCTTTGGTCTCATTCTCTACATCCAAGTAAAGGCCATTCATCAATTTCAAGGTTCTTTGCTTGACTAGGAATTTTGTGTGGCAGTTTTTCAGATGTTCAGTGATCTCATCTACTGACATGTTTGGGAAAAGATGTACCAGACTTCTTTCTCTCATCTATTTCTCTAAGTCCATTGCATACTTCCACCTATTGTCAATATGCAAATATAATTCATTTGGAAGAGATTTACATACTTCCAATGGGACCAATTAGAATTTCAATAGTGTGCAGATGACAGCTTCTTCTATTTGTCTCATTTCATCATCAGATCTGGATTCATATTTTACATATCTGAATGATCCAAATCCACCATATTGCTTCAGATTAGCGCAAAAAATTTCAACACTATGTACATTTACCTTTGTACTCTTGACAATTTGAAATTCGTTTTTGTCTTCGGATTCAGTATCACTAGACTCTTTGGTCAAAATGAGTCTCCAAGTAGATTTCTTGTAAGTTTTTGTTACCTTGGGTGCGGCAACATTCTTTGGTTTCTTACTCGGTGATGCTGCAGATGCTCTTATGTTTGGTCACTTTGCTGGACGAGTTGGTGACACTTTGGATGTATCCTGTTTCTTTCTTTTCAAAACTTTCCCTTTTGGCAATTCGGTGCTCAGTGTTATAGCTACCTCTTGGGCTTCAGATTCCTCTTCGATGATGGCTATAGTGCCCTTGATAGGTGTGGAGGAAGAACCTTCTCCAAATTTCTCTGTTAATGCCTTGATCATTTTTGTTGCCTTTCCTATAGCTTTGGGTACTACAATGCTCATTTTTACTTTTTCCTTCACTTCTTCATATGTTCCATACCTCAGCTCGGTAGCATGCCTTGGTAATGTAAGAAAAGCATCTATCTGCTATTGTGTGATGTCAAAATTAATCTCGTAACCCATAGGTGGCAAAGATTGAGTTCTCGGTTCCACAGCATTAACATAGCAGTAATCATTGTCCACTTCAAAACATATATCATCCTTGTATTTCTCCACTAACTTGGGTGGAATTCTATATCTGTTATGCATCTTCTCTTGAAACTTGCTGAAATAATCATCCATGATATCATTAAAATTATCACCTAGCTTCTTGATGAAGTCATTGATTTGATGGTTGATTGGTCGGTGTAGTTCCCAAACAACTTTACCGACTGATGGAAAGAATTTTTCAAAATAGAAAAACATGCATACCAGAAGTGATCCAAATTTTAGTGTATTAGTTGAATTGTTTTTCTTTGGCTTCCTTATGGTATTGAGATTCTCAAACAGGTTTTTCAACAATACCTCACATAAATCAATTTTCATGCCTTTCTTCACAATTTTATATGCTAAGTAGACTGTTGCATAGGGTACACTGTTTTCCCTTGCTAATTGGAAGAAACAATAACCTATTACTCTAATGGCAAACTTTAGCTCTGCATTAGTGACATTGTTCAATTTCAGTCCCCTACAATCAGATTCTACTCCAGTTAAACTGATTAATTCCTTCTGTGATATCATTTTTTGAGCTCGGGCATGATCATAAATAGGGTAACCGATGATCAAATGAATGATTTCCTTGGTGATCTTAAATGGTTGCTCCTCTAGCCACATGAATTCATCATGAACTCTGCTCAGAAAAAACTTGACCCATTGGGGTTTGAAGACACGAGATAGGTTAGGGCTTCGATCAATCCCTTGATTTTGATGTGTTCATATTTGCTATCCATTTTACCATCGGTACACAATTCATCATATGTGTCTTTGATTTCCACATGACCTAGTTCTTCAACTCGACACTTAGTAAAGAATCTCACATCCTTGACTAATAAAAATCTATCTGCAATGAGTGAAAATGCAGTTTTGTCATTCAATTCAGACGTAATTTTGGGAGTTAAAGAGTATTTCAGTGAGGGCTTTTTGATGTTCTCAACAACAATGGGATTCTGGATCTTAGGTGCCATTATAGATTTCAAATAAATACTAACAAAAGATCCTTAGGGTTTGAAGACTTTCAAACGATAGACGCTTTCTATTTAGCAAATAATAACAACTTGATATGATCGGTAAACTATCTTGATAATGCATTGTGATTGATGTAAATACCTTTGAATTTGCTTTGGAGGAGGTTTGATCGCCTTTGATTCACTTTGCTCTACTTTCTTGAAAACTTGGTGAGTGAAAAATGACCGCACAATAGCTTTAAGTATTCATTATACCTCATCAGGCTTCGTGTAGTTAGGTCAGAAAATATTAAATGCACTCGGTACCACTACTTCCTTTCTATTCTTTTTGCCAAGTAGCCAAACTTCCTACATTTACTGACTTGACAGGCTTCCAAAAGACTTTGATAAAATTTTAAATTTTCTAATGCATCTTTAATTATGCAGATTTTGAATTAAGTACAAAATGAAATAGGAATTGTTAAGATTTGACCTTTGAGATAATGCAGTCCCTTCATACCTTTACCGATTAATTTGGAATAGGTGCACCTAACTCGGTAGGTAAGGTTCTTTCTTCATTTGACACAATTTCCTTCTTTTTCCAAATCATCTATAATTTTCCTTTTATTTCCTCAGTGTCTCCTCTTAGTTGATCTCTGCAATCTCTAGCCAAGTGTCCAACTTTGTGACAATGAAAACATGCCATACCAGGATTTCTCCATGATCTTCGGTTGTTCATTCTAAACCTTATAAAGTAGTTGGCACTTATATGTCCATATCTTCCACAAAATTCACACCATATCCTTGTATTGTAATCCCATGGTACTACAAAATATTGTTAGTAAGGATCTGTGTGAGTTCAGTAGTCTCTAGTATTTGCTCGGTGTGTAGACTACATATAGTTTTTCTGCTTAAACCAACACTCCTTGGTACTATGTCCATAAAAATTGTAGTTTTTACAAAACCCTTTGAATTTTGCCTTCTGATAATTGCTAGTAGACTTTGTCCTACATTGGTTAGATGTGTGATCATATTTGTTGCAATTGTGACAATAACCATTAGACCTAGTGACATTCGGTTGCTTACCTTTTCTGATTTGGCACATGTTAGCAGTGTGACCTTGTTTTCCATAGTAATTGCAAACAAGCTTCTTTCCTTTGATATTCCTCTTATTTCCAGCTTGCTTTGATGATTCTCCTCTCTTGGTTGTATGAATTCCCTTCTCGGTAGAGTCTTTTCCTTTGTAACCAAGTCCTACTTCTTTGTTGGGTCTTGTTGTATTCAGTTGCTCATCCAACATCTTTGATGCTTCATAACTCTTTTTTTGTGTTTCCTTGGATTTCTTTTCTATTTCAAGTTTATCGGTCAACCTTGATACTTCAAGTTTCAATGCTTGATTCTCATCATCTTTCAGATTTGCTTCATGATGTGCATAGCCCAATTGATATGATAGATTTTGTTGAATCCCAGTCAACCTTGTGATTTCATCATTCTTTTCAGATACAAATGCTTCAAGCTGTTGTTTTTCTCTTTCTAGATCTCTTACTTTATCTTCAACTATCCTTAATGCATCAAGATTCTCAGTCATCTGTGTGCTGAAATGTTCATGTCCTATTTTCATTGATTTTAGCTGATCATTCAGTGCTTTGTTCTTCTCCTTTAGTTCTTCAATCATCTCTTTAGTCTCTTCAGATATACTATTCTCAGATGATGTTTCAATTTGTTCCACTAACTCTTGAGAGTTCTGCAAATCATCAGATAATTTTCTTCTAACTTTCAATGATATTTGCATTTGTCTTTGCATGTCTGCAATCACTTGATTAGCATGATCCAACTCTTCTTGCAGATACACAATTCTTCGAGATTGTTTATAGCCTTCCATTGATAAGATCTTTCTCTTTAGGTTGTTAAACCTTTTTCCAAGATTCAAGCTCTGATACCAATTGTTAGGCCCAATATGGAAAGCTAATGTACTGAGAGGGGAGGGGTGAATTAGTACTTCAAATCCTTTTATCAACAATATCTTTATTGTTATGCATAAACCACAAACTGTTGTAACATAACATAAAGATAAAACAAATAAATAACAATCATACATGATTCACTCCATAACACATATATTTTGGTTATGCAGAAACTCTTGGTTAGAGAGAAAAACTACGGTGGGGATGGCACCCACAACTTCACTACTGCAATAATAAAGGTTGTTTAGTTAGAGCTACATGTTCAGCGATTTCTGATAGCTTACCCTGTTAGGAGTATCAAGATCGTTAGATCTACCTTGCTAAAGGATTTTACAACACTTATTCTAAATGCTACACCTGGTTAAAGGCTTTACAATTTATAGACTTTGTTAGAGTCTTTTACGCTGTTAAAGGTTTATCTTACAACTTCAAAATATTACAATAAAATATCTAAAAATATCTACAACTTTACATTTGTAATGTTATAGTAATTTCTATGTTCTCAAAATGAGATTACCTTACTTATAGCATACCTTGGTAACCCTTAGAATAACTCAGTAAACCCTTCTGTTTACTTTGTTCTTTGACTATTCTCTGAAATCCTTCTCGGTGACCTCTGTGTCTCTGTAACAGTCATAACATTCAGTGCTTTCTTATGTATCACACATGTCTTGCTTCATACACTTCTATATGTCTCTATCTGATCTCAATCCATGTTGTATAAATAGATCTCTTATGTCGGTGATCAGGTTCATTACTTTGATCTTAAAAACATGATTTATCGAATGAATAACTATACAAAATACTTCATTGGTTAGATGACCTCAAAATCATACACAATCTTTAAGTGCAATTTTCAATGTGATAATGGTTCTATGTTCCTTGATCTTGTAACATGTTTTCCCATGTATGTCTAGATTCAATGAATCTGGTAACACATTTCACTTGGTGTATATCAGCTCGGTGTATCATTGTTTCTGCTCGGTAGACATGGAATGTTACTTGGTAGACAACTCGATGAATACTAGGCTTTGTGACTACTTACTTCGATAACTGACTGAATGTTTCGATAGTAGTAACTGACTAGAGTATATAGAATGACTTGGATATAAAACTAATGGCAACTATAATAAGTAGTAACACAAGGATGTTGGATGAGCAACTAACTACAAGAAGACCCAACAAAGATGTAGGACTCGGTTACAAAGGAAAAGACTCCACCGAGAAAGAAATCCACACTACTGAGAGAGGAGAATCATCAAAACAAGCTGGAAACAAGAAGAACATCAAAGTAAAGAAGCCTATTTGCAACTACTGTGGAAAACAAGGACATGCTGCCAACATGTGCCAAATCAGAAAAGGTAAGCAACCGAATGTCACTAGGTCCAATGGTTATTATTACAATTGCAATAAATATGGTCACACATCTAACCAATGTAGGACAAAGTCTGCTAACAATTATCAGAAGGCAAAATTCAAAGGGTTTTGTAAAAACTGCAATAGATATGGATGCAGTACTAAGAAGTGTTGGTTTTAGCAGAAGAACTATATGTGGTCTGCACACCAAGCAAGGCTACCAAACTCACACTGATCCTAACCAACAGTATACTGCAGTACCATGGGATTATAATACAAAGATATGGTGTGAATGCCATGGAAGATATGGACATATAAGTGCCAACTGCTTTATAAGGTTTGGAGTGAACAACCAAAGATCATGGAGAAATCCTGGTATGGCATGTTTTCATTGTCACAAAGTTGGACACTTGGCTAGAGATTGCAGAGATCAACCTAGAGGAGATATTGATGAAATAAAAAGCAAAGTCCAGATGATTTGGAAAAGGAAGGAAATTGTGTCAAATGAAGAAAGCACCTTACCTACCAAGTTAGGTGCATCTATTCCAAATTAATTGGTAAAGGTATGAAGGAACTGCATTCCCTCAAGGTTAAATCTTAACAGTTCCTATTTTATCATGTACTTAATTCCAAAATCTACATAGCTAAGATGCATTAGCAAGTTTGAAATTTTATCAAGTCAGTAAATGCAGAAAGTCTGGCTACTCGGTAAAAGCATAAAAAGGAAGGTAAATTGGTTTAGTGGAACCGAGTGCATTTAATGTTTTCTGACCTAGCCGTACGGAGCCCGATAAGGTAAAATGTGTACTTAAAGCTTTTGCACGGTCATTTTACACTTATCAAGTTTTTAGAAAGCAGAGCGAAGCGATTCAAAGGCGATCAAAACTCTTCAGAAGCGAAATTCAAGGTATTTATATCAATCACAACACATTGTCAAGCAAGTTAACCAATCATATCAGTCGTGAATATTTGTTTTATATTTACTAAGTGAAAAGCATCTGTTAGTTAAAAGATTTCAAACCCTAAGGCTCTTTCATTAGTGATTATCCAAAGTTTGAAATGGCGCCTAAGATTCAAAAACCTGCTGTTGTTGAGAACATTGAGAAGCCCTCACTGAAATACTCACTACCTCCCAAAATAGCATCTGAACTAGATGATAAAACTACATTTTCACTCATTCCGGATAGGGTTTTATTAGTTGAGGATGTTAGATTCTTCACTAAGTGTCATGTTGAGGAACTCGGTCACATAGAGATCAAGGACATGTATGATGAATTGTGTACCGATGGAAAACTAGATAGCAAGTTTGAACATATTAAAATCAAGGCATTGAACGAAGCCCTAACCTACCCACGAGTCTTCAAACCCCAATGGGTTAAATTTGTTCTAAGTAGAGTTCATGATGAATTTATGTGGCTAGAGGAGCAACCATTCAAGATCACCAAGGAAATCATCCACTTGATCACCGGTTACCCTATTTTTTGACCATGCCCGATCTCAAAAGATAATTTCACAGAAGGAACTTATCACTTTAGCCGGAGTTGAATTTGATTGTAGAGGTCTAAAACTGAACAATGTCACAAATACAGAGCTAAAGTTTGCAATTAGAGTCATAGGTTATTGTTTCTTTCAATCGGCAAGGGAAAACAGTGTACCCTATGCTGCTATTGATTTAGCCTATAAAATTGTGAAGAAAGGTATGAAGATTGATCTATGCGAAGTGTTGTTGAAAAATCTATTTGAAAATATCAACACCATAAGGAAGCCGAAGAAGAACAACTCAGCAAACACACTAAAGTTTGGATCACTTTTGGTATGCATGTTTTTCTATTTTGAGAAATTCTTTCCATCACTCAGTAATGTAGTTTGGGAGCTACACTGACCAATCACCCATCAAATCAATGACTTCATCAAATAGCTAGGTGATAACTTCAATGAGATTATGGATGATTATTTTAGCAAGTTTTAGGAAAAGATGCATAATAGGTATAGGATACCACCCCAGTTAGTGGAAAAATATAAGGACAATATATGTTTTGAAGTGGACACCGACTACTGCTATGTCAATGTGGTAGAACCAAGAACTCAATCTTTTCCGCCTATGGGTTATGAGATTTATTTTGACATTACACAGTAGCAGATAGATGCTTTTCTTGCACTACCAAGGCATGCTACTGAGTTCAGATACGATACATATGAAGAAGTTAAAGAAAAAGTCAAAATGAGCATTGTAGTACCAAAGGCTACAAGGAAAGCAACAAAAATGATTAAAGCATTAACGGAGAAATTTGGAGAAGGTTATTCCTCCACTCCTATCAAGAGCATTCAAGTGATCAATGAGGAGGAATCTGAAGCCCAAGAAGAAGCTATTACATTGAGCACCGAGTTGCCAAAAGGCAAAATTTTGAAAAGGAAGAAACAAGATACATCACAGGTATCACTGACTCCTCCAATGAAGCACCCCAATACTAGATCATCTACAATATTGCTGAGTAAGAAACATAAAAATGTTGCAGTTCCAAAGGTAACAAAAACTTATAAGAAGTCTACTCGGAGACTCATTTTAAATAAAGAGTCAAGTGACACCGAATCTGAAGACAAAAATAAATTTCAGATTGTCAAAAGCAAAAAGGAAGATGTACATAGTGTTGATAATTTTTGTGCCAATTTGAAACAATATGGTGGATTTGGAGCATTTAGGTATGTCAAATATGACTCTTAGACCAAGGAAGAAAAGAGGCAAATAGAAGAGTCAGTTGTATGTACACTTCTTAAATTCTGATTAGTCCCATTGGAAGTAACAAATTCTCTTCCAAAAGCATTGTACTTACACATTGATAACAGGTGGAAATATGCTATGGACTTGGAAAAGAAGATGAGAGAAAGAAGTCTGGTACATCTCTTTCCAGACATGTCGATAGATGAGATAAGTGAACATCTGAAAAACTACCAGACAAACTTCCTAGTCAAGCAAAGAGCCTTGAAACTAATGAATGACCTTTATCTTAAAGTAGAGAAAGAGACAAAAGAAAAATGGCAAGAAATTTTTTGAATCAAGAGTGTTGATGAGCAAGGTGAAGTTGAAATAGTAGATATCACCAAGCAAGATCCCACTGAAACTATACAACCTGATGAGGATGTCATGGATACCGAGGAATAGTAACAAGAAATGATAGAAGGGAATGCTTATGCCAAATTGGTATCAAGTGAGTCATTTTTGGAACAAGTCAAGTCCTATCCTCTAGTAAGTCAACATGTTTCAACCGAGACACCTCGAGATTCTGAACAAGGAAAAGAGGGTCACTAGTCTACAAAAGGAGAAGCTACTTCTTAGGCCACCAAGGAATAGACTTCTCAAGCCCCTTCAAGTACTGACAATGTTACAACTGAGACCCCGAGCAAGGATTCACCGAAGGCTACATCTAAGGCTAAAGAAATTGACAAAAGTGTTGCCTCTACCGAACAACCTACCGAGGGTGACCAAGCCTCCCAAGCCATTGTATTAGTTCAACCGGTGAAAGCCTCCCCCTCTAAAGAAAAGAAAATGAAAAAGCATAGTTTCAAGTTAGATTTGTCAAAACCAGTTGTGTTGCCGAATGTAGGCATATCCAAATTAAAAGGGCAAGCACTTATTAAATTTGGTGAACTTTGCAAAGCCAAAGCTAAACAAGAGAAACAAATGGCTATACAAAAGAAAAATAGAGTACTTCAGAAGGTCAAAGCACTCTTAACATAAATGCTACCTGAAGCTACAGTGACAAAAGATGCAGCCATCCATATTCAACTGGATGAACTCCTCAGTAAAATAGAAGCATCTAGACTAGACGCATCTGAATATCTGAGAAAGTTGAAGGACAAAGAGCTCACTGCAAAAATGATTGAAGAGGTACAAAAATACATTCCTATCGATAAAGTAAAACTTGTCAAATTTATTGTTGAGTTGTCCCCTCAACTCAAGCACATTCTTTATTTATTTCAGAAACTTTGTACATTTTCTTTATTCATTAAAGATATCAAGAATAAAACAGAAGTAATTGAGAAAGAGATCACTGATCTCTCCAATAAATTGACCACTGAGCCAAATTCTATTCAAAATTTCTATACCAAGTTACAAATGTTCATGGCTCAACAATTGGAACTTAGGAATGAAGAGCACAAAATAAGGATGGACATTATGACTCTTCAAACCTTGTTCATTCCACACTTGTCCTCCATCCAAGAATAGATCAACAAGGCTACATCCTTATCACTCAGCCCGAGTGAAGCACTTTAGATGGTCTGATTTCACTATTAGCTGATATTACAACTTAGAATTCACTCATGGATAGTGTCAAGGATGCACTCTCTGCCGCTCTCACTGATGCAAGAACAAATTATAAATCCATTTTTGACCAGTTGCCTCCACTGAATGGTAACTAGTTTTGATGTTTGTCAAAAAGGGGGAGTATAGTGTACACAAGAGGAGTATTCTGAGCAGATCAGCATATTCGAGTATACAGATAATTTTGATAGGTGGAGCAGTGATCACCGAGCAGTAAACCGAGTAGTGATCACTGAGTAGTGAACCGAGCAGTGAATATAGAATATTGATCACAACGCATGCATAATCAGAATTATGTATAGTATATTGATAAGGGGAGTATATCTGAGTATACTATTTTATTGACAATTGTATATACTATTAGTATAGTCAAATTTTGTAAGTATATAGATTTTTTGAGTTACGACTTTGAAAGAAGTTTTGTCAAACATTTCAAAACTAAAGTCAAAAGGAGAGATTGTTACTATTTACTAAGTTGTCATTAGTTTTATGTCCAAAGTCATTCTATATACTCTAGTCAGTTATTACTACCGAAATATTCAGTCGGTAAGCACAGAGCAGTCGGTTATAAAAGAAAGAAGTCACAGAGTTTAGTATACACCGAGTTGTCTACTAAGTAACATTCTATGACTACCGAGCAGCAAAGATGGTATACCAAGTTAATACACACCGAGTAAAATGTGTTACCAAATTCATTGAACCTAGACAATATGGGAAACGTGTTACAAAGATCGAGGAACAAGAAACCGTGAACACATTGGAAATTGCACTTATAGAGTTTATATGATTTTGAGGACATCTATCCAATGAAATAATTTTGTATGGTTATTCATTTAATGAATCATGTTTGTAAGATCAAAGAATGAACAAGATCACCGTTACAAGAGATCTATTTATACAACATGAATTGAGGATCAATGTGTGTGTGTGAAGCAAGACATATGTGAAAAGAAAAATCATGGGAAAGCACTGAGTGTTATGACTGTTATGATTGACAGAGATACATAGAGGTCATCAAGAAGGATTTCAAAGAACAGTCAAGGAACAGAGTAAATAGAAAGGTTTACCGAGTTAATTTATGGGTTACCGAGGTATGCTATAAACAAGGTAATTTCATTTTGAGCACATAGAATCTGCTATAACATTTCAAATGTGAAGTTGTAGATATTTTGTAATATTTTGAGTTGTAAGAGAAACCTTTAACAGGGTAAAAGACTAACAAAGTCTATAAATTGTAAAGCCTTTAACTAGGTGCAACATTTAGAATAAGTGTTGTAAAATCTTTTAGCAAGGTAGATCTAAAGATCTTGATACTCCTAATAGGGTAAGCTATTAGAAATAGCTAAACATGTAGCTCTAACTGAGCAACCTTTATTATTGTAGTAGTGAAGTTGTGGGTGTCATCCCCACCATAGTTTTTCTCTCTAACCAAGAGTTTCTGCATAACCAAAATATATGTGTTATGGAGTGAATCATGTATGATTGTTATTTATTTGTTTTAGCATTATATTATGTTACAATAGTTTTTGGTTTATGCTTAACATTAAAGTTATTATTGAAGAAAAGATTTGAAGTACTGATTCACCCCTCCCCTCTTAGTACATTAGCTTTCCATATTGGGCCTAACAGAATTCACTTCTAATGAATTCAACAAGTACTATGAAGAGAACGGTATCAAGAGGCAGTTGTCTACCCCAAGGACACCACAATAGAATGTTATCAGAAAGGAATAACAGGACTCTAGTTGAAGTGGCTAGAACAATGTTGATCCAAGGAAAGGTTGCTCACACTTTTTGGAGAGAAGCGGCGAACATTGCAGTCTATACTATGAACCGGGTACTCATCAAGAAAGGTAAAAATAAAACCCCTTATGAGTACTGGATTGGGAAGACTCCCACTATGAGTTATTTTAAAGTATTTGGTAGTAAGTGTTATATCAAGAGAAGTGGGCATCTGAGAAAGCTTGATGCTAAGTGTCATGAAGGAATATTTTTGGGATATTCCACTAAAAGAAAAGCTCTCAAGTGCTACAACAATAGGACTCAGAAAATTGTTGAGAGTGTCAATGTCAGGGTTGATGAATCTCCTGAGAAACCTGAGGAAACCAATAGTGAGCAAGTGGAAGATGAACCTGGTGTAGCCTTTTGGGAACCGATTAAGAAATAAACAAGCAAAGACCTCAGTGTTCCTATATCGGTAGAAGCTGCAGTAGGTGAAGAAGAAGATGGAGAAGAAGAAGAAAAGGAAAAGCAAGCAAAACCACCTAGAGTCATTCCTAGATATGTGAAACTACATCATGATCCACAATAGATTATAGGAGATAAAGATGCAGGGATACTCACAAGAAGAAAGGTGAAAGAAAACTCTTGCATGATATATGAATTTGAGCCTAAGGCCACTAGAGAGGCACTTACAGATGAAGACTGGATTAAGGCAATGGAAGAGGAGCTGGACTAGATAGAAAAGAATGCAACATGGTCTTTGGTACCTAGACCAGAACACAAGAATGTCATAGGTACCAAATGGGTCTTCAAGAATAAGCTGAATGAAGAAGGCATAGTTGTAAGGAACAAGGAAAGACTTGTATGCAAGGGATATGCTCTGGAAGAGGGAGAAGACTATGGAGAAACCTTTGCCCCAGTGGCTAGACTAGAAGGTGTTCGAATGCTACTTGCATTTGCAACATTTAAGGGATTCAAGTTATACCAGATGGATGTGAAGTCTGCATTCTTGAATGGAATCCTAGAAGAGGAAGTGTATATTGAGAAACCAGATGGGTTTGCCTTATCAAAAGATAGTAACATGGTGTGTAGTTACACATAGACCTGTATGGATTGAAACAAGCACCAAGGGCATGGTATGAATGGTTACACTCTCATCTTGTGAAAATAGGATTTTGGAGAACAATTGAGGATAGCAACATCTACCTAAAATCTGAAGGTGATTAGATTCTGATCTGTGAAGTGTTTGTAGATGACATAATCTTTGGAGGAGATGATGAAACGAGCCATGCATTTGTAGATGAAATGAAGAAAGAGTTTGAGATATCTTTGATTGGAGAGATAAAGTTCTTCATTGGTCTACATATTCAGTAGATGAAAGAGGGTATCTTTATTACCCAGTCCAAGTATGTCAAAGAGGTATTGAAGTCCTTTGGTATGGAGAAGAGCAAACTAGTTGGTACACTAGTGGTGACCAGCTGCAAATTGACTACGGAAGATGATTTAGCATTGGTGAATGAGAAGGAGTACCAGTCAATAATCAGTAAGTTGCACTATGTGGTACACATCAGACCAGATATTTCTCATTCAGTGGGCATTGTGACCCATTTTCAGAAAAGTCCAAGAGAATCCCACTTGGTAGCAGTCAAGAGGATTCTTAGATCCCCAAAAGGGATAGTTGATTATGGATTATGGTATCCATACAATGGTGATTTTAATCTCAAAGTATTTACCAATGCAGATTGGGCAGGTAATGTGGACGACTAGAAGAGCACAACTAGTGGAGCGTTCTTTCTTGGTGGAAGACTAGTCTCATGGACGAGTAAGAAGTAGAGTTGTATTTCCCAGTCTACAGTTGAAGCGGAGTATGTGGCAACATTTATGAACTACACTCAAGCAATCTAGATGAAACATGTATTGGATGGTTTCAAAATACCTATATCTGAACTGGTGAGTATATTTTGTGACAAAACAAGTGCAATAAATATTTCCAAGAATCCGGTATTGCATGCTAGAACTAAGAAAATTGAGCTCAAGTATCACTTCTTGAGAGAGAAGGTTCAAAACAAAGAGGTTGTATTAGAACATGTTTTCAGTAAGGAGCAGCTAGCAGACATATTCACTAAGCCCTTACCGAAAACTACATTTACCTATTTGAGAGGTGAATTAGGGGTTCCACCCCTTCATGAAGTAAATTGAAAATTTGTGCTCTGCATCAGTCAGATACTACAATATCAAATTTCTCAGGATTGATGTGTTGAAGGATGCTACTCCATAGGGGGAGCAACATAGTGGAGCTTGGAAGCTTGTGCCTCTACTTTGGCATTGTTGTCAAAGGGGGAGAAGATATTTGATGTATGGGGGAGAAGATATCTTAAGTGATGAAGATATATGATATGGGAGAAGATATATGTTATAGTCACACTGGTCTATGTTGTTTATAGTTGCAAAGCTACACTGAGTATCTCCATCAATGCCAAAAGGGGAGACTATTGGCATATGATGAACCGGTATGATGATAATGTATGTTGTCATTGATGTCAATAAGTGCAGGTGAACCAGTATGAAGATTGGAAGATGTTGTTATTGATGTTCAAGTAGGAGAACCAGTATGAAGAGATGAAGTGGACTGGTGTCAGGGTTGGTAGTCTTGGCTCTAGGGTTCCCATTTTGGTAATCTAGCTTGTGTGATGCAACCGATGACATTCTTTGATGAGTTAGCTAAGAGATAAGGATGAGATCGAGATGCCATGTCAGTTTTGTGCACATGAAGGATATCCTTAAGGATCTTGCATGTGAAGATCGATTGCATTAAATGTCTACCTCGAGAATGAACATTCTTCTTAGCTGTGTGTGAAGAGAGCATGATGGGTTACTGATTTCCATATGCGGTGAAGAATGGATGATGCAGAATGACTTGTGATCTATTTGAGATTGTTTTATTCTATGTAAAGTGTTTGAACAGTCAAGATTGGACCACTTGTAATTTTAAACCTAAAATGTTTAGGGTTTAGGGTTTATGCTACCAACCTAATTGTTGTCTATAAGGTCGATAATGTTTGTTATTGTTTGTGTTGGCAAATGTTGTGTTTGTATCCGAGTGATGAGATACTTGCCAGACCAGTGAGTGGAAAACTACAGAGTGTGATTGCAAAGTAGAGGAGCTAAAAAGGATCTACCTTAGCATGTAGTGTTGTTATCAAATCATAGCTTTACCTATTGTCTTCTAACCATTTCAATAGTAGGAAAATCCCTTTACCGAGTAGCTTTAACAAGCTTATTGCAAATCCTCTAACTAGGTGACTCAAGATCATTGAGTTCTTCAAATCCTCTAGCAAGGTAACCATTAACAGAGTTTCAACCTTTAACAAGGTATATAGCCATTCCTTGACTGGGTGATCTTTAATAGGATCAGTTCCTAACAGAACCTTATTGTAAAGTCTTTAATTGAACTAGGCTCCTAACAAAGTGAGTTTCAAAAGAGTTCAAAAACAAGCTTGTGGGTATTCATTCCCACCATGGTTTTTCCCATTTGGATTTCCACGTGAAAAAGTCGTGTCATGAGTTGTGCATTTTTCATGTGATGATTGAGCAGTCTTTGTTTAGGTGAATATGCATGCAAAGATAATGGTAATGGTATTAATGATACAACACATGCATGAGTATATTGGTGAAGTAGTTATCAAGTGTTGAATGTTATTTGAAGTATTCAGTTTTACTAGTTTAGCTATCTGAAGTCTTACTCTGTTTAACCAGTACTACCATGGTTAAGTTTAGTGATGAAGACAACCGGTTAGCATTGTTTTAACTTGATAAGTTGTTGAGAAGTTTTTGTATGTATTGATTCACCCACCCCTCTCAGTACCGTTTAGGATATTTGTTGTTCATCATTATAAATCAATTTTTTCCTCGTTGTCGATAGTGTATGTTACTCCGATGACTTCAACTTTATCATCATAACTTGCCCCGATGGATTTCCACTTAGTCACACTTTTTCCTACCACTCTCGCTTTAGGAAACACCATCAGTATGAGTTACTTTGATCAACCTACTCCTTTCTCCTTGGGCGATCTCATTGGGATGACTTATGTTGATAAGCAAAATTTTGCAATTTTTGCAAAAGAAGTCCCTCTTTATGGATGCAACTTTTAACAATAATACTGAAGGGTTTTTCCCACACCATTTACCTCTTTGAACATGCTCACAACCTTGCTCTATGCTGATTTTCCAAAAAGTGCTCTTGCAATGAGGCTAATTATGAAGATGAGGATTACTAGAATGCCATTTCACTCAACACTTCCCTTGAATATGCCCAAGTCATGCCTTTTTATGAAGACATTGCAATCATGTCACCTGCACATACAATCTAGCAATAAATGCTCCTATGATGGAATTATAAGAAAAAGCATCCATATATAGCACAAAAATATTTTATAAAAATATGTGCTAACACACAGGAAAGCTAAAATTGCCTCAATTATTGGATGCAAAATTGGAACTTTGCCTGATTCCTATTTGGGCCTTCCCCTCTGCCAGGGCCCAACTCCTAACTCCTTTTGGGTGAATCTTATAGATAAATTCCAGAACAAACTGGCTGATGGAAAGGCGCCTTGCTAAGCCAAGTGGGCAAGCTCCAACTACTCAAAGCCTCTCTTTAGAGCCTTCCGGTTTATGCTATGAGTCTTTTCGAAATCCCAGCCAAAATTGCGGATAAATTGGAAAGAATTCAAAAAAATAAAAAATAAAAAATAAAAATTTATGGACTAGAACTAAATCCTAAAATAGATTACACCTTGTGGCCTGGAATAATGTCTTCTTGCCCAAACTCACAGGAGGCCTAGATATCTAGAATTTGAGAGACTTCAATAACGCCCTGATGTCCAAGAAGTTATGGAGATGTCTTAAGGAGACTAATGAAAGGACTAATATATTCAAACTTAAGTATCACATCCCTGATATCCAAAACACTTTGGAAACTTATGAGCTCCCCAATATGGTTTCTGATTTCTGGAGTAATTTCTTTGGCTCCTCCAAAGTTATCTTACATGGTTGCAAATGGATAATTGGTAGTGGTACCAGAATCAGGTTTTGGGATGACTAGTCAATCGGTGAGGGCCCCCTATTGGACACTGTTTGGGCTCCCCCCTACAAATAATTATGCCTCAAAAAAATTGGCACCTGGGTGGCTGATTACATTAGAAATGGAGAATGGTTGGACCTCTCTTATGTTGATAATGATCTGAGACCTATGCAAACTTGGTTGAATTGCATCCACATCTTCTTCTCTCAAGGGGAGGATGAAGTGTTCTCAAACTCCTCCTCTTCTGGGAAGTTCAAAGTTGTTGATGCCTATAAGTTCATCTCTAGATCCTTCTGCCCCCCTATTGGGCGGGTGTCTGGAACAATATCCTAATTTCTAAAATTAACATCTTCTTCTGGTTGTTTATGTAGGGAAAGATCTCTACCATTGATAATCTTTTTAGAAGAGGTATTCCTCTCTCTAATAGATTTTTCTCTGTAAAGAGGTGGAGGAAAATCCTGGCCATCTTCTACTACATTGCTCCTATACCAAAGATATCTGGAAGCACTTCCTTAACATTTGGAACATTGCTTGGGTCTTCCCTACTTCTAGTCAACGACTGTGATTTGAATGGAAATGCCCTTCTGATAATTAGGCCTTAGGTGTTCTTTGGAATTTTTCTCTTCCTCATATTGCTTGGGGCATCTAGAAAGAAAGAAATAATAGAGTCTTCAGGGATGCTATCAAAGAGAACTTTCTTCACGCATGCCATAGCAGAAAGAATGATTCCCTCATTCCTACCCTCCAGGAAGATTGGGATGCTATCAATCAGTGGAAAATTGATTGGAACATTTCCAACCATGTCCACAAAACAAAGCAGTGCAAACAAAATGTTATTTGGCATCCTCCCCCTTTGGGCTGGATCAAAAACAATGTGGATGGGGCGGCTAAAGGAAATCCTGGGTCGGTTGAGTGCAGGGGAGTGGCTAGGAATCACTCTGAACTATTGGTTTCCATAGTGGCAGTCCCCCTAGGCACCCAGACTAACCATTACGTGGAAGCCAGTGCTGCCCACATCGAGCTACACATGGCTAAAAGAGAGGGGTTTACTAAAGTGTGGCTGGAGTCTGACTTGCTAAACACTGTCAACTGCTTGAGTGGTCACATGGATCCTAGCTGGATGATTGCCAACCTGATCAATGATTTCTAAAATATAACTAATGATTTGACAGATTTCAAAATCTCGCACATATACTAGGAAGGCAATAAGGTGGTGGATCTACTGGCCAATCTGGCAGTGGGATATGTGGCAACCAAGTGGTGGAGTAGCAGGGATGCTTTCCCCAAAAATCTATGCAATCTCGCACGTAATGATTACTACATTAATCAATGACCCCTCATCATGACATGACTGAGTTGATAGGGAAATGACTCCTTCTGGTTTTCCCTAATCAAAATTCTAGAAACCTCCTTGGCATCTAGTTTTCCCATCCCATTGTGTGGCTTTTCTGCTACTGTTTTGATATCCTTTGGGCATGGCTCATTTTCTGCGACTAGTTGGCGATTGTGACCTCCTATTATCTGGTGACTAGGAGAATAATGGGAGGGGATAAGAATAGACAAGAGCCCTCTATTTGTGAGAAGTGGGAAAATAATAAAGATGTCTATCAGGAAGTCATCGATGGTGGTCTCGTCCCCTCTCTTCTGATTATGGAGGCCTTCGTTAACGGATGGAAAAAAGGGAGTCTGAGGGCTTATGGTGTCGATTATCAGATTAATGAAACTCTAGTGGTGATGGTCACTGGTCTAGCTACGATTGGAAGAAGGTTTTACAAAGACAAAAAAATAGGGGAGGAGGACTTGTCGAGCTTCTTTGACAAAGACAAGCAGCGCTCTAGAGTCACCAAGATGGCCGACGGCAGCTACAATCGAAAATACCTCATGGCCCCATGGGCGGATATGGTCAAGTTTATAATGAGATATATCACCCTTGATGACAGGTATGCTAGCCTCTTCTCCTACCGTTTCACTATTTTAAATCATTTCCGCCATGGTAAAATTATCTCTATTCCCTACTATCTTGCCTCCTCCCTTGAGAATAGCCTGGAAAATCACTTGGAAAACCCTGGAAACCCTGTTTTTCATGAGAGAATTATCATCCTCATCATGGAACATGCCAAATCCCTTGAAATTGTGCCCCCGCTTGCTGAGATTGGTCTGTAGATGGAGGTCCAAGATGTCTCTGACTCAGAGATGGACCTCGATGATAGTGGGGTTCCTATTGATGACCCTAAATATGAACCTACAGAAGAAAAGGAAAAGATGGTCACTCCTAAGATGCTCAACAGCAAGAAGCCCCCCAGATGGGTAGCTAGTAAATACAAAACCAACAACAAGCTGATCAGCAAGGCCGAACCCCTCACCAAAAAGAAAAAGCTACCGGCGAAGAATCATAGCCCAAAGATTATGGACCAAGGGATTAAACTGGACATCCTTATCAATGTCTAGAAAGATAATCAGGGTAAAGATGGTAGTCTGATGAATCTTTTCATGGAAGCCACCAGAAGCCAGAAGTGCTGCTAGGAATGGGTTGAGCATGAAATCAACACCCTCAAGACGGGGGTTAAGGAAATAATTGACATTTTCACTGCTTCCCCTGAACCCAGCAAGTTGGAAAAACTCATGATCATGACTCAAAAACTCTCTCAGAATGTTGAGGTCATGAAATGTAATGATGAATAGAGGATTGATAAGGTGGAACAATCCATGGCTGAGATTAAGAAAAATATCAAGAATCTAGTTGACATTAGTAAAGAAGCCATGAACAACAACATTGAGGGGCTTGAAAAGATTAACGAGATGGTCTCTGATTATAGATCCTTCCACAGTGACCTAGTGAAAGATCTTGGAGGAGATGATGTAGCTATTGGAGACAACAAAACCACTGGACCTAGTTCGAGAACCAGGAGCAGAAGAAACAACAAGGGTACCTCCTGATTCATCATGGAGGAACTTGAGGGAATCAACAAGATTTCCATCCAAAAGAATAAGGATCTGGTGCTCTCGCTCAACTGAGAGCATTTTTTCTTTAGCTTGTCTATTTTTTGTCTCTGTTTCTATTCAAGGTTGATCCCCTATTTTGCTGCTATTTCTTGCCGGATTGGTTGTTGGCTGACTGTTGTAAAACTTTAGGTTTTGGTCCCTTGTAAAACTCGTTTACCCTTATCGAAAACATCATTTTATTTATCATTAGTATTGTCATTCGCATTGGCATTGATATTTGCATGTTGGCTGAAAATTTTACAAACCAGATGAGTTTAGAATATTTTCAAGCATAGTTTGTCCGATTGAATCTCTCCTAATTTATAAGGACATGCTCCCCCTTTAACTTACTACTCTATTTATTTGGAATAAAATATAACTTTTGATTTCTAATCTAACTTGGGTGGTACATCATCCTATTCTCTTTTTTGAGAGTAGATGTTATTCTCTCCTCTTTCTTTAGGAAAGAATTTACAATATAGAATAGTAATAATTCTTACACTTTCAATGTTACAAATTAACTCAAAATGTAGGAATGATCAAAATACAAATAAGTAAAGAAGCAATGTTTCCATAAAGGTCCAAAGTCCTTTGTTTCTTCTCTGGGATGAGAAAACAATGTTCAAGCTCAAAGTTTCATAATCTCTATAATCTTATCAACCTTTTACATGTCTTTTGTAACCCACACTTGTGTACTTTAGATAGCAAAGAAAAGCACAAAGTATCTATCTTGATATCCCATTACTGTAGAACACAAGATATCACTAAGAGAGGGGGCTGAATAAGTGATTAAAAATAATTTCAAACAATGTGTGTAACTGGTAAGATAATGAAAACACTAACAAGCAACCACACACAAGAGCACATTACATAACACTGGATATACGAGGAAAACCCAATGTGGGAGAAACCTCGGTGAGAAATGTTGTTGAAGATCTACTGCTCCAATCCAGCCTCACAATGTAATAACAATTTTACAATGTTTAGGGCACCAACCCAAGGAGCACCAGCCCCTATTCTATTCTAAGAACCAACTCAAGGAGCACCAACCCCTACACCAAGCACCCACTCAGTGAAATACAATGAGATATAAATCAATACAATGATAAACACCTGGTTACAAATGAATTTTGTAACACCTAGAAACTATTCACTCTGCTGGTTAAACTCTTATCTATCACACTGCTTCTTCTTTTCTACCGGTCTTCTATTCTTCCTTTCTGAACCCTCTATGACTCGGTTTCAACCTTGCCAAATCTTCTCTGCAACTCAATCTACTCTCCTTCACTCTTTGCTGCTCTCTTACCAGTTCAAACACTATTAGTTTAACAGACTATTACACTCTATAATAGTTTACCAATTACCTTAACCCTTATCGGTCAAACCTTCCTTACCGATTCTTCTCCAACACTCAGTCACTTCAATATTTTCTATCTCACTCAAACTAATCAACTCTTGCCTCATAGAGATTCACTATATCATAAATCTCTCATCAAGTATACTCTCTCTCCACATTCTAAATTTTTTGATCTGCATATTTATATATATACTTTCCCACCAAAACAAAAACTTAAACTTCACATGCTTAGGGTTTTATTCACCAACCTTGATCCATATCAAATCAATCTCATCTTTCTTGAATCGACAACCTGCAATAGTAAAACAAAAAGCTCTGTCATCTTTTATTCTTCCTTTGAATGTTTACTATATTTAGCAAACTAGACTTTGTTCATCAATCTTGATTTTTTTGATCACAATAAATGACTTAGTATTTTATTTTTCTAGATCAACTAGATGATAAAATATCTTACTTCGATCATGATGTCAAAGAATAAAATCTCTGCCCATCGATCTACTTTGAGCTGCAATCCTCTGCAACTGATCCGTGATTTTTACAGTCGATATTAATATAGATTTAGTTGACAACTACCTCGTCAATGCACTATTCACATACCTAATTCATGTTTGCCACTGGAGTCCACGAGACACCTTTATCAACATCCAACTCACTTGATTGTTTCAGTTAAACTTTGGTCACTGACTAAACATGCTACCGATATACACTTACTAGTTAACCTTCATATCGTGCACTTCTCTATTTTGTCAGTTAGGTCATGTTATATTGGATTGCACTTACTGGGTTTGTTTGCTTACCAGTTGACATCCCATACCAATTGACATCAACATGCCAACAATCTCCAATGTTGGTAACAATATCTTGCATACCAATTGACATACTTACTGGTTGACGTCAATGACAATACAATGACAACAATCTCCCCCTTTGGCATTGATGGCAACACCCATATTATCGGGCTCACAATATGCACTATCTCCGACTACAAACTTTCTCCAATGCTCACTTTCTTCCCATTTGACAACAATGATAAAGGGCTAGGACAACTTTCTGCTACTTTATCTCCTGGTAGGCTAGACTACTTTTCTCTTTCACCCTGTAGTGTAATTTGTGATTTTTATTAAGTACAAATTGAATAGGCACTTAAAAACAACCACAAAAAGGGACCGGTGAGCACATTCTCCCCATTGAAGTTAATCTCCCAGTCAAGTTGATTGTGACTTTGGTAGATAGACAAATAGAATAGACAACTTTCCAAAGTCCCAAACCTGATTTCCTTTTTTATACTAAAATTTCTGCCAGTCCTGTGAATTGAAGAGACACATGACACAACTATGAAAATCACAAACAAGCTGAGGATGCGTACTCTCCCCCTGAGTACAACATATGGTCCAAGAGTTAAAAATGTATGGCTATGAACTCCCCCTAAACCACAGATCTCCATACACATTTATGTGCATAAAGTTGGTGAGAAAACTGCTAACTTGTGTCTTAGATATTCAAATGTGTTTATCGGTAGAGGTTTTGTGAAGATATCACCAACTAGTTCACCTATAGGAACATATTCTACCTTCACTTCTTTCTCTGCAACCTTCTCTATGAGAAAGTGGTGTTTGATAGCAATGTTCTTTGTCCTTGAGTGCATAACTAGACTCTTTGAAATGTTGATTGTACTTGAGTTATCACACCAGATTGAAATAGGGTCAGATATTTCTATCTGAATGTCCTTTAGGGTATGCTTCATCCATAACACCTGAGAAAAAAATGTAGCAACAATAATATATTTTGCCTTGACAGTAGATAAGGAGACTAAATCCTACTTCTTGATGTGCCATGAAACTAATCGATCACCTAAAAATAATGCACCATCGCTTGTGCTTTTCTGGTCATAAATACAACCTGCCCAATCAACATCAGTGTAGGCATGTGAAGTGAAATCTCTTTTCTTTGGATACCATAAGCCATAATTAAGTGTTCCTTGTAGGCACCTGGAGATTCTTCTAGCTACATTCTCATGTGATTGTTTAGGTGAATCTTTAAATCTTGTCTAAAGGAATTAAGGTATAATATACTACCAACCATGGATCTATACAAGGTTTGATCCACTTCTGGTGACTCATCAACCTTGCTCAACTTGTATCTAGTGACCGTGGGGGTACTTACCGGTTTATTGTCTTCCATCTAAAACTTCCTCAACATATCTCTGACATACTTGGTTTGAGAGATAAATATTTCTTTATCTTGTTGTAAAATTTGCAAACCAAGAAAATATGACAGCTCTCCAAGCAGTGACATCTCAAACTCTAATTGCATCTAATCAACAAACTCTTTACACAAGATATCCTTGTTGCCTCCAAATATTATATCATCCACGTATACATCAATAATAATCAAGTTATTTCCATCTACTTTGATGTAAAGATTACTATCTGCACTTCCCTTTATGAAACCTTGCTCCTTAAGATACCTATGCATCCTTGAATACCATGCTCATGGATCCTACTTTAAACCATGCAATGCTTCCTTCAATCAGCATACAAATTTTTTATCATCGTGCATTAGAAAACCTTCTAGTTGTTCTATGTGGACTTCTTCTTCCAAATTACCATTCAAGAAAGCAAACTTGATGTCTATTTGATATACCTTGTATCCTTTGAAGGCAGAGAATGCTAAAAATATTCTAATAGCCTCAAGTCTTGCAACTAGTGCAACTGTTTCTTTAAAATCAATTCCTTCTACTTGAGAAAATCCTTTGCACACTAATCTTGCTTTATGCCTGACAATATTACCTTCTTCATTCATCTTGTTCTGATAGACCCATTTAGTACCTATGACATTCTTATCTGTTGGTTTAGGAAACTAATTCCCAAGTCTTGTTCTTTTCAATCTGTTGCAGCTCTTCTTCCATTGCATCCATCCATTTCTCACTTTTACTAGCCTCATTAAATGTTTTGGGTTCAATTTCAGTAATGAGGCATAAATTCACTTGTTCATTATTCTGCAAAAGTCTTCTTCTTGTCTGTACATTGTCACTTTTATTTCCTATAATCTACTCTTTCGGGTGATTTTTCTACACATATCTATTAGGGGTCTTGTTGGGGGCTTCTCTCGGTTCATTTTTTGACTAAAATTCATCTTCATCACATGAATCATCATACCAGTTTACATGTTCTTGTTTTCCCTTATGTAAATCTTCATCAATTATTTGTTAGAGTAATTGGATTTTTACTTGATTAATTAAACAATATTTGTTTAATTCTTTAAGTTCCCTATTATCTTTTTACACTTAATCTAACATTAGGTGCATAATAATTAATTATTTTATTAATTATTATGTGCAAGCCTAGGGTTTCCCTTTTTAGGGTTTCTTGACCTATTAGAGGTTAATTTTGCTTTTCTTTGTATTATTATCACAACACATTTTTGGTGGATATTGAGCTCACATCTTTTGAGCATATTTTCTCGTGTTCTTGTTTTTTAGATCATTTTGCTTCCTTGCTTCTCCTTGTAACAGATTATTCAGCTTGCAGAAGATCTTCAAGCTCTTGTGGGGTTGTATTTCTCAACTCTCACATTATTACATGCACGCTTTCAATGACTCTTCTCAGTCTTTTATTGTAGCATTTGTAGGCTTTTCAGTGAGTAGAGTAACCCAAAAAGACATCTTCATCACTTCTAGAATCAAAACCACCTAAACTATCTTCATCTCTCTTGTTGGAGAGTTTACTTCCAAACACTTTGAAATATTTAACTGATGGCTTCTGGTCATACAACAATTCATAAGGTGTCATTTTTCTATTTGTTCTCAATTGAACTCAATTCAATGTATATACAATACTATCTACTACTTCCTTCCATTACATATTTAGTATATTTTTCTCATTCAACATAGTTCTTGCCATTTCCTTGACAGTCTGATTTTTCCTTTCTACAACACCATTTTGGTGTGGTGTTCTTAGGGCTGAATATTGTCTTCTAATTACATGCCTCTAAAAGTAGTCTACAAACTCATTTGATGTGAACTCACCACCCCGGTCTGATCTCAGACACTTCAACTGGCATCCACTTTCCTTCTCAACCATCATCTGAAACATTTTGAATCTCTCATATGCTTGTGATTTTTCATGTAGGAAAGTGACCCTTGTCATTATTGAGAAATCACCAATGAACAACATGGAGTATCTCTCACTGGCTAAAGATCTTGTCCTAGTTTGACCACATAGATCTATATGTACAATTTATAAGGTCCTTTAGGTATTATGTTCTTTGATCTTGAAGGTTACCTTAGTTTTCTTGCCTCTTAGACATTCATCACAAAAAGTACTTGCTGGTTTGATAATTGGTGGTATATGTCTCACATAACCTTTCTTGCTCACCTTAACTAGATTTTCAAAGTTTATATGGCCCAATCTTTTGTGCCACAACCAACTCTCATCTAATTTTGCCATCATGCATTGGGAATCAAAGTATTCCTTCAAATTGTACAAATTTGCATCTGTCCTTTTACCTTCTGCAACAATCTATCTGGTACTATCCTTCCTTATCTGACAACCGGTAGAGTTAAATGTGAATTTGTATCCTTTATCACACATTTGAATCACAATCAGAAAATTATGCTTTAGTCCTTCCACATAATATACAACATGTTCTTTTAATTTTCCATATATGTTCAGAGTACCTTTGCCTTTAATCATGATGGAAGAGTTGTCTCTGAACCTTATCGAACCTCCATTCCAATCATCAAACTTGATGAACTTCTTTTTGTCTCTAGTCATGTAATTGGAACAACCACTGTCTATAACCCATAAATTTATTCTTTCTGTATACAGGGCAATCTGAACAATTAGACTTGATTCTTCTTTATTCTTATCCTTCTCAACCCAAACCGGGTTGGCTTCCTTCTTCTTGTCAGTTGTAATTTTTTGCTTCAGTTTTGCTTCTAGTTTCTAATTTGGTACAATCTTCTTTTTCTTAGAAGTCCTGAATTTGCAATGCTTTGTATTGTGGCCAATATTTTGACAATGATAGCATTTCACATTGACATTGAATGATGAATTTGAATAACTTTTGTAGGATACCGGTTGACTTCTCCTACAATCATAACTCGTGTGACCAAAACCATTACATTGATAACAAGTGACATTCATCTCCTGGAGTGTAGCAAATGAATTTTTACTTTCAAAACTAGTAGGGGGCTTATGCAACAAACTACAATCAGCAATTATATGACCAAACTTATTACACTGATAATCTTGTTGCATTTGTTTGACAAACCTTTGTCTCATCATATATTTTCCTTTCATGCTATTGACTTTAGTGAACCCCTCTTCATCAATATTGAACTTTCCTTTGTTGTTTGCATTCCGATATAGAGAGTAAGCCTTGTGGTTCTAAGTATTCCGGTTCACGGGCAAATTTCTTGTAGCTTCAACATATATCTTCTTCTCGGTAGCTTTGTTGACAGTAAAGGTTTGTTTTTCTTTACTCTCACTTGAAGAAGTAAATTGTATCTCCTTGCCGAATGTGTCTTTACTATTTGAAATTTGTCCTTTTTCAAAACCTAAACCTCTAGTATCTTTTGAGTGCTTCTGATTACTCAACATTTTGTCCAAGGCTTCAGTGTTGACCTCATACTTTCTCCTCATCTTCAAGTCATCTTTTCTCTTTTCAAGCTCCTTTCTAAGCCTTACAATTTCTTCTTTCAAATTCTGATACTCCTTCTCTTTCTTTATCAAATTGGAGGATGTAACTTTACATATCCTCTTGGCCTCTTCCAAGTGGAGTTTCAAATCAGAAATTGTTTTCTTGGACTCATCCAGGGATTTCTTCAAATGGTCTTGTTCTTCAACAGCAACACACTTAACCTTCTTGAGATCTCTTCTTGTTTTAATCAACTCCTCAAGAGAACTTATCTGTTCACCTTCTAGGTCCACTTCAGCTTCAATGTCTTCATCAACTGGTTCATCTAGTTCCATAAAGAGATTGGTTTTTCTTTCATTCTCATAGTAGTCATTTTCTAAGGCACTTTCTTCATCTGTGGCATCATCTTCAATAGTATATGGGTTGTTCTGCTTCTGGTAGCTTCTTCTATCTTGTTAGTAATAATTCTTCTTTTTATCCTTACCCAAAGGTCTGCTGGTGCTTTGTTGCTTCTCTCTAGCATTCTCACCATAGGGACATTTTGAAAAAAAGTGTCCTATTTTACCACAATTAAAACATTTGAGAGGTAATTTTTCTTTGTTCTTATCGGATACTCTTTTAAGATTCCTTGCAAAATTTTCTACCACCATGTCCGAGGCTTCACTAGATTCTCCATGAGTAATTTATTCCTTATGCTTTTTGATGGAGTTGAAAGAAGACTCTTTCTTTGAAGTTCCTTCACCGGTTGTTCTCATCTCATAAGAGGTTAGGGACCCAAATAACTCATCCATTGAAAAGGTTTTCAAATCCTTGGCTTCTTTTATTGTAGAGACCTTTGTGTCATACTTAGATGTGAGTGATCTAAGTACCATTTTGACAATCACTTCATTAGCTATATCTCTCCAAATCCTCTAATAGTGTTCACTATTTTATCAATTCTGTGAAGATAATCAACAATATTTTCTTCATCTTTCATCTTCAAGCCTTCAAGATGACCTCTTAATGTTTGCAGTTTAGAATCCTTGACCTTGACATCTCCTTCAAATAATCTTTTCATCTTATCCCAAGTTTTCATACTCGTTAGCATCTAGATCTGTAGGAGGATTATTAGGGATAGTATACCCATTGTGCATAGACATCCAAACATCAAAACCTAGGGAGGATAGATAGGTTTCCATTCTTCTCCTCCAAAAGGCATAGTTGGTACCATCAAACATCGGAGCTTTGGAGGAGGAGGATTCATTCCTTTCCATTGTGTTCTTAAACCAGAATCTACCCAAGCTATAGAAATTTTTGACAAACAAGGAACCTAAGGCTCTGATACCAATTGTAGAACACAAGATATCATTGAGAGGGGGGTGAATCAGTGATTAAAAATAGTTTCAAACAATGTGTGCAACCTGTAAGATAATGAAAAAACTTACAAGAAACCACACACAAGAGAACATCACATAACATCGGATATATGAGGAAAAACCAATGTGGGAAAAAACCTCAGTGAGAAATGTTGTTGGAGATCTATTGCTCCAATCCAGCCTCACAGTAATAATAACAATTTTACAATGTTTAGGGAGCCAAACCAAGGAGCACCAACCCCTAGCAATTTATGGGCACCTACCCAAAGGAGTACCAACCCCTATTCTATTTTAAGCACCAGCTCAAGGAGCACCAACCCCTACACCGAGCACCCACTCAATGAAATAAAATGAGATATAATTCAATATAATGATAAACACCTAGTTACAAATGAGTTTTGTAACACTTGGAAACTATTCACTCTGTTGATTAAACTCTTATCTGTCACACTGTTTCTTGTTTTCTACCAGTCTTTTGTTCTTCCTTTCTAAACCCTCTACAACTCAATTTCAACCTTGCCAGATCTTCTCTGAAACTCACTCTACTCTCCTTCACTCTCTGCTGCTCTCTTACCGGTTCAGACACTATCAGTTTAATAGACTGTTATACTCTGTAATAGTATACCGGTTACCTTAACCCTTTCCAGTTAAAACTTCCTTACCAGTTCAGCTCCAACACTTAGTCTCTTCTGTATTACCCTAAAAATGGTCATCTAAACCATGGGCCCCTAATCTTGACAACATCACCAAGGTCCTAACCAAAGGCAATTAAATCAATCTTGAGCACATTATTAATTCTTTAATCATCAAATGTCACATGGCAAATCAATTACTCAATATTAATTAAATATTTATTTAATTAATTGAATCATTCCAAGAATATAATTTTGATCAATTATCCTATTTAATTTATTAAATATCTTATCATATTTAATTAATTAATAAATTTGCCATTTAATCATGCAAAAAAGGAATTAATTTATTACAAAAGAGGAATTAATTACAAAGCAATAGTTGAATTGAAAATAAAATAAAATAATTGAGAGAGAAATCAAACGTGAGATATTATTTCTTTTTCTAAATTTAGAACTTGAAATTGGAAAAGCAATTAATTGAATTATTGATCATTCTCTAAAATTGAAACTCAAAGCTTTTCAGAAAAAGAAGTTCAGTTGCATTGAAAAGACTCTTTTCTTGAATAAATCAAAGAATTATCTATTTTTATCACAAGTGCATGGAATTAATTAAATCTCATTTCCAATTTAACTTGAACTTCTAATTTAGATGCATTTCAATTAAACTATAATTGGAATCTATCTCAAGGTTAACTCAACCTGATTTCTCAATTATTTTCAATTAATCCTAAATTGAGCTTTTTTGTAATTCTCTATAAATTCAGCCTTCAGCTCTCATTCAAAACACCTCAGAGATTTTTGAGAACACGTTTGGAGATTATTATTACGCTGATTTTTCTCTAGAGTCATTGAATACATTGTGATTTTTTAGATTATTTGCATCCATATTGCTTGAATCCATATTGCTTGAATTCATTATTGCTTGAATCTTTCGTCCATCTTGCATCTATTTAGCTTAATATCATATCATATAGATTAAATCCTTCGTCTTGGTGTAGTCTAGTCATTGGTATTGCTTATAAAAATCTGAGAGAAATCTTATACTCGCATCTTTTAGAAGGCAATTAGTCACTTTGTTATGGTTTATTATTTATTGATTATTGATTTACTAACCATACATGTAATGACTTAATTGAAGTGTTGTGTCTACAGCTATCAGACCTTATTTTACTTTTTCACACGCCACATCTCTGGCGCCCACCGTGGGGCACGAGACTACATTTTTCGGCCTCGAAGACTAACTTTTTTATTTTTGTTATTTTTCAAATTTTAGACTTTTCAGATTTTTGGCTGTACAGTTTCTGCGTCATATCGTACGACATTTCTTATAGGCCAAAACGACAAACTGCAAGTGTCATACGAATTGAAATCCTATATCATACGATCTAGTAAACTCTGTCGTACGATTTTGTATTTTTTTGGTTAAAAGGACAAAAAAGCAAATTTTATGATTTTGGTTTTCTGTTTAGATTGGCTAACTGACGATTGACCGTGGTTGTTTATCTATCTATCTTAGAATTTTTCACAACCTAATCAATTTTTGCAGAATGCTTGTCAAAGAATATGCTTGTCGCACAAAGACAATATGACTACTAATTCGTTGTCTTTTGCAGGTTGCCTGAAGAGAATCGACCAAACATCATGTATTCTTTAAATTCATTTTTAGGAACCTAAATTGCTATTTGGTTAAAGAACAAATTTGTATTTCATGTTTTAAGTAAATTCTGAGAGGTAGGAGAGTATGCTCTTGTCTTTTTCTAGACAATCAGAAATCTAGACCCTTGAGGCATTTTCTTTGTTTGAGATTTGTACATCTTTAGTAGGCCTGCCCTCCCGAGCAGCTTAAAAACTCTTAAAGTTGTTACAATCAGTGTGAGGGGAATGACCTAAGTGGGAATGGCTAAATGCCAAGTACTCCAACCCACTATAAAATAAACATGATTTGATGAAAATCAAGTCAATGGCAGTGCTCAAGAATAGCTCTCCTTAGTACCTTCAGGTATATTGAACCTTGGTTTTCAAGGTTGAGAGACCTCTTAATTAAGTTTATACCTCGACGCGCTGAACGAACCCCTTACTAGATCCAATTAAAATTAGAAGCTACCCGGTTCACCTCCAAAAGGGGGGATAATCTTTGTGCAAGAGAGATAGTAAATCTCCCAAGATACTTGTCATTTCGTGTCCCCATTAGCATTTGGAGTCAAATAATATGGCATTGAGAATCCATTATGTGAGACTTAGCGGCCGTATGCTGATTAGCTATTGGGTGTGTACCTCAGTCTACAAGCAAAGGTTTTCTTCTCTCACCAAATTCCATAGGGCTTGCATGCTATGATTGGAGTTACTATTCATAATACGTGTTTTCTGTGTTTTCACCCCTTAAACTAAAACAAGAATACCAAAACTGGAGAAAACAAGAAACAACTCAGTGATCAAAAACTTTGTTCGTGTCAAAACTAGTCCATCCTAAGTCGAAATCCTATCCAAAACTAGTCTATCCTAGTCAAAACTCAATCCATCTCAAAATTGGTCATACTCAGTTATCATACTCAGCTATTGAAAAACTCAAAAAAAATTCTCTGTCCTAAGAATAGTCATACGAATCTGATTATTTGTCGTCTGAGCTCAATCCTCTGTCATACGAATCCTAATACTCTTTCATTTAAAGATGAATCCTGTGTCGTACGATATAGAATTGCACTGAATCTTCTATGATCCTAGAAATACCCATCTGTCATACGGTACTAGGTAGCAACTTGTATGAAACAAAACTATGGTAGCCCTAAAGCTATTAAATTGTCGTCCTGCTTAGTAAAACCTATCATACAAATCTCTGATTTTGTCAGTACAAAGCAGTCAAACTTGCCTAAAATAATTTACAGCTAACATAATATTGGTTATCATCATCCTAAGCATAAACAGATCAAGATAGTGTACCTCTACCATTTGTATTGCATGATTTGGTCGATCATCTTTCAGCTAGTTCAATCAACTACTTATCAAACCTAAGTCACTTAGATAACGTCTTATATAGGATAGATCATTCCTAAAACCAGACCGAATCTTAGTCACTAAACTTGAATCTACTTAGATAAACATCTTATATAGGATAGCTCTTTCCTAAAACCAAACTAAATCTTAGTTGCTTCTCTCAAACAATACATTAACCGAACAACTAGCTCTGAAATTGATCTTGACCTCTGCATCACAAAGAACTTTAGGTCACACTAATCCATAAGAATTCCTACTCAAACCAAAAGTTCTCGTAAGAAAGAGGCCAAAGGAAAAGGAAAAACCTTCACATATCAAGATAACCCATATTACGTGAAGGACCTGCTCACTGATAAACCTTCATCATTAGGGGTACCAATTTTTGATGAACCTGAATCTCCCACTATACATGAGATGGATTACAATGACAAAGACAACCTTAGTATTCACGAAACCGATAGTGATTCCTCATCAAGTGAAGCTGAAGAAGACACTGAACCTCTAGAAAAAGATATTCATGACTGTCAAAAGGATAAAGATTTCCAAAAAATGATGAAAGCTATCCTAGCTCGTGAAAATGAAGACTATTTCTTAGAACTAGAAAAACAAGGTGCCAAACTTCCTACTGGATATGATGTTCAGACACTTGTTACGAAAAAGGAAGAATCACCTATACTCATGGTACACAAACAATTACAAGCCTTACAGATCACATAATTGAAGAATAAGGATAAGTCCCCAAAACAATATTCTCTATAGGCAATATGCCTCTTTCCATTTGACAAGAATCTATACATACCTCCATTTCCTTCATGAGTTGAGATCCCAAAATTTGACAAATATGATGGTACCTCAGATCCTCAAGATCATGTCAGGGAATTTTGTGCTACCTGTATGGAGTTCATGCATGATCAAATGTATCTCATGCGCCTTTTTCCTAGGAGTTTGGGAGGACAAGCTATGGAATGGTTCTCAAGTCTACCTAAAGGGATAAAAAGTTTTGAAGAACTAATCCAACTATTTTTAGAACAATACTCATACAACATTCGACATCCCATGACTATGATCAAGCTTTGCAATACTAAACAGAAACCAAGGGAGCCTTTTCTCACTTTCCTCAAACATTGGAGAAAGATGTTGTCTAGGTATTCACGACCTATCCCAGATTATGAGAAAATGGATATATTTGTCAACAAATTGGTCCCAGAATTGAAATATAGTATCCAAATGCAAGTACACCCACCATTTAACAAAATGGCAGATAATGCTATTCAAATGGAAGATGTGCTCATAAAGAAGGGGGATATCTCACCTTGGAAAGAAACATAACCAAGATCTAGCTCTAAAGAGAAAAACAAGTATTGGAAATATGGCAAAGACAACAATAAGAATGTTGTTAATGACGGAGTAGTAGACACTGTTAAAACCAACTCAAAGCCCGTGATATTCAACTTGGCTAGTGGCACATAAGCGCTCAAAGCTATTGAAGCTACAATGGAAAATCCTTCAATGAAAACAAAAGAATGGTTCAAAGAGAAACCTTGTATTTCCAAACCTAAATGTGATTTACTCCTCTCGAAGAATCATATGAATCTTCTTTCAAAACTCTATTGGAAAAAAATCTGATAACATTACTAGATAATTCCATGCCATATGATCTGAAAGTCAAACCAAAATGGTGGATAGAAAATGAGTACTACGACTACCATCAGAATAAAGGTCATAACACAAACAACTGCATGAAGCTCAAGCATGAGATTCAAGATCTCATGGACACTGGTAAAATTATTGTCGGGAATCACCTGACCAATGTTGATCACAAAGCATTTAAGGACCCTTTACCTATTTATGAACAAGGTGATTACTCAAAGACCAAAGGAGGTGCCAAAGTAAATTATACTTATACCAGCAATGACAATGTCATTAACATGATTGAGCCTTCCCAATCTGAATATTGCAATGTATAGTCCAAGATAAACCAAATGAATCATGATATGCAAGAGCTCTGACCCATTCTAAAAATAAAGTCACTCTCCAAGGAGCTATTCTTCCAACCTAGCTCAAGCAACATCAAACCTACCAGCCCCATCAAACAAACAAAAACAATCAACCTTGGATAAATTTAAAAGGCTAACTTCAACATCATCACTCTGGATATAGCATTGTTGAACAGTTGAAAAAGACAAATGCTCAAATTTTCATATTTGAATTACTAAAAATCTCTCCTACTCACAAAGAGATCTTGGACAATGCTTTGCTCACCACTAATGTTCCAGAGGATTTAGACATTGATCGGTTTCAATCCATGGTGGGTCATCTGACTTCACCTCACTATCTGACCTTCTCTGAAAAAAAATGACAACTCGCTAAATCATCCACATAACCAACCATTGCACATTGAAGCTATGATCCATAAACACATAGTCAAACATGTTTTGATAGATGGAGGTGCGGGGTTGAATATCTATACTTATAGTCTACTTACACAACTAGGATTTTCTGAAAATGTCATTGATCTGGGCAAGAAAATAACAATTAAAGCCTATGATGAAGAAGAAAGGACCTCTAAAGGTTTGGTATGATTACCAATCAGAGTGGGACCTATAGAAAGATATGTCATTTTCTGGGTACTTGATCTTCCTCTGCCATACAATATCTTACTGAGTAGGTCGTGGATTCATGAAATGAAGGCAGTTCCATCTACATACCATAAATGCTTAAAATTTCCCTACAATGGAGTTGAAGTCAGTATTCCTGCTGATACAAATGTCCCCTATAATGCATTGACAAAAGGTGTTGATACTTTTGTACCTCATAATAGGACAGCTTCTACAAATGAAAATCTAGAAGCTCTGATGAAAGACTTAGAAAAGAAATTGAAGATTACAAATACCGACATGGATGGCTCCAAGATAGAACCGGTACTTTCATTAGTCTCTCTCCCTCCATCACCAAAATAGTTGGGCAAACCATCAGAGGCTATGAGAACACAAACTTCAGCTCTAAATATCATATATGATGGTCTTTTTGTATAGTCTTCTACTTTCCTGGTAGATGAAATAGAAGAGGATGCAGTTCTTAAATGGCTTTTCAAGGAAGATAGTCAAAATGAGGAGGTACAACATTGTGAGATTTCCTCAACCCAATATGGTCCTAGCTACAAGATGATTCAACACATGGGATATTTAGGTATTGGTCCCCTAGGCAAACATCAAGAGGGTATTATTGAACTGAGTCAGCTACAAATGAAATCAATAAATGACAAGGTTGGACTAGGGTACAATCCAAAAAATACATCAAACCAAAAACACGCTTCTAAGTCTAAGTGGCAAAAAAGGATATTGCCTTCAACATTATAGGAAACAAACACTCAACAAACTCAAGCAGAGTGTGTAAAAGAGAAAGAGGAATCAATAGTCAAGAAAGAAGAAACAGTCAACACTCAAGCTTCGATGGTGTTAGCTACAACAATACAAGGAGTTGAAGTCCTAGAGGATATAAGAGATGAAGTAGAAAGAATCAGAGAATTGTTTGCACCACTGAAGGTTCCAGTCACATACACTGGTAGGCAACAAGTAGAAGATTTAGATTGACTCAAATGAGTATGAATGGGGTCCAGATCACCTCTCAGATAATCCACTATAGAAAGTCCAGAAGAGTCTACTAGTACCATAGATGATACTCAAGAGTTGATGCTCATAAAACTAGAAAAAGAAATATAGGAAATTAGATGAAAGAGACAAGCAAACTATGAACAAGGACTAAAGGAAGGAAGAATACCAGAAAGATTTTCATCTATGTACCACTATACTAAGACAGAACAAATTAGGTATAGCACTACACAAGAAGAATTGGAAGCAATAGAAGCAAAAATAGTCATCAGTCCAGAGGAAGCTGAATGGAGTAGACGACAGCGAATCACATAAACATCAAGATCATGTCAACAGGTGTGTCAGATACAAATGATAAATGAGACAAATCTTGGAGGAACTTGCAGCATTAAAGATGGTGTTGATAGCATACATATACTCACTAAATCACCTAAAGAAGACTTGGAAACTTCATCCAATGACTCTGATGACTCTGACAATAGTCCTATTCATGACAATATCTACTCAGCATCAAATTTTGAATCATCTAATTTAAATAATGAAAATCAGTCTACTGATCTTATTGTTGTCGAACCAAGATATGAAGTCCAGTTTGGCTAGAGAACGATGCTACAAGTATGTCTATTGGATTAGGTCAAGTAAATATTAACATACACTTTAATAATCATGTTCTGACTTTTCTTGGTCTTGAGACATTTACGCAAGGTATCCTTCTGGAACTTGACTTTTCGATCAGTAGTTGTGATGACAATACCGTGAACTCCCTCGAACCTATCCAACATTTATCCTTACTACATCCAGAACTAATTGACTATACTTTACAAAACCAGTCCGTGAATATACCTACTTTTTCCAATGACTATACGTTAGCCTATTATCTTAATGCAGTTGAACCTATGGACTCTTCCACCAATGAACAGAGTGAAAACATGACTGAAACAGATATCAAGTATCTTAGTCACAAAAATCAGAAAAATAAAAATAAAAGATCCGATGGTAAAAACCACATTGTGGCGGTGTCAGAATCTAAAAATGAGAAAATAAAGGACATACCTAAGGGTGAAAACCTCTCTGAGGTGCCTGAAGGTGAGATACTTGATATACTGCCAAGTCACTTCTAGGAGAGATCTTCTATATTGATTGAGGCAACTCAACCAGTGAACATTGGGAGTCAAGAGACACCACACATCATTCATGTAGCTCATTCATTATCAACGGAAGAATTGAAAGATTTTACTCATTTCCTTTCAGAAAATAAAATTAATTTTGCATGGACATACTCTAATATGCTAGGCCTAGATCTTGATCTTATCATGCACCATCTTTCTATCACACTAGGAGTTAAACCAGTCAAGCAAAAACTTCGTAAGATGCACCCTCACATGGCACTGCTAGTCAAGGCTGAGCTAGAAAAACTGCTAAAAGTTGGATTCATCAGAGCTATAGACTATGCTGAATGGATTTCAAAAATAGTACCTGTGTCAAAGGCAAACAAATCTATTAGGGTTTGCACAAACTTTAGAGATCTCAACAAAGGTTGTCTGAAGGATGACTTTCCATTACCAAACATTGATATGATAGTCGACATGACTATTGGGTATGAGATGTACTCACTACTGGATGGATTCTCTGGATATAATCATATCAAAATAGCTCTTGGAGATCAAGAAAAGACAACCTTCACCTGTGCATGGGAAACCTTTTGCTGGAATATCATGCCATTTGGGCTAAAGAATGCAGGAGCAACCTATCAAAGAGTGGCAACTACTATCTTTCATGACATGATGCATAAGAATATGAAAGATTATGTTGACACTTTAGTAAAGACTATGAAGAGATCCATTCATATTCAAGAGCTAGGCCCTATACTAGATAGAATGGAAAAAATCAAACTCTGGTTAAACCCAAAAAAGTGTGCATTCAGAGTGACATCTGGAAAATTACTTGGCTACATAATTTCAAAGAAGGGAATTGAGGTTGATCCTGAGAAGGTCCAAGCTATAATGGAAATGTCACCTCCGAAGAACATCAGTCAAATGAGAAGTTTACAGGGATGTCTCCAATCAATCAAACGCTTCATTTCTCAGCTAACAAACAAAGCTTAACCTTTCACAAAAGTATTGAGGAAAGGAGTAATATACAACAAGGATCAGGAATGTGAAGAACACCTTCAACAAATCAAAGAGTACCTATCCAATCCACCAATATTGATACCACCAATTCAGGGTAAACCATTGATCTTATACATATTAGCAACTAATTCATCACTGGGGGTACTTCTGGCACAATAGGATGACAATAAAAAGGAACGAGCTATCTATTACATAAGCAGAACATTGGCGTCTTATGAAATGAACTACACTATAATAGAAAAAGCATGCTTGGCATTAGTCTTTGCATCACAAAAATTGAGACACTACATGTTAGCACATTCAGTCAAGTTGGTGGCTAAAATTGATCCGCTCAAATATCTTCTCAACAAAGCAACACTTATAGGAAGATTAGCAAAATGGGTCATGATCCTTACAGAGTTTGATATTGAATACGTGGAATGCAAAGCCATAAAAGGACAGGTAATTGCAGATCAACTTGCTAAAGCTCCACTTGAAGACAGTCAACCGTTGCATATAGAGTTTCTAGATGAATCAATAATGCATCTTACTCAACAACCCTGGAAGATGTTCTTTGATGGGTCTTTTACTCAAAATGGTTCTGGTGCTGGAATACTATTTATTACTCCTTAGAAGTATTCAATCCTAAAGTCTTATAAGATTTTGTTCCCTTGCACAAACAATATTGTAGAATATGAAGCTTTGGTAAATGGGATAAAGCTGGTTATAGAATGAAAGTTTGCAGAATTACACATCTATGGAGATTCTCAACTGATCATCAATCAAATCAATGATGCATATCAGACTCGAGATGAGAAACTAATGCCTTATAAGAGGATGGTGGATGACCTTAAGAAATATTTTTCTTTTGTATCATTCCAATAAATCCCCAAATCAACAAACAGAGTAGCAGATGCTATGGCCACCTTGGCATCTCTACCTGAGTTACAAGAATCCAATTTTCACTTTGAATTTCTAGTGGAAGAGTTACATTACTCTGCCTATGATTCTCTTGAGACCCAAATAGTTTGTTTTATTATTGGACATGACTCATCTCGATATAACCACATTTACTCTTATTTATGAGACCAAATTATACCTGAAAATCTTACCTGTAATGAGAAAAGAAACCTAACCCGAAATGCTTCACAGTATGTTATCATTGCTAATGATCTATTTAGATGAGGTTTGGATGGTACATTTCTTAGGTGTCTAGAAACTGAAGAATCTAAACGTGCATTATCGAAAGTCCATGAAAGTATTTGTGGATCTCATTTGAATGGTCTTACTTTAGCTTGGAAACTACTAAGGGTTGGCTACTACTGGCCAGACATGGAGAAGGATGCTATAAAGTTTTCTAAGACATGTGAGAAATGTCAGCTACATGGAAATCTCATACATGCTCTAGCAAGGGATCTCATACCCTTCATTACACATTGGCCTTTTCAACAATGGGCCTTTGATCTCATTAGTTAGATATATCATGCATCATCTAACGGATATAAATTTATCATAATTGCCACTGAGTATTTCACTAAGTGGGTAGAAGCGGTTCCGCTCATCAAAAAAACTAGCAAACAAGTAGCTATGTTCATTCTAAATCATATCATTTGTAGGTATGGGATACCTTTGTCTATCGTAACTGACAATGGAGGACAATTCAAGAATAAAGAACTAGACAACCTCTGTGAGAAATTCAAAATTAGACAACACTGGCCATCTGTATATTACCCCCAAGGTAATGGACAAGCTGAGGCATCCAATAAAAACCTACTGACTATATTGCACAGAACAGTGAACAAATCTGGGAAGGATTGGCTTCTGCAACTCAATCCTGCATTATGGGCTTATAGAAAAAGTATTAAAACACCTACTAGGGCTACACCTTTCTCTCTGGTGTATGGGTCCAAAGCAGTATTACCTATTGAAGTAGAAATACCATCTCTAAGAGTTTCTTTGTGAGGTCTTGTTACTCATGAAGACTATAGAATATCTAGATTGCAAGAACTTGAATTGTTGGATGAATATTGGCAAGTGGTGTTTGATCATCTCAGAGTGTATCAAAAGAGAATGTCTAGAGGATATAACAAGAAGGTTAGACAAAGATAATTTCAGGTTGGTGACCTAGTTCTGAGA
Source organism: Cryptomeria japonica (assembly GCF_030272615.1). Taxonomy (NCBI): domain Eukaryota; kingdom Viridiplantae; phylum Streptophyta; class Pinopsida; order Cupressales; family Cupressaceae; genus Cryptomeria; species Cryptomeria japonica. Next base: position 377,911,842 of record NC_081405.1, read on the forward strand.
GAAAATCCTAAAAATCAATAGTTTTGAGACAACAAAGGGAACTTTGAACCCAACTGGTTGGGTCCCTACATCATTACTGCAGTCTTTGGCTCTGATGCCTATCAACTCTCAACATCAGAAGGAGAAAAACTCCATGAACCAATTGACACCATCCATTTGAAGAAATTATTCACTTAGCATTCTCTGCTCCAACAATTTGTACAACTGAAAAATGTCCTGGAAAAAAAACTCATAAAATCATTAAAAAGTCTTGAAAAAAGAAAAAAAATAGAGAAAAAGAAAAAAAAATGCCCTGGTGAAAACCTGGTAAACAAGCACCTTGGTAAAAAAAGAATGACAAATCTTTGCCAAGTAGGTGAAAACCTGGCAAACAGGCACCTCTTGTACTCAACACTCCATCTATCAATGCAACGTTTGCATTTCCTGCTTTCATGTATCTTTATTATCGCTTGTACATATATTTCAGTCACTTTTGTGACATCCTGGTTCGTTGGAACCCCATGGCTTGAAACTGATTAATGTCCTAGTCTTAGGTTAATCGACAGAGAAATTTACATATCCTAAGCAGTATCAACCATGTCATCTTTCCCTCAGTGAAACCTGGTCATCCACTCTGAGTTAGTCACCTGTCTCCTAACTATCGAAGAGTTTTATCACTGAGTACACAAGAAAACAACAAAATTGAAAACAATCACCAAACAGTTTGAGCTATGAATGAAAATTTACTTTGTATGTTGTCTTTTATATTAATTTTCGATTATTATCCCTCTGAGTAACTCGAGGAAGTCTATCTTGACTAAGAGAAGTAAGGATTGGGGGCATAATATTTTCTTTGTTTTCTGCTTGTAGGAATGATTTTGATGATTTGGAAACATCTAATAAGCTGGGTGTCTGTGATAAGAGCCTTCACAACAAGGTGAAATCGCCACACATACCTCGACTCCGCTTACTTGTATGCTACAGGGAGGTTCCCATCATTTCTTTGTCTGTTTTGAGGGAATTTCTTTATCATGCAATCCGAGTCCCTATGAAATCTGTCCAAGGATATGAATGAAAAAAGGGTCATTGTGGACAAGATAATTAATATTGCACGTGAAAAGAAAGGAACTCTAATCTGTCGGTTATGTTTGTTATGCTCAGTGATGAAACGTAAGCATTTTAAATCTAGTGACTAGGTTTAGGTTGCATCTCATTTTGCATTTCATTCTATATTTTGTGAATTTAGAGTGATTTTGGTATAATAACAATGATCTCTTAATCTTCCGAATGAGAGCTGGAAGCATCATCATTTCTTAGCTAAGTGGTCTTTTTTTTCAACATTTCTCCGATCGAGTACTTGTGTTTTGATATGTTAGCTACATACATAAACATCTTATATAGATTCATACATTTCATTATTACTCATTTGCATTCACCTTATTGCATAGAAAACATAAAATAAATTTTTGCATCACTCATTACTCATTTTTTATTTGCGTATGAAAAGAAACAAAAACAAACATTCATAATCATTTGCATTACATACATCTATGCTAAATAAAAAAAATTTATGCATACATATAGAATAAAGCATATAGAAGACATCTCATAATCAATTAACACAAGTACTACTATGAAGTCAAATCAAATCTCGTATATATATATATATATATATAATCATCAAGTCTCAGAGTACAAAATGATGTTAACTGACATATACAAACTCCCATCAGAGCAAGAATCATATAGGCTACAAAAAATAGGTGTGTCTACAAAAAAATCTTAGAGCTACAAAAAGGATATCTAGCTCTCGGCCTCTCCCTCATCACCTCATGGAGGAGGTGGAGCCTACTAACTGGGATCCTGACAAGGTGCCCGAGCTCCCTTTGATCGTACCATATACTACAAGTATGGTACAACCTGCTACGCTATAGGAACAACTATGTTTTAAGCTACAACATAATAAGCCACCTCACTAGTCTAGTGTAAAAACTCCTACCGCAAAGCATCTGTCTCTGCCCTCCTCTCTGCTCTCATCTTTGAGACCTGATAATATCTCTCTACTCTAATCTCTGCTAGCTATCGGTCTCGCTCTGCCAGCTAAGTCTGTGCCACTATCAACTGTGACTCCAAATCCACTAGACGTACCCTCATCGACCATGCTGCATTAGCCCCCTACTCTCTCGCAGGCTCTCCACCTCCATCTCCACCTCCAACTCCACCCTGCTCTTCTCCCCTCTATTGGACCTATCTAGGAGCTACTCGCTCCTCCTCACCTCCACCCAGCCTAACACCAACACTACCTAGGGATCCACCCTCACCTCTCTATTGTCTAAATCCAGTTGGAACCCTACTAATGCTAGCACTAGGATTGCCACATGTCCGCCTCGGAGCCTTGGCTCTCTGTCTCTATCTGTGTCCCTGTACGGGGACATCATCCTCAATATCCTTAATACAAGTTGCCTACTCTACTGGATCTGTAAATCTAGGGAATGGATGCTGCTAGAACCAATCCCTATACTGGGGCAATACCCCCACATCTGCAATGTCATCCATATAGTCCCATCGTAGTCACTGCAATGTAGTCACCTCTTGCATACCTAAGGCATAAGATAACCTCGATGCCCATCCCTGCCTCTCCTCATCAGCATATCTCACGTATGTTGTGAACTCCTGTGAGATCCCTAAGGCCTACCATACTACCTCATCACTCGAGATACCACGAATCGCTCCACCATAGTCTGTGATTTGCCAATGAGTGGGCGGGTAACAAATAGATCTCTGTGTATGATCCTCGAGTCATCCCATGGCTCTAGGCCCCTATAAGGTCTCCATACCATAGCTATCAAGTCATCTAACTTCCATCACCAGAAATTAGTCTTGCCCAGATGGGGTTGCCTGACATATCCAGAATATCTATATACAATCGGTTGACCAGGCTCTCTACCATCATCTACAATCGGCCTACAAACTGGGAGGTGCTCCTAGGCCCATACCTATTAAATCGAGATTCCTGCACTCATGCTCTTCCCCTCCCAATAAACAATATCATGCATCTTGCGATACATGTGGGCCAATATACAAGAACCCCAACCTAGTCTCTAAGGAGTATCAACAAGCCTCTCCAACATCCTACCCCATCCACAAAGGAATCCTTGTTGTCCTCTATCCACCATAAGAAAATAGCCGATAAACCCTGCTATAACACAAGCCAGAGGAAAAGCCTCACTATACCTACTCATCATAATGTCCCAACTGATAGAACGTGTCAAAATATTTGGATCCTTGAATACATGTCTGACAGCTTGTAATCTAGGAAGTTGTGATGCATCATAATCTACCTTACCCCTAGCAAAAGGGATACGAAGAATCCTGTAAATGTCCTTCGGAGTGATGGTCATCTCCCCAACTGGAAAATGGAAGGTGTTATGCTCAAAATGAAATCTCTCTACTAACGTTTTGAGCATCCCGTGATTCACACAGATATGAGGTAACCTAAGAAGGTGGGTGAAACCACACAAATCAATATGTGCCTGCTCAACATTTGACAACTACAGAACTAATGTCATAGTGGGTGGATATACACATCTAAAAAGAACATGAGGCAAACGAACCTGCAAAAAAAATCAAACAACGAAGCATCAGAAAACATTCCAAATAAGCCTACAAGAGAAGTAAAAAATCATGCAAATTTAACTACATCAATTGCCAACTCAAAATTTCAAGTTTGAACCTTTAAAAATGTTCATTGTTTTCCAAATGATAAAACACAGAAAGGCAGAAACTCGTACGAGTCAAGATTAGAGATAGTACGACAAAATAATCTCATACGATACAGGACTAGACTTAGGATGACAAAATGGTCTCTTATGAAAGTTGTCGTATGATATAAGGGTAGGCCTCGCATGACAAAACTAATGACTCTAAATGGCAAAACAAACTTTATCAGTTTGTCATACGAGATAGGATCTTGTCTCGCACAACAAAACGTGAAAGCTTGAATATAAACGTGCCAAAAAATTGAAAAATCAACAAAAAAATTCAAAATTAAAATGAATAAAAAGCTTAAGATCGATCACTTACCACTAGCTCATAGTCCTGAGGTCAATTATGTCATCTCTGTCACTTGAATCGATGCTCATGGATGGGGACCACCATTTTTCTTCATAGAAGGCTTTTTGAATTTTCAAACTTGGAGGGTTAAAATGATTTGAAAATGACACTTTTACCCCTTATATAGCCAAAATCCTAATTTTTCAACTTGCTCCGATGGACATAAAAATTGTACCCTTAGCTAATTCACCTGTTCTGATTCCATTTTTGAGATTGAATTTGAAATTTGAGATCATTTTTCTAGTCAATTTCACAAAATTTGGACCACTTAGTCCTTTTTCATCAAATTCTCATTCTTTCTTCAAATTGCACTCAATTTCTCATGAATCAATGTTGAATCTCAATTTTATTCTACACAACAACTTTGTGCTCAATTTCTTATCAATCAATGCCAAATATTGAAATATTCCTCAGAATCATTTGTGTTCAAATAATTATCATCGCCAAAAATTTCCTATCATCATGTACACTCGCTATCTTTTGATTTCGCTCCCGAGGGGGCATACTCGTGACCTTATGACCTCACATCTTCAAAGTCGAGAAAATTTTCAAATCTTCATCAAAGTTGAGAAAAAATATTTTCAACTAAAGAAAATCAAATTCTTGTTGCTAAGGGGCATCTTATTACTAAGGAGCATCTCATCTTCATCGCTTCACATCAAGTTGAGATCTCTAGGGGCATATCACTAGGGGCATATCAGTTTCATCGCCTCAAATCAAGCTGATATTTGTCTTCATCTGAATCAATCTCTTAACGTTAATTAGTTTCATTGCTTTACATCAAGCTGATTATTCATTTAAACTCAATCAAGGGTTTAAAGAGTATCTTCGATCACATGCTCAATCTAAGAAGGTGTTCAGTTTCATTGCATCAAATCAAGCTGGACAATATATCTCGCTCATCGTGTCTTGATCTATCAAGTTCAACGTCGATTTTATCTTCGCTCACTGTGTCTAGTTCAATCAAGTTCTAGATCAGTAAGATCCACTTCTTGATCAATCAAGTTCAAGTTCGGTATCTTTTCTCTCTATCGTTCCTAGTTCAATCAAGTTTAGGATCGGTTTTCTCTTTAATCAGACTATGTTCAGCTTCTTTGCCTCAAATCAAGCTAAACACCTCATTTTTTATCTGGTTCATGATCAATCAAGTTCAGAACTGGTATCTCCTAGACATCAACTATTCTTTGAACCAATGCGCTTCTCACATATTAATTCAAAGAGGGGAAAATGTAATACCCTAAAAATGGTCATCTAAACCATGGGCCCCTAATCTCGACAACATCACCAAGGTCCTAACCAGAGGCAATTAAATCAATCTTGAGCACATTATTAATTCTTTAATCATCAAATGTCACATGGAAAATCAATTACTCAATATTAACTAAATATTTATTTAATTAATTGAATCATTCCAAGAATATCATTTTGATCAATTATCCTGTTTAATTTATTAAATATCCTAGCATATTTAATTAATTAATAAATTTTCCATTTAATCATGCAAAAAATGAATTAATTTATTACAAAAGAGGAATTAATTACAAAGCAAGAGTTGAATTGAAAATAAAATAAAAGAATTGAGAGAGAAATCAAATGTGAGATATTATTTCTTTTTCTAAATTTAAAACTTGAAATTGGAAAAGCAATTAATTGAATTATTGATCATTCTCTAAAATTGGAACTCAAAGCTTTTCAGAAAAAGAAGTTTAGTTGCATTGAAAAGACTCTTTTCTTGAATAAATCAAAGAATTATCTATTTTTATCACAAGTGCATGGAATTAATTAAATCTTATTTCCAATGCAACTTGAACTTCTAATTTAGATGCATTTCAATTAAACTATAATTGGAATCTATCTCAAGGTTAACTCAACCTGATTTCTCAATTATTTTCAATTAATCCTAAATTGAGCTTTTTTGTAATTCTCTATAAATTCAGCCTTCAGCTCTCATTCAAAACACACCAAAGATTTTTGAGAACACACTTGGAGATTATTATTAAGCTAATTTTGCTCTGGAGTCATTGAATACATTGTGCTTTTTTAGATTATTTGCATCCATATTGCTTGAATCCATATTGCTTGAATTCATTATTGCTTGAATCTTTCATCCATCTTGAATCTATTTAGCTTAATATCATATCATATAGATTAAATCCTTCATCTTGGTGTAGTCTAGTCACTGGTATTGCTTATAAAAATCTAAGAGCAATCTTATACTCGCATCTTTTAGAAGGCAATTAGTCACTTTGTTATGGTTTATTATTTATTGATTATTGATTTACTAACCATACATGTAATGACTTAATTGAATTGTTGTTCCTGCAGCTATCAGACCTCTTTTTACTTTTTCACACACACAGCTTCAACATTTTTTCACTTAGACTGATCAACTCTTGCCTCATAGAGATTTATTGTATCATAAATCTCTCGTCAAGCATACGCTCTCTCCACATTCTAAATTTTTTGATCTGCATATTTTATATATACTTTCCCGCCAAAACAAAAACTTAAACTTCATGTTCGTAGGGTTTTCTTCACTGACCTCGATCCATATCAAATCAGATCTCATCTTTCCTGAATCGACAACCTGCAATAGTACAACAAAAAACCTTGTCATATTTTATTCTTCCTATGAATGTTTTCTATATTTAGCAAACTGGATTCTATTCATCAGTCTTGATTTTGTCGATCACAATAAATGACTTAGCAGTTTCTTTCTCTAGCTCAACTAGATGATCAAATATCCTTCTTTGATCACGATGTCAAAGAATAAAATCTCTACCCTTTGATCTTCTTTGAGCCACAATCCTTTGCAATTTATTCATGATTTTAGCAAGCGATATTAATACGAACTTAGTTGGTAACTAGCTTGTCGATGCACCATTCACCTACCCAATGCATCTTTTCCACATGGAGTCCACATGACATCTCTATCAGCATCCATCTCACTTGATTGTTTCAGTTTAACTTTGGTCACCGACTGAACATGCTACTGGTATACACTAACCGATTAACCTTCATATCATGCACTTCTTTGTTCTACTAGTTAGGTCATGTTATATTAGATTGCACTTACTGGGTTTGCTTGCTTACTGATTGACATCCCATACCGGTTGACATCAACATGCCAATAATCTCCAATGTCAGTAACAGCATCTTGCATATCAGTTGACATCAATGACAATACAATGCCAAGAATTATAAATTGATAATATTTTTTTGGAATAACAATATGAAGCTCAAAGTATTCAAGTTATTATCTCTTTCTATTAATCCTAATAAACAAAAGATGAAATATGACAAAAAGTCCACAAACCAACAATTGTTTCTACTCTTTAACAATATTTCCTCAACAACACCTTTACTTGAGCAAACTAAGAATTTACAACAGGAATGACATAAGAACACTCTCACTTCAACAGAGTTTTGGCATATAGATTAAAGATTCCTAATAGAAATTACAATGAGAAACCTCATATATATAGAGAAGAGATGCAACATAAAACTAGGAAAATTACAAGTAATTGTGACCAAGTCAAAGGTAGAGTTTGATTTGACTTAGGACACGTGAAAGTTCTGGATGCAAAAACTTGAATACAAAATGATACTTAAGGTGTTGATTGAGATTACAAAATAACGTTAGACTAGAGATGAATAAAAATGACTAAGTGTCTGGAGCCTCATCTTATTTCCAACATTGTCTCCATTTTTCTTCAAGAAATATTCATATTATCACAAGGTAGCTTGTATTTCATAGTCATCTAGTCACAATGTGTTGAATCTGTCATCTAGAGTGGAGTTGCACAAATGGATTTGAATAATTCCCGAGGATGGACAAAAATGACCAAAAGGGGTTTAAAAAGTACATTTTAGACTTATAAGTCCGATTTGTATTTGGGAAAGGTCAACAATCATAAAGGTGCATATAGGACTTGTCGTGTGTGTGAAGTAGGGTACCTGCAACTGCAACACAAACACTCAATAGATCATTACAAGCATGGTTAGAAAATTAAAAGAAAATGAAAGATAAACCATGAAAAAGCAGCCTATCACCTCCTAAGAGATGCAAGTGTGTATTTTCTCTCATATCTGGATAAGCAATCCCAATGACTTGACTACACCTAGACGAAGGATTATAAATGATATGATATGCAAGCTAGATGAGATTGGCTATGCAAAATTGATCCAAGAGGATAATTAAGCTAATGATATGCATGATTAAGCTATGATGATGACACAATTAAGCTAAAAAGAGATTGATTAAGCTACAAGATTCAATAATTATACTAGAAAATGATCAAATTAAGCTAGATCTAAGATGCAATTGCCTATTATAACAATGCTCAAAAGATATGCTAGAATGGATATGCCTATAGTAACAATGCATAAGATGAAAATGAGATGAGATCCTTTGTGCTCCTAAATGGGGGATATTTATAGGATTTCCAAGGCAAGGGGTGAGGTGGAAGGAATCAACTGTAAAGATTGAGTCTGAAGATATCAAGGGTGAAATTGGAGGAGGTTGGAGAAGAGGTTGGAGGGAGGGACACTTGTCATCTCTATGGTGATAAGTGTCAAGGAGACTTTCTCATAAGAGAGAAAGTGTCCAACAGAGGAGACATGTGGCATAAGTGCCATGTGTCTCAAGGGGAGAATATCCACACCATAGGAGGTTAGGATAAGGACGTTAGGATGTGCAAGATTGGATAGGGTTAGTTAAACCCAGGGTTAGGTGGAATGGGTTAGGTTAGAGGGATGGTTAGGTTAGGTGGTTATAAGTTAGGAGGATTGTGGGTAAATTGAATTTAAAAATTCAAATAATAGGAAAAGCCTAATTAACTTTCAACAACTCAAATTGATTTGTTTTAATTAATTAGGGGATAAGAAGAAATGAATTAAATGGGAGACAAATTAATTAATTTGGATTAATTAATCAAAGCGGACTATTGAAATGAACCCATTAAATAAATCCTTAGATTTATTAATAAGTATATGAATGAGGGAATTTAATCAAATTGCTAATGAATTCAATTAAATTGGGAAGGGGGATTAATTAAATAATTTATTGTTTAATTAATTATCTTTAGACCATTTTTAGGTGTATACATTTTTCCCCTCTTTGAAGAGATGTGTGATGATGCATAGGTTCAAAGAAAACTCGATTGATGATATTGGTTTGATAGGATTCCCTAGACATCTATTGATAAATTGCGGTACAATGATGCCCCCTCGGGAGATCAATTGAGATAATTGACCTTTGGAGTGTTTGGATTTTTGTGAAATTGATTTGATATCTACAATGTTGATTGAGTAAAGTGTGAGTTCTTTGATCACTACGATGTGGTTCCGGATGTGATCATTAAGAAAGCTTGATTGAAGTTGATAAGATTGAATAGATTGATGAGATCGAGAATTAGTTTGGTTTCAAGAATGACACCTCCTGTATAAGGCAAAGATGATCAAAGCATCTGGTTTCAGGAACGATATATCCTGTATAAGACTTGATCATAACATCTAGTTCCAGGAAAGATACATCCTGTATAAGGAATGATAGAATAGATTAGATGAGATCGATTGATAGAATTGATAAGGTTGATTGGATAAAGAACTGACATTTTGTTGATATCAGGTTGTAGGAAGAATCAGATATGTTGATGCCAGTTCATTTGAGGGGGTAGCATAAGATTCGTGTTGGGTTGACAATATCTAGAGAGAGCGGAGTCATCATTCTGATTGTGTATACACTTATGATGATACAATGATGATTCCTACAATAGATTTAGCCTTGGAGAAGAGGAGCCTTTGTGATCCCATGCAAGAATGAAATGCAAGCTAAATACAAATGCAAATGTAAATGCAAAGGCAGATGAAATGCAAAGCTACGATCGGACCAGTCACTGGGTTATTGCGTTTTGTCATCATTGAGATTTTTTTTAAATGTGGGAAGTGAGTGCAAACATCGATGGTATAATTAAACCATGATGACCTGAGCACTACTTTCCTGGATTTTGATAGTGCAAGTTAGCACAAGCATCAAGGTATAATTAAACCAAAATGACCCGAGTGTTTCTTGCATAAAACAGGTTGTCTTAACCATTTCTATATACAAATCAGAAATGTCTTCGATGATACTCTGATGATCATGTCCTAAGACAAATTTGTACACATGAATGATTAATTTATAGGCAGCAGACAAGAAAAATATCATGTTCCTTCCTTGTTCCTCTTAGTCAAAGACATCCTGGAGTCACTCAAAAATCATGTTAGCAAAAATCAAGATATAAAAGTTGAACAATTATTGATTAAAGTGCAAAAAAAATTAGGCAAAATATATCATCCATTGAAAAGTGTGTGTCATGCTTAGACAAACATGTGATAGTTGGACAGTTGACAAATTGATCTTGTGTTCAATATTGGATGTGTCTCAGTTTCGCTTGACAAGAGTTACCTAACTATTGTTCTACTTGTTTGATTAAGCTCAAAATAATTGAAAATTTTGCCCCTAGTGAGGTGCAGGATTTTACCCCAAACCTAGAAACAAAGTCATTATGATATACCCAATAATCCAAACCATGGTGAGAAATCAGATGTGATGCCTGCATATGTACAAAGGCTTATTATGGATAGCATTGATGTGAGATGAAATGCAAGCTGAAGGACGCATGAACTAATAGATGGAAGAGCCAGCAGATAGATAGCACCTGTTTGCCAGGTTTTCACCATCTGTTTTTATTGCACTTTTTATCATATTTGAGTTTTTTGTTTATCTTTCATGATTTTCATTGTTTTTGTATCTTCTGGTTTTTCACTGTATTTGAATTTTCTGGTTTTTCACTGCTTTTGTTTTTTTTGCTTTTGCACTATTTTTTTATTTTTCTGCTTTTTCAGACATAAAACTTTTTCAGATATATGCTATTGATGGCTTCCTTGAGCTGATCCCCATCCTATGTTGACAGCCAATATGCTCCTGATCCAAAGACTGTTGTGACCACAAACAAACCCAACCAATTTGGTTCAAACTTCCCTTTCTTTTCCCGATTTGCCTGGTTGTGTGGATTTTTCTTTAGTACTAGTTCTCCAACTTGAAATGCTCTTGATTTGACCTTGTGATTATAACTTCAGAACATTCTTTGTTGATATACCTTCAAATGATCAAAGGCATTTTGTCTTCATTCATGGATCAATTCTAATTCTTGTAGTTTGGATACTCTTTGTTCTTCATCGGGGATAAGGCCTTTTAATGATACTTGTAGAGAAGGTATCTCTACTTCGATTGGCAATATTGCTTCTGATCCATAGACAAGAGAGAAAGGTGTGGCACTTGTTGGTGTGTCGATACTAGTACGGTAGGCCCATAAAGTAGGGTTCAATTAAATATGTCAATCTCTACCAACATCATTCACTATCTTTTTGAGGATTTTTAGAATAGTTTTATTTGATGCTTCTGCTTGCCCATTTCCTTGTGGATAGTAAGGTGTAAAAAATCTATGTTGGATCTTGAATTTTTTACATAGCTCTTGTACATCTTGGTTTTTGAACAGTCACCCATTATCAGTGAAAATGGTCATGGGTATGCCATACCGACATATGAGGTAGCTCAAGATAAATGCAACAATTTGTTTTCCTGTGATATTGATGAGAGGTACTGCCTCAATCCATTTCGTAAAATATTTTGTAGCTACAAGGATGAATTTTTTACCATTGGATGAAGAAGGATTTATCTTTCCTACTAGATCAAGACTCCATTGGTAGAAAGGCTAAGATGTTGCGAAAGCATGGAGTTCTTGTGCTAGTACATGAATTAAATTTTCATGGATCTGACATTGTTTGCATGTTTTAGCTATTTGAAAAGAATCTCGTTCCTTAGTTGGCCAATAATATCCCAAGTGTATGAATTTTTTTGAAAGGGTAAGACCACTTGAATGAGTGCCACAAATACCATTATGGACTTCATTTAAGGCCTTCTCAGATTCCTCTTACTCAAGACATCTTAAAAGAGTACCATCCAAACTTCGTTTAAAAAGGGTATCCGCGACAAGAGTATAATGGGATGATTGGTGGATAAAGTTTCTCTTTTGGTTTTTGACAAGTTAGGAGGGAGGGTGTTATCTTTCAACTATGTATAAGTTTGGCCATAGCAGGAGGAATTATGCCCAACAAGGTGATAGATATTTTGGGAATCAGGATAATTATGAGAAAGGTAAAACAACTCTTCCACCAAGAATTTGTAATGCTCTTGATTTTCCTATGTCTGAAGTAGAGAAGCAAGTGTTGCCATGGTGTCTGTTGCTTTGTTGTCATTCATCAGAATCTGTTCAAAAGTTATTTCTACAAAATACTTCTTGAAATCATCTACCATCTTTTTATAAGGCATTATTTTGTCATCCTTCATTTGGTAATCATCACTAATTTGATTAATGATGAGCTGAGAGTCTCCAAAGACTTGAAGTTGTGTAATGTTCCATTCTATAGCAATTTTGATACCTATAACCAAAGCTTCATATTTTACTGTGTTGTTGGTGCATGGAAAGCTTAATTTGTATGCTTTTGTAATTGTATGACCTTGTGGTGTGATGAATAGAATACCTATTCCTGATCAATGTTGTGTATATGAACCATAAAATTATAATTGCCATGTTTTTGTGGTGACCGTTAGGATATCAACATCTAGAAATTCAATGTGTAAAGGACGATCATGTTGAAGCGGTGCCTCTGCTAGTTGGTATGAAATGAGTTGCCCATTAATATCTTTTCTGTCCACATACTCAATATCAAACTTGCTCAAGATCATGATCCATTTTGATAATCTTCCTATTAATGTCACCTTGCTAAGAAAATACTTCAATGGATCGATTTTAGCAATCAACTTGATGGAGTGAGATAGCAGATAGTGCCTTAATTTTTGAGAAGCAAAAACTACTGCCAAGCATGCTTTTTTTGTTGGTCAATAGTTGAGATCATATCCCACTAGTGTTCTACTAATGTAGTAGATGACTTGTTCTTTTCCTTCATTATCCTATTGTGCGAGCATAACTCCTGATGATACTTCGATGGTTGATACATAGAGTAACAAATGGTTTCCTAAAATTGGTGACATTAGGATGGGTGGTTTCATTAGATAGGCCTTGATCTTTTTGAATGCAATGCTTCTTCAAATTGATGGTCCCACTTGAAATTAACACTTTTGTGCAATAGATAAGTAAATGTTTGACATTTTTCTGCTAGCTAAGTAACAAATCCTCTAATTGACTGAAGTCTTCCTCGGAGGGATATGAGTTGATTGATATTCTTGGGAGATGCCATTTCCATGATTGCTTTGACCTTTGTTGGATCTACTTCGATACCTCTAGCTGAAACAATATATCCCAATAGCTTGCCTGAAGTGACACCAAAGGCACATTTCTTAGGATTTAGCCATAGCTTGTACTATTCTAACGGGTCAAAGATATTTTCTAGTATTCCTATATGGTCTTCTCTATTGTATGATTTGGCCAATATTTCATCCACATAATCTTCCATGAATTTATGCATCATGTCATTGAATATCGTTGTCATAGCTCTCTAATATGTAGCACCTGCGTTCTTTAATCCAAAAGGCATGATGTTCCAACATAAAGTACCCCATGGACATGTGAAAAATGTCTTTTCTTGATCTTCAGGTACTATTTTAATCTAATTGTATCCAGAGAAACTATCCATTAGAGAAAACATGGAGTGTCCAGCAGCTAAATCCACAATGATGTCAATGTTAGGTAAAGGAAAGTCATCCTTTGGACATGTATTATTAAGATCTTTGAAGTCTGTGCATACTCTGATACTTTTATCTGGTTTGGAAATAGGAACAATGTTTGATACCCATTGAGGATATTCTATAGGTCTGATGAATCCTACATCTAGTAGTTTCTTTAGTTCTTCTTTGACGAGAAGAGCGATATGAGGATGCATCTTCCATTATTTTTGTTTAACCGGTTTGTCTCCTGGACTGACATTTAAGTGATGCATAATAAGCTTTGGATCCAACCCTGGCATGTCTTGATATGACCAGGCAAAATTGATTTGGCATTGTTTGAAGAATTCCATATATTGCTGCATTTCTTGCTCTGATAGAGAAGTTGTTGGATATAGAATTTTTGGTTGTTCTATTGTGCCAATGTTAACTGCTTCTGTTGGTTCGATCAAAATGGATGAACTTTCTTGATAGTGTTCAAGTAAAGTGTCAAATCTCCCATCTTCTAGCACCTTGAGGAGGTTTTCACCATTAGATGCATCCTTTCTTTTTACTTTTTCACAGTCTAGTCTTGCCAATGAATGGTTTTCAGCATTAGACTTGATATTGTTTTCTTTATTTTCACTTTTACGACTGGGAGATTTGGCACCCACTTGACTGGAAGATGCGTTGTTGAGATTCCTGGTGAAAGTAGTTGTGGGTTTGATTGCATTAAGATATAATAATATGGCATGGTCATTAGGAAAGGTATCAATGGCAATATGTCTTTCATTTTCCCAATCAATAAGTTCAGGGTGGATTAGAGGTAAGGGGTCCTCAAGTTGAGACGCTTCAAGGGTATTTAGGGTCATGATAGAGATGTCAAAATTTTTGATATGTATGTCAATATATAGAATGGTACTCTCATCAAAATGACCTCATGCAAGGAGCTCTTGATCATCCTTGATTAAGTCCAAGTCATCCGAATGTGATTCTAATTCAAGTGGGCTAGTTCCTAACATTTGCCATGCATACGTGTGAACTACATCGATTCCTACATCTTCTACAAAGAAATTTTCTTCAGTTGATTCTTCATAATGATAGGAATCCCATTCCATTCATTAGAATCTGTCTCACTTGCAGCTTGCAATCAACAAATTTGTTCATATATCGTTTGATTTGTTTCTTCTATTTTTCTTGCTATATCTTTTCTTCTTTCATATTTAGCTTCTTCTGGATTGAGATTGAGTTTAGTCAACATTGCTATGAGCTCTCCTTGATTATTACTAGGTTCTTTCTTGTTTTGATTGAGAGGTAATGTTGCTTGGGAGGTGCCTTTAGTTTTTTCTTCCTATTGATTTGAAGCTTGCTTCTTTTGCCATTTCATGTTTTCTTGTGCTTGTTGCTTGGCAGATTTTTCTTCCCTTTCAATTGCAAGTTTTTCTTGTCTATTTTCATATTCCTCTTGATGTTGGCTAGAATATGTGTCTTCTGGTAAAGTAACTTGTCCATGTCCTAAGCTTGATTTGTCTCATATTTTGGAAGTGGAGTTTTAAAAGTTGTATGAGATTTGTTTGTCGTATGTCCATCCATAGTTATTACTCCATTATCAATCAAATCTTGGATGACATGTTTCAACTACTGACAATTATCTGTGTGATGTCCTTTGTTTCGATGAAAATTGCAATAGTGGTTGTCATTCCACCAAGAGGGTTTTACTTGAGGTTCGAATTTCCTTCCTTCTGGTAAAGTAATCAATTTATTTGTGAGAAGCATCTTTAATGCTGACCCTAGTGGTTCACCAATGTTTGTAAATTTCCTTCAAAAGAAATTGTTGAAAGTTGATTTTTGGTGATTGTTGTTTTGTTGAGCTGCTATTGAGTGACTGGATAAATTGAAGGTTAGATGCTTTGTTTTTACATTGTTGCTATCCACTATCCCATCATTGACATCATTTTGATTTCTATTCCAGAATTTAGGCTTATCATTGTTATTGTTGCTAACAATGTTGTTAGGAGGATGAACTCCTTCTTTGTATAGCTTCAACTCACCCTTCTTTACCATAGCTTCTTCCATTCTGATTCCATTATCAATCATTTTTTCAAAATTTTCATGACATTGCATTTTCAGATTATAACTCATTTTATTGTTTAGGTTGTTGATGAATATATCCATTTTCTCATATTTTGGCACTGTACGAGGATATCGTGAAGCTAATCATCTCCATCTCTGTAGAAATGTCATGAAAGGTTCTCCACTCTTTTGTTTAGTATTACATAGGTTGAGCATTGTAACCTCATGTTGTATGTTGTATAAGTATTGTGAAACAAACTTATCCACCAATTTTGAGAATGATCTAATTCTAGGTGGAAGTTTGGAGATCCATTCCATAGCTAGTCCAATTAAGCTCTTTGGAAATAATCTCATCAGGTACGTATCCTCATGTGGAAACTCCATACTCATCATGTAAAATTACTGTATATGATCCTGGGGATCAGTGCTTCCATTATATTTATCATATCAAGGAGTTTCACAACCTGTAGGAAATGGTATCATGTTTAGATTTCTATCGAATGGGTAAGGATAGATTTCTTGAAGTGAGTATCTTCTAACAGTTCCTCTCTGCATATCTTGAATATGTGTTTGCAGCATTTGTATTTGTTGTGTAAGAGCTATGATAGGATTATCAACATGATTTGTTCTTGTATAACCATGAGTTTTCTTTCTAGTATGATCTTGATCTCTTCTTGTATCATTTCGAATCTTTCTTGCATCCTCATTAGATTTATCTTTGTTGAGAATTTCTACATCATCCCTTTTGGGAATGGAAGTTTCCTCGTTAGTTCTTGTGTTATCTGGAATTGATGCGTTGTCCTTTTTGTGACCGAAAATCTCCTCATGTCATTCATTATCATGGAAAGGGTCACTACTCCTTTGTCCTAATTTTCTCACATCAAAATATTGGGGGAGTGTAGCACTAGATTTTGCTAACATTACAAAGTATTTTTCTTTTTCTCCCTCCAATATTTTCTCCATAAATTTATCAAATTTAGGAACTTGTTTGATTTCTCTGAGATGTTGTTCTATTATTTCCTCTAATTCTTGTATTTCATTTTGGTATTCCATGTTCCTATAATCTTCAGTCATTTCAAATACTTTTGTTTTTGTTTCTGCGATCTTTCATCTCTGTGCTCTAGTTAAAAGGGGCATACACGCGTGTTGAATATTGTGCAAGGATTAGATTGTCTAGAAGGTGTTTCGATAAAGGAACAATTGTCAATATAGATATGATAGAGTGATATGATATGAAAAGATAATTCAAGTGTTTAAAAGTTTGCAAGTTTTTTGATCTTCAGTTTTGGAGTGCAATGATGACGATTTTGATAAAACCTAGTCCAATAGGAATGATAGATACTATGATGTGGGACAAGGTTATCCTAACCAAACATTGTAGTTTCATGATAGAGGATGATAGATCCTAAAGAAAAACTATGTTTTGATTGATCATTTTATCAAAGAGGTGATAATTCACTTTGAGATGTTTAGATCTTGAACTTGTTGAAGGTGAATACTTGAAAATCTTGAAGTGTCTAGTTCTAGAATCCAATTTGACAGAAGATAACTTGACCAAGTGAATTAAGAAGATAACCTAAGCACAAAATGACAGATATCGGGTGTTTATGCTCATTGTAAAATGACCAAGAAAACATGATAGATCCGAAAAAGACATGCAAGAAGACATCTCTGGAATGACAGAGACAAAAATTCATACGATAGTTTAGACAATCCCAGATGACAATTTAGACAAAACCATACAATAAACTAGGAATCTCACATGACAAAGGCCTAAAATCATACGACACTTACCACAGAACTAGATGACAAAGATAACAAAAAAGATTCGGCTAGATTAACTTATACGAGCATTCCCACATAACCAAATGATAAACTAGATTTCTCATACGACAAACTAGAAAGCTCATACGACTAAAGACAAAACAAAGACAAAATTTTTATTGGGATAGATTTTTTATCAATGAAGTTTGATGTTTTGATTCTATTTTCTAGTTTTTAGATGTCTGAATTTCTATTTCAGGGATGAAGACACAAAAAACACGTGATATGATAAGTGACCTCAAACACAACAAGCTAAATCCTAAGGAAGTTGGCTGAGAGAGAAAACCTTTGCTTGCAAACTTAGGTACACACCCAATAGCTAGTTAGAATTGGCCACTGAATCTCACGCAATGGATTCTCAATGTCATATTATCTGACTCAAAATGCTAATGGGGGCACAATATGACAAGTTTCTTGGGAGAGTTACTATCTCTCTTGCACAAAGATTATCCCCCTTGTGGAGGTGAATCAAGTAACTTCTATCTTAGGGCTCATAGTAAGGGTTTTCGTTTGTAATTACCCCTTGCACTTGCACAAGCACGATTGAGGCCTATAGCCCAACAAGGTACCAAAACAAGAAGTAGTCATGCAAGCGTGATTGAGACTGCAAGGCCCTACTAAATGTACAATATGAGAGATCTCAAAAGAGAAAACTCAAATAATCCCATCCTCCGAGACTTTAATCCCGAGAGACCTATTTTTAAGAGTGAGTTAGAGAACTTAGGTCAAGTTGTACTCACTAGGGTCATTCTCACAAGGTGATTACTTTTTCCCACTGTGACAGGCCCGCTAAAGGTAATCAAATCTCAAACATAGAAGCGCTTCAATGGTCAGGATTTCTGATTGTCCAAATGGACAAAAGCATACTCTCCTACCTTTTAGACAACTTCTCAAGCATAGAAAACAAGATATTCATTTACCATTAGAAAAATAAGTGTGCCTATAAAACTTAAAGAAGACACGAAGTTTGGTTGAGTTCTCCTTTAGGCAACCTACAAAACAGATATGTTAGTAGTCATGTTATTTTGATGAAATGAAGTTTTGGCAAGCGTAATCTTCGACAATCATCCTGCAAAAACCAGTTAGGCTACTATAATACTCACAAATAGACCAAGGTTAGCATTAGTAATAGCCAAATTGAAGCATAAAAACCCTAAAATGCAATCTATTTTGAAAACATGGAAGCAGAAACTCATACAAGTATTCTCACCTAATCATACGAGTATTCTCACATGCCTATACAAGTGCACAAAGAAACTCGTACGGTACTACAAAGGTACTCGTACAAGATTCTGGAGCAGGCCCGACCAGAAACCTATGAAATTAAAGATTTGATGATGAGAGAGGCCAAGAAATTAGATTTCTGGCCCCATGGTGGGTGCCAAAATGGCATGTGTGTGAAGTAGGGTACCTACAGCTGCAACACAAACACTCAATAGATCATTACAGGCATGGTTAGAAAATTAAAAGAAAATGAAAGATAAACCTATCGCCTCCTAAGAGATGCGAGTCTGGATTTTCTCTTAGATCTAGATAAGCAATCCTAGTGACTTGACTACACTTAGATGGAGGATTTAAAATGATATGATATGCAAGATATATGAGATTGATTATGCTATATTGATCCAAGAGGATAATTAAGCTAATGATATGCATGATTAAGCTATGATGATGCAATTAAGATAGAAAACAGATTGATTAAGCTACATAATTAAACAATTATGCTAGAAAATGATCGAATTAAGCTAGATGTAAGATGCAATTGCCTATAATAACAATACTCAAATGATATGCTAGAATGGATATGCCTATAGTAATAATGCATAAGATGAAAATGAGATGGGATCCTTTGTGCTCCAAAATGGGGGATATTTATAGGATTTCCAAGGCCAGAGGTGAGGTGGCAGGAATCAATGGTCAAGCTTGAGTCTGAAGATATCAAGGGTGAAATTGGAGGAGGTTGGAGAAGAGGTTGGAGGGAGGGACACTTGTCATCTCTGTGGTGACAAGTGTCAAGGAGTCTTGCTCATAAGAGAGAAAGTGTCCAAGGGAGGAGACATGTGGCATAAGTGCCATGTGTCTCAAGGGGAGAATATCCACACCATAGGAGGTTAGGATGTGCAAGATTGGATAGGGTTAGTTAAACCTAGGGTTAGGTGGAATGGGTTAGGTTAGAGGGATGGTTAGGTTAGAGGGATGGTTAGGTTAGGTGATTAGAAGTTAGGAGGCATGTGGGTAATTTGAATTTAAAAATTTAAATAATAGGAAAAGGCTAATTAACTTTCAACAACTTATAAATTGATTTGTTTTAATTAATTAGGGGATTAGAAGAAATGAATTAAATGGGGGGTGGATTAATTAATTTGGATTAATTAATCAAAGGGGACTATTGAAATGAACCCATTAAATAAATCCTTAGAATTATTAATAAGTAGATGAATAAGGGAATTTAATCAAATTGCTAATGAATTCAATTAAATTGGGAAGGGGGATTAATTAAATAATTGCTTATTTAATTAATTATCTTCAGACCATTCCTCCAAATGGCCAACACAGATTTGGGAGAATTTCCATCAAGACTTAAGAAAAATTCCTCTATCATGCTTGTGAAAAGGTCCTCATCAAGTTCCTTGCTAGTTTCTTCATGCACAATATGTCCAAGTTCATGTCCATGAAACATAGATGCATTCTTCTCATTTTGTTCAACTTGAATGGTACCTTCATGCATGTCCATCTTTTCATATCTCATGAAATGATTGTCCTTATTTACTAATACCTTGGCAAAGTGACTTTCATCAGCCAGAGATTTATTTCCCATGGTATCTTTCTCAACAACTTCTTGATAACGCACTAACCAAATATGAGAGTCACCAACTATGTCTACTTCCTCGTCTTAGAAGAGATTAGTGGGATCACTTTGATCAGGTTTAGAGTTCGCCACCACTACATTTTCTAGTGGTGCCTCAAGTACAAGATTTTTTGGTGATGGTGGAAGCTTGTTTTTATTCCTTGCATCATAATTAGAAGCATTATTTGGATATGTCCTTGGGATATCTCTGTAAGAGATAAAAGAAGAACTTTGTAATAATTATTTCTTAAGGGATAACACTTCATTAGTCAGCCTCTACACCATGGGATTTGTTCTCTTGGTAGAAAATGATTCTATAGATGAGTTTTGTTTGGACCCATTTGACTCTATCTTTATCTTAGACTCAAGGATAAGATCATATTCAATGTCAACTACTAGGACTTGTGCAGCTACAAGGTCTCTTGGAACTACCTTTCTCAACAAGAAACTCACCTCAGGTAACTAAGCATTGATGAAGAATCACTTCAAATTTTCAGTTGTGGGTTGAGCCACCATTGGAATTATACTAGATAGCTTGTTAAATTTAGCCACAAAATCCTACATGGCTTCTTGTGGTTGTTTTTTCATTTGAGTCAACTATGCTAACTATGCATGAGCATCTTCTATAGGGTTGAACCTCTCTTCAAACTTTGTCTTGAGTGTTTTCCAATTGGTGATGTTTTGTGGTGCAATATAGTAGTGTTGGTATTTTGGTATGGTTTTTTCATTGATGTCAACACCTACTAAAACACTAGCACTTTGGTGATCCAGCAACATTCACTGACAAGCAAGTAACTATTACACAGTTACTGGTATATGGTTCACCGGTAGGATATAATGTTCACCGGCACTTGGAATGATATGGAAGACACTTGGTAATGTTGAAGACATCGTGTGGACACTTTGTTTTGAAGAATTAATCATTGGTATATTCATATTTACATATTTGCTTTTACAGGCAAATAGGTCCAGGGTTATCTAGGGTTACACTGACCGGTTTATCTTTTCTAGATCAGCATGACACGCTATGGAAATGATTTATTATTGATGTAAATGCATTAAGATGACATGTTTAATCAGTTATTGCATCGGATATTATATTGTTTGTAAAATGATTTTATTGTAATATCTCGTAGAGCCGACCTACTAAAATTGGTCTTAGGTTATGGTATAAATGTAAGATCTTAATTGTAAGATCAAGTGTGGAATGCAAAAAAGAATTTTGTGAAGGTATATGTGAGATTAAGCAGAGGTATACATGAAGACATCATTTGAAGGTGAAGCTAGGTTTTTGTAGAAGCATATCAGCATTACATCGGTACTGAATCTAGCATATGAAGATGCTATTTTGTGCAGTACATTTTTATTGGATTTAGCCATCCAACTGTAGTCAGTGTGACTCCCATTTTGTGATTGAGCAGTGAGCTCTAGGCTGTTGGCCTTTCTGCATGTGCAGACCCCATTTATGTACACTTACTATCTGTAGTAGTATCATCTAATTGTGGGTAAGGTTTCCCACCATGGTTTTTCCCCTTACAGAGTTTCCATGTACAAATATTGGTGTTATGTGTTGTAGATGACTTTATGTTTATGTTTCATGCATTAATCCTTACTGGTATAGCAATTTACTGTTAACACTATCTACCAACACACTTAACTAGTTTACCAATATTAAGCATTAAGCTGGTTAAATGGTTTTTGGTTTGAATTTATTAGACAATTGATTCACCCCCCCCCCCCTTCTCAATTGTCTCTGGGACCTAACAACTAGTATCAGAGCTTAGTCCTCTTTTGCAGAAGTTTAACAACTTGAGGAGATCCAATGTCTACTAATTATTTCAGGAAGGATAGTCCTAAACTTGATGGAACCAACTATGGGATATGGAAGATCAGGATGGAGACACATCTGAATTGCATTGGTAAAGACATCTAGGAAGTAACTATGAATGGTTATACTGCTGCTGTACCTGGTTAGACTGCTCCAACTACCTTAGCTAAAGATGAAGAGAATGATTGCAAAGCAAGAGAAGCACTTTTGAGCGCATTACCAGATCAACAAATCATGGGATTATCAGATAGGTCTACTGCTAAAGCTATTTGGGATCATTTGGAAACACTGAATGAAGGAGATTCCACAATCAAGATTGCAAAACTTGAAAGCTTTCGAGTCAGGTATGAACATCTGAAAATGGAAGAAGATGAAAGGATTTCTGCTTTTATGGAAAGAGTAAATGAAATTGTTTTGGGTATTAAATGTTGTGGAGGAACTTTTAGTGAGGATGAAATTGTCTCAAAAATCTTAAGAGGTTTTCCATCGGCATATAAAATGAAGGTTATTGCTATAAATGAGTTGAGAACAATGCCTAATACATCAATAACTAGGGATACATTGATTGGAAAACTTTCAGCCTTTGAAATTGAGGAATTTGGTCCTGTTGCTACTATAAAGACAGATTTGGCCTTTAAAGCATCAACATCATCTGCTCCATCATTTGACAAATCAGAATGGAAAGCCTTTTATGCAAGAGAACTTGAAGAAACTAGGAAGGAGAATGAAGAGCTTGAATAACTTGAAGCACTATTTGCAAGGAAAATGTCAAAAGGTCCAATTGGAAGTAAGTACGAAGGTAAAGCACCCTTTAAATGTTTCAACTACAATAAGATTGGTCATATGGCTTCGAGATGCCCTGATAGACATGCTAGACTAACAAAAGAAGCTAGAAGAACATACAAGCCTAATCCTGAATATCAGAGATACATATTTAAGAAGAACAAAGACAAATCTTGTTACATTGTTGATGAAGGTGTGACTGATGATTCTAATGAGGATCTAGTAGACAATGGATGGGTTTTTGTTGCTATAACAGAAGATCAACCGGCACCTACTGCTCAATCGGTAGAACAAGCCCTAGTAGCCAAAGTTGAAGTAAAGGATGAATGGATCATTGACTCAGGATGCTCACATCATATGACAGGAGACAAAGGTAAATTCTTGAATTTCCAAGAATACAATGGAGGTTTAGTAAGATTTGGAGATGACAAAGCTTGTTCAATCAAAGGTAAGGGTTCAATATCTCTTGATGGTAAGCATAACACTGACAATGTCTACTATGTTGAAGGATTAAAGCATAATATTTTAAGTGTTGGTCAATTAGTTGAGAAGGGATTTCAATTACAATTTAAAAATGGAAAATGCAAAATCATGAATAGAACTGGTTTGGAAATTGCAACCAGTAATCAGACTAGAGGTAATATCTTTCATTTGAATAATAGTGAAAAGACATGCTTGATTGCACATATAGATGAAAGTTGGTTATGGCATAAGAGACTATGTCATGTAAACTTTGATTGCATGGTAAAAATCAGTACTTCTAAGGCAGTTAGAGATCTACCTAAAATTGTGAAACCTCATAATACAATTTGTAAGGAATGTCAATTTGGAAAACAAGTTAGAGCTAGTTTCAAAAGTATTCCAGAAAAATCCAATAGTGCTCTTGATTTGATTCACACTGATTTATGTGGTCTAGCTAGAACTAAAAGCTTACAAGGTGATAGATATTTCATGCTAATTATTGATGATTATTCTAGAATTTGTTGGGTTACTTTTCTTAGAGAAAAATCAGAAGCACTTGGAAAGTTCAAATTGTTCAAAGCAATGGTTGAGAATGAAACCAGTAAGAAAATCAAATGTCTAAGATTAGATCAAGGAGGAGAATTCACATCTAAGGACTTTAATACATTTTGTGAAGTGAATGGAATCAAAAGATATTTATTAGCACCTCGGACACCACAATAGAATGGAGTTGTTGAAAGGAACAATAGAACTATCTTGGATGCAGCAAGAAGTATGTTATCAGAAGCAAATCTACCACATGTGTATTGGAGAGAAGTAGTTAGCACTGTTGTCTATACATTCAACAAAGTTCACATCAAAGGTGAAACTGGTAAGACCCCTCATGAACTATAGTTTGGTATTACTCCTACTCTTAAGTATTTCAGAATTTTTGGAAGTAAATGTTATATTAGAAGAGATGAGTATATTGGAAAATTTGATCCTAGAAGTGATGAAGGAATATTTCTTGGTTATTCATCTAAGAGCAAGGCATATAGATGTTTTAATAAGAGATTGTAGAAAATTGTTGAGAGTACAAATGTAAAGATTGATGAACAATTTAGAGGAACTTCAAGGTATATAGACTCTGAACAGGCAACAGAAATTGTGACAAATGAACCTACACTAAATCTACCGGTATAGAATAAAGATCTAGTTACCCCAGTATCATCAGAGGATTCCACAGTAATTGAAGAAAAATAGAAAACTAAGACACCCCGGTATGTAAGATTGAATCATTCTGAAGATCAGATAATTGGAAACAAATTTAAAGGAGTTATGACAAGAGGAAGATTGGAAAATGAAGAGGTATGTCTTATTTCTCAAATTGAACCATCATCTATCAATGAGGCATGTGAAGATAAATTTTGGATTAAAGCTATGGAAGAAGAATTAGGACAAATTGAGAAAAATAATACTTGGACATTAGTTCCCCAGCCTAAAGATAAAAATGTAATTGGAACCAAATGGGTATTTAGAAACAAACTTAGTGAAGATGGTTAGGTTGTCAAAAATAAAGTAAGACTAGTGTGTAAAGGATATTCTCAAAAAGAAGGAGTTGATTACAATGAAACCTTTGCACCGATAGCTAGAATTGAGGCAGTCAGATTATTCTTGGCTTTTGCAGCTCACAAGGACTACAAAGTTTATCAAATGGATATTAAATGTGCATTTTTGAATGGAGATCTTGAAGAGAAAGTTTATATTGAACAACCTAATGGATTTTCTTTGACAGATGACAATGATATGGTTTGTAGATTAAGAAAAGCTCTATATGGATTGAAACAAGCCCCAAGAGTTTGGTATGCAAGGTTAGATAAGTATCTTTTGAAGATTGGTTTTACTAAAGGAAATGTAGATAGCAATTTATATTACAAAGTAACTAATGATGACATCTTGATTATTGAAGTGTTTTTTGATGATATAATCTTTGGAGGAGAAGATGAATTATGTAAGGAAATTTCTATTAAAATGCATCAAGAATTTGAAATGTCTATGATTAGGGAAGTAAAATGCTTTTTAGGATTGTAGATTTCACAGACAGATAAAGGTATATTTTTGAGTCAATCCAAGTACTTGAAGGAATTACTAAAGAAATTTGGGATGGAGAACTCTAAACCAGTAAGCACACCTATGACTACAAATGACAAATTATCTCAAAGGGATGAATCTACACCTATTAATCCAACTAGATACAAATCTATGATAGGAATTTTACTGTATTTGACACAAACTAGGCCTGATATTATGAATGTAGTATGTATTGTTTCTAGATTTCAAAGTAATCCTAGGGAAAATCATGAATTAGTAGTAAAAAGGATTTTCCGGTACTTACAAGGCACAACAAATCTTGGTTTATGGTATCCTAGAGATGAAAATTTTGACCTATGTGCATACATAGATGCAAATTGGGCAGGAGATGTGGATGATAGAAAAAACACCACTGGAGGAGCATTCTTTCTTGGAAAAAGATTAGTTTCTTGGTTGGGTAAGAAATAGAGTTGTACATCTTTATCAACAATAGAATCAGAATATGTTGCAGCAGCAACTAACTGTACAAAGGTACTATGGCTTAAGCAAATGTTGAAAGACATAAAGGTAAAATGCAAGGAACCTATTCTATATATTGTGATAACATTGTAGCAATTGATATATCTAAGAATCTGGTATTACATTCTAAAACAAAACATGTTTCTATCAAACTGAATTTTCTAAGAGAAAAAGTTGAAGAAAAAGAGATAAAACTGGTTTATGTGAATACTAAAGAACAACTTGTAGATATTTTCACAAAACCTTTGCCTAAGGAGACTTTTGAATATCTCAGAGATTAGCTTGGAGTCATACCACCACCGGTAGAGACTTAGACAGTTGATGATTGTCATCAACCGACAAAATTGAAAGACAAATCTTTTACTCCGGTCTTTGATGAGGAAGCTACTTCTCAGGGGGAGTAGTTGGTATATTGAATTGATTGGTATTTTGTATGAACTTGAATTTTGTAGCTTTGGCATTTGATGTCAAAGGGGGAGAGATATCTATGGAAAAACACATTATCCTTTAAGGAGAGATTGGTATTGAAAATAAATCTTTGGATAAACACATGTTGCTCCCAGGGGGAGAAATTGTTGTTTAAAGGAGATTGTTGGTTTTTGGTATTTGACATTTCTATTTTGGCACTTTGATGGTTTTTCCATCTTGTGTTGCCATCAATGCCAAAGGGGGAGATTGTTGGTATTTTGGTATGGTTTTGTCATTGATGTCAACACCTACTGAAACACTAGCACTTTGGAGATCTAGCAACATTCACCAGCAAGCAAGTAACTATTACACAGTTACTGGTATATGGTTCACTGGCAGGATATAATGTTCACCGACACTTGGAATGATATGGAAGACACTTGGTAATTTTGAAGACATCATATGGACACTTTGTTTTGAAGAATTAATCATTGGTATATTCATATTTACATATTTGATTTTACTGGCAAATAGGTCCAGGGTTATCTAGGGTTACACCGACAGGTTTATCTTTTCCAGATCAGCATGGCACGCTATGGAGATGATTTATTATTGATGTAAATGCATTAAGCTGACATGTTTAATCGGTTATTGCATCGGATATTATATTGTTTGTAAAATGATTTTATTGTAATATCTTGTAGAGCCAACCTACTAAAATTGGTATTAGGTTATGGTATAAATGTAAGATCTTAATTGTAAGATCAAGTGTGGAATGCGAAAAAGAATTGTGTGAAGGTATATGCGAGATTAAGAAGAGGTATACACGAAGACATCATTTGAAGGTGAAGCTAGGTTTTTGTAGAAGCATATCAACATTACATCGGTACTGAATCTAGCATATGAAGATGATATTTTGTATAGTACATTCTTATTGGATTTAGCCATCCAATTGTAGTCAGTGTGACTCCCATTTTGTGATTGAGCAGTGAGCTCTAGGCTGTTGGCCTTTTTGCATGTGCAAACCCCATTTATGTACACTTACTATCTATAGTAGTATCATCTGATTGTGGGTAAGGTTTCCCACCGTGGTTTTTCCCCTTACAGGGTTTCCACGTACAAATATTGGTGTTATTTGTTGTGGATGACTTTATGTTTATGTTTCATGCATTAATCCTTATCGGTATAGCAATTTACTATTAACATTGTCTACCGGCACACTTAACTAGTTTACCGGTATTAAGCATTAAGTTGGTTAAATGGTTTTTGGTTTGAATTTATTAGACAACTTATTCACCCCACCCCTCTCAGTTGTCTCTGGGACCTAACAAGTAAAATGAGTCAATAGTAATACCTTGGAACGTTTTAATAAATAATCTCACTAAAACATCTTCATGTTCATTCCCAAGAATACCACATGCAATGTAAAAAGTAGAAAGATGTTCATTTGTATGTTGTGTTTCATCTCCAAATAACTTGGGAAAGTTATTTCTTGAACCATCGAGAAGAGCATGTAGAGGTGGAGTCGGATTCAACGGACCAAAAACATTCCCTCAAGGACCTTGAGAAGCCATTTTCCATGTCCTTGGTGAGAGATTGAGAATTTAAAAGAAAAGAAATTAAAATGACTAGGATATTTGTATACTTCAACCAAAAGCATAAGGCCTTTGGATGCACATCATATCCCCAACAGATTCGCCAAAAACTATTGGTTGAAAATTTTGCAAACCAGGTGAGTTTACAAAATTGTGGTTTCAGGAACAGTGTGTGAGATTAAATCTCTCCTAATTTCTAAGGGAAGACTTCCCCTTTAAGTTACTAAATTATTTATCTATGTAATAATTTGTTGAAGATAGCCAAGATCAAGAGCACATTGAATAGCACAAAAGAGAGACAAATAGATTTGATAAGAATAAACTATATTCTAATCAATATGCAAAATACTAATCAACTAGATCATTAAAAATCACATACAATGTAGATGAGCCTTCTTATAAAGTCAAGGCCATATGGATCATTGAGAAACAAGGGTAATTAAAATAAATAATAAAATATTCCACAAGAGGTGGGTCACCCAACGAAGGTGGAATGTAACAACAAGATAAGACCATAAAAGGTGGAATTTCTCCTACATGCATCATCTCTATGTGCACACCTCCCTAAAATTCTCATATCCAAACTAGTATGAAATGCATTACCCTAAGTTAACTTAAGTAAAGTGTAATTATGAGATATAATTTACACCAACACCCCCCCCGCTTAAGTGAAACTTAGGGGAATGTAGACTCAAGTCAACAATGCAAGATGGGTCCTGACTACTAGGCCATGTTAGGTACCCATGTAAAAATAAAATGCACACAAAATAATGCAATCTCTTACAAATGGAGAAAGAGAGAAAAATCCACTGGGAAAAAACTTTTCCCAAAAAGAGAGATTAAAACTATACAAAAGAACTCTCAAAGAAGTATGAGAAGGACAAAACCCCATGTGAGGAAAAAGTCCCCCCATAAGAGAGAAGAAGAGAGACCAAGTAGCCCCTCCTCAATGTTGAATCTGAACCAATGGTAGAAGCTCGAAACTAAATGAAGAAACTACTCCATGATCATCAAAAAATGTTCTTCCTCTTAGGAAGAAACACAACCAGAGGTGTATCCATCAAGTGTCCCCAATCATGAAGGGAATATGTAGGGAAAAACTCAAGATGAATGGAATTTTTGAAAACCACTTTCAAGTGTCCCCATGTCGATGCTAAAAGTTACCTCCTCCAAATCAGGTGTACTAATCTGCACTGCTAAATAGGGTGCTCCAAGACCTAGTCGAGATGAATGTAGAGAAATATCCAAAGACTCGCATGTCTCCTCTAAGGATAAAGAGACCTCCTCCAACTATTGTACATAAGAATCCACAATCATGTCAACCTCAAAAGAATGATCATGTAGAGAATGAATAAGAGGGTCAGGGTGTTCCCTCATAATAATAGAAGAAGGATCATATTCATCAAAGAAAAGATGAATATCATCAATGATGTCTCCCAAATTTGTAGTGGTTGTCAAGTAGTCATCCTAAGGAACTGAAGCTGGAAGACAAGGTATATCCTTTTGCATTGAATCAAAAGAAGGAAAAACTGTTGCAATATATGCATCATAAAGAGAAATAGGTGATGTGATATCAATAGGAGGATATGAAATGCAAGGCTCAAGAATGGGGTCGAATGTGAGAATACCCAAGTTCAATTACCCAAAATTCTCCTCGATATATGAATCATCACAAGAAGTGTGATCAACATATGAAGAATCAACCTCATCAATAGGAACAAAATGTGAAAATGAGTACAATCAAGATGCATGATCAACCACCCTAGTTGCAATGATAACTCTACTCTCCAAGCCTCTAATGATAACTAAATCAAGTGTGAACTCCACATTTTTCCTTGTTTCCCCATGAGTGATTTGATAGATGGAAAGAAGATTGTTTGTCAAATGGGGCACACACAAAACATCATTGAAGGAGTTATCCCCAATGGAAATATATCCCTTCCCAATCAAATTCATATATTTATGATTTCCCATCAAAATCCATGGCATGGTACAAGGCTAAAATAAAGAGAACATAGACTGCAAAGATACCATATGATGAGAAGCTCTTGAATCTAGAAGTTATCTCCTTGAATCATGACTTGTAGTAGCACAAAGATCTTGTCCTTTACCTTTTGACTATGAGGAAGGGGAAGGAGATTAATCCTTCTTCTTGTAAGTGGATGGTAAATCAATGTTGTTCTTCTTGAGGATGTTGATCAATTCATTAATTTTCTTGGTGTGACAACAATGCTCATCATGACCACTTTTCTTGCAATATGAACAATAAAGTTTCTCCTTATATTATTTTCCCTTAGTTGAGGTTGTAGAATCCTTTTGTTGTGGAGAGGAAGATTTTTCTTTATCTTGTTGTGTCTTAAGCTTAGACTACTTCTACTTCTTGTTGGAATCCATTCCTTGATTCTCTTGATTACTTTGATTATCCACCAAAGCCTTGGACTTTGAAGGCTTGAGAATCCCCATGCTCAACAAATTTTATTTCTCCAACATTAACATTTCTATGAATGAATCAAATGAGGGCACAGTGAAAGAACTACCCATTATCAAGTAATGAGTTTGGAAGCTAGAAACAAATGTTGCATACTCTGATGGAAGCTTTCCCAAAAGGTTGTAGACCAACCGTGCATCCTTCTTGTTAATGCCACAATCCTTTAGATGTGCTCTTAGCTCATTTGCCTTGGTGACATAATCTTTGATTGGCTCAAAGTTCTTGGGATCCAACAAGGTGAGATCATTATCAAGTTGATAGCCTCTAATCTCATCAATTTGACCATACAATTTTCCCAAGACATCCCATGAGTCCTTAATTGTTTTACACTTGTCAATGTGAAAGATGAGATCCTTTGATATGTATTTCCTCAATGTCCCAATAGCCACAATGCTTTTAGTGAGCCATTCCATGTGAGGATTAACTTTAGGATTAGTCGGTGCAATTATAGTTTCATCAATGTAATGAGTTAATCCCTTTTCCATTAGCTTACTCCATACATCAATTTTCCATGAAACATAGTTATGTGGATTCAAAACCTATAGCAACAAAATGAAGGAGCACTAGGAAAAAAAAGGAACAATCACACAAGACACACACCCCCCACCCCCAAACACTCAATCAAAAAAACTCGCCCCCCCAAAAAAAATAAAAAGAAAATGATGATTTGGTACTTTATACTTAATGTGATTACAATGGGCCACTTGCAAAGAAGGGGCAAATGGACTTCCGATTTCAACTTTACAACTGCCTCAAATAGGCTAAAAGAGATTCCACCAAATACTACAAGTGATCTAAACCGAGATCCAAGCAAAATTCAAGTACCAAAAAGGCCAAAAATGACCAGATGTTGAAAGTACAATTTCTACTCAAAATAGTAAAAAAAAAATATAGCCACATGAAAGTAGATGAAAAATTATGCACTTTCAAAAAAAAAAACACACTTTAAAAGGAGGTCATATGAGCCCGAATGAAGCCTTTGAAGTTGCAAAATTGAGGATGTACAACCATGAAAAACTGAAAATTATGGAAAATTTGTCCACCAAAATTAGAAAAAACCACCACCACTATGAAGAGTATGAAAAATAAGCACAAATAAAAAAAAATTGCACCAAAAAAGAGCTAAAATGAGCAAGTTATGAGCTCTTAAAGTCGGATTGCAAAACCAAAAAGCTCATTGGAGAGGGGCTGATAATTTTTCAAAAAAGTGTTGATGTGGGCTTATGTCATCAAACCATGAGGTTAAATTTGATGACTGTATAACCATCACAAAGTCGTCACATCCCCTGCATGGCTGTCTATACCATACAGAAATTCAATGTGGTGTTGATTTGTCTAATGACGTGGCAACGTACGATGATGTGGCTGCTTGCATGTCATGATAACTAGGCCCATTGAGTTGGAATATCGTATAACTTATGAATGTACAATAGCCGGTGACGAATGATGTAACATTGTCTGACGGCTAGGTTGTGGGTGGGGGCCAATGCAAAAGTTCCACGTGTCACTACTGTGGAATCTTGGACCAATCATGAGAATTTGAATGGCGACTACTTCCTTGCTATTGTTGTGGTAGCTTGCTAGCGGTGCTGATGTGGAGGCCAAAAGGCACATAGAGGGAGTGAAGAACTGGTGGGGAAGAAAATGGTTGTGTGGCTAGTAATGCAATGATCGTTGGCGAGGAAGAAAATGGTCGGTGGCGACAGAAGGGTGAATGCCCGGTCGGTGAAGAAAAGGCTAACACCAAGGAAATCCAAGGTGATAGTTGATGGGAGGATAGAGAGCTATCGGGTGGTATGGTTGTGGAGGTGGCCCTTGCAGAAAGTATGCCCTGCAGAAGAATGCAGAGTACTGCATGACTGGGATGGGGTGTAATCCCCCCCCACAAATTATATAATGTTTTGATTTTTATTTTTTTTTAAAATATAATAAGAAATTTTACAATAATAATTAAAATATCTATGAATATAATAATGCAGAAAATAAATATTTTGCAGGCAAAATTAAAAAAAAATTAATACAAAATCGGTATCGTATGCCCGAATTGGGCAAACTTTTCCTCCAAAGCCCCAAATCTGATTTTCACCAAATATAGGCAAATTTATACTCAAAATTCATGGAAAAGGTCTCCTAGAAGCAACGGTGAGGTCAAAATCACCATAGGATTCCCCCAAAATGTGTAGCTCCCTAGATCTAAAAAGTGAATGCTCTAAAAGCTCTCCAAAAATACTTCTCAATGAAGCCCCAATGGCTTTGATACCATGTAAGAATTTATTGAAGATAGCCAAGATCAAGAGCACATTGAATAGCACTAAAGAGAGACAAATAGATTTGATAAGAATAAACTGTATTCTAATCAATATGCAAAATTTTGATTAACTGGATCATTAAAAATTACATACAATGTAGATGAGCCTTCTTATAAAGGCAAAGCCATATGGATATGTGAGCACACAATCATGAAATGTGGCTCAATGAGAAACAAGGGTAGGTAGGAGAAATAATAAAATATTCCACGAGAGGTGGATCACCCATTGAAGGTAGAATGTAACAACAAGATAAGACCAAAAAAGGTGGAATTTCTCCTACATGCATCATCCCTATGTACACACTTCCCTGAGTGTCGAGCATATCCAAACTACTATGTAATACACTACCCTAGTCAACTTAAGTAAAGTGTAATTATGAGACATAATTTACACCAACAATTTGGAATAAAATATAACTTTTGATTTATAATCTAACTTGGGTGGTACATCATTCTATTCTCTTTTTTAAGAGTAGATGTTATTCTCTCCTCTTTCTTCAGGAAAGAATTTACAATATAGAGCATTAATAATTCTTACACTTCCTATGTTACAAATTAACACAAAATGTAGGAATGACCAAAATACAAATAAGTAAAGAAGAAAAGTTTCCATAAAGGCCTGAAGTCTTCTGTTGCTTCTCCGGGATGGGAAAACGATGTTCAAGATCAAAGTCTTGTAATCACTATAATCCTATCAACCTTTTACATGACTTTTGTAACCCATAGTTGTGTACTTTAGATAACAAAGAAAAGCACAAAGTCTCTATCTTGATATCCTGTTACAACTTTGATGATATTTTCTTGGAATAACAATACGAAGCTCAAAGTCTTCAAGTTATTATCTCCTATTAATCCTAACATTTTTTTCTACTCTTTAACAATATTTCCTCAACAACACCTTTACTTGAGAAAAATAATAATTTACAACAAGAATGACATAAGAACAATCTCACCATAAACCAAAAATGAATTCAAC
The DNA here is from genome assembly GCF_030272615.1 of Cryptomeria japonica. Taxonomy (NCBI): domain Eukaryota; kingdom Viridiplantae; phylum Streptophyta; class Pinopsida; order Cupressales; family Cupressaceae; genus Cryptomeria; species Cryptomeria japonica. Next base: position 377,945,822 of record NC_081405.1, read on the forward strand.
ACAGAGTTTGGGTGCCAAAGCTTTCTTCTTATTCGATCAAGTTTGCAAAATTACAATAGGAACACAAAGTTTTACTTTTCTCTTCACTTCGACGGAGTTTTGGCATACATATTAAAGATTCCTAATACAAATTACAATGAGAAACCTTATATGTATAGAGAAGAGTACAACATAAAACTAGTAAAATTACAACTAATTTGTGACCAAGTCAAAGGTAGAGTTTGATTTGACTTAGGACACATGCAAGTTCTGGATGCAAAAACTTGAATACAAAATGACACTTAAGGTGTCGATTGAGATTACAAAATGACGCTAGACTAGAGATGCATAAAAATAATTAAGTGTTTGGAGCCTTGTCTTATTTCCAATATTGTCTCCATTTTTTTTCAAGAAATCTTCATATTGTCACAAGGTAACTTGTATTTCACAATCATTTGGTCCCAATGTGCTGAATTTGACATTTGGAGTGGAGTTACAGAAATGGATTTGAAGAATTCTTGAGGCTAGACAAAAATGACCAAAAGGGGTTTAAGAAGTTTGTTTTAGACTTATAAGTCCAATTTGCATTTGGGAAAGGTCAACAATCATAAAAGTGCATATCAGACTTATAAATACGATTTGCACTTATGCAAAAATAAAGGGAAGAAAAACTGCCTCCATTGCAAATCGAGGTTATAATTCTGATTTACATCTAAGAAAGAATTATGGTGCAAGTCAAAGTTATAACCCCAATTCTCACCAACGCTTGGCAAAAATAATCAAAGGAAATGGTGTAGGTCGGGGTTATGCCCCAAACTTGCATCATGATGGGGAAACTCGATGTAGATCAAGGTTATACCCTTGATTTACACCTTTGGGTAAGGCCTCGGTGTAGATCAGGGTTATACCATACTAACGTCATTTCTAAGGGACTTGATACATAGGTCGGGGTTACGGCTTCAATCTACACCAACATAGGCGGACTTGGTACAGGTCAGAGTTATAACCCTGCCTTGCACCAAAATGGGAGGTCTTGGTGTAATTTAGGGTTACAACCCTACAATGCACCAGAAACATGAAGATTTGGTGTAAGTCGGGTTTAGAACCCCGCCTTGCACCAAAAACAAGATTTCTAAGGCTTTAGGTGTAGGTCGAGGTTATAACTCCAACTTGCACCTGACATGAAAGACTTGGCTATGAAGTGGTGTAAATTGGGGTTCCAAATCCAATTTGCACTATATTAAGAATTTTGAAGGGGAAGTGTAATTCGGGTTTGTAACCTCGATTTACACCAAAACACAAACTAACTTAAAAGACTCAAAAAAGGACTAGAACCTTCGAATCAAGAATCAAGGATTTGAAATCACACATGAAGGAGAATAAAGACTACCTTGAAAAGTGTGCTTATAGAACATAAGCTACAAATTGGACAAAATTTGTAGGGGTTATCTTATTTTTGTGACATAGCCAAAAACAAGGACAACAATGCATCGGTATTTATTTCACTTTTAGTTGTTGATTTCAATTTTGAAAGATCAAATTTGGATGTAAGTTTGATACATTGATGTGAAAGTTGAAGGAAATAATTCTCTCTATCTTTATCCATCACTTTTTCCATAAGTTTGTGAAATTTAGGGTCTTGGGTTGCCTTAAGAACATGTGCTTCATCTATATCTCTAGGGGTCTCATAATCACTATTGTTGTCAAACAATGGATTTGAACTCTCACCAAAGAAATTCGTTGTATCATATTGAGGAATTTTTCCTTTTCCTATTGTAAGGAATTCCATATTTTCTCTGATTTCTCTGATTTCTCTGTCTTCTTGTTTCAAACATACAAGATCATTTAAATGTCAATGAGGTGATTTGAGAGTATTAAGTTTGTATGAAATTTGGATGAATTTTTGTATGAAAGTGGGAGAAATGTCTAATGTTTTAGATTAGAAAAATGAGACTTAACCAAGGTATCTAAAGTGTAATTTTGATCTTTTGTTTGAAATATTAAATCTTGGATTATTGAGAAATAGTGATACAAGGTAAGTCAAGCTGGAGATGATAAATCTATATGATGGTGACTATTCATGCCAAGATTTGATACTATTTTAGTTCCAAAGTTGAAGGATGATAAAATTGTGATAAGAGAACCAATCAAGTTGTAATGTTGATCTTAAAAGCACTAAAGGAATCTTTATTTTTGTCTAAAAAAATGAAAATTTATGTGTTGAATGTGTATTGAAATATGGGATATGGGAAAATCTCTTCAGTTTTGATAGTGGACTGAGTATGTGTTATCTAGAATGAAATCTACAAGAAAAAATGTATCCAAATCTATTTTTAATTTTCTCAATGGATGTCTGGAAGTGCCCTCTGTCACAAATGTGCTAGAGTAAATGCACTAAATGTTTGGGTAAATGTGCTACCGTGTTGGGCAAAAGCGCTACACTTTGAAGCAAAAGTGTGACTCTATGAAACAAATGTGCTAAAGTTTATTGTATATGAGCTACCAAAATGATCAGATGTGCTACACTAATAAACAAAAGCACTACATTGTTTAAAAAATGTGCTATTCTGAGTTTCAAAATGATGCAGTCAAGGTAGGAAGATCCAATGAAGGACAACTAGAGATTACGTTAGTGGCAAATATTCGCCAATGGCAAATTTTTCACGTCGGCGACCTAGGAAATGGCGAATATTTTGTACTGACTAGGGATGGCCATGTCGCCAGAACATTATCAATTTCCATCAAAGTCATTGCCTGATCGCCATAGGTTTTATGCAATTAAATGTTTCTATGCGATGATTTTTCCAGTACAATATATGGTGGATACACGGTAAATTTAATTTTTTCACCTACACTCTCCGAGGTTGCCTTAATAGATGACCTTAATTCGCCTATAGGCATGTGAAGATTTGTTAGCCAGGGGGACCCAATTCGCCCGACATCTTGCCGATGCGTGTCTCCATTCATCTCAACTTTCGCCAACTATATTGTATTCACCAATTATTTGGATGACCTATAATCGCCTCGAAAATTACATAAGTCATGTTATAGTTATGCGGGATTCACCAAATATTTGTATACCATATAAAATTCCCACAGAATTCACCATATAAGGATTGGTATATATATGTGCAAAGATCAGATCTATCTCAACATAATCTGGTGGGTTGTAGGCTCTAAATTTTGATCAATAGTGAAGTTTCAGACCAAGGAAAATCATTGTTGTTGACTGCATTAGCGACTGCTAGTGACCTAAAGCCTAAAGGTGAGTGATCATATTTTGGAAGTGGTATATTATACTTTATAGTCTATTATTGCTTCTTCAACAAATTGATATTTTTTTGGCAGCCTTTATTTCATTGGAGATGTCGAACAGGAAGAGGGGTAGGAAACCTAAATATGGGGAAGGCTAGGAGAGGCCAACAAAAAGAAAAACATTGTCTTCATACTTTGGCATTGGAAAAGATTGTGGTGAAAATTAGGAAGGTACATCATCACAAGTACAAGTACAAAATTTGCCACCTACACCACATGTCGAAGACGACGGCGAACCTGATATCTCAGATCAGGATGATCTTGAAGAAGATTATCTGGTAGATACCCAAGTTAGACAGAATGATATAATCGACTTGGGTGATAATGCCATTGATGATAATGCACAGAAGGGGAAAAGAAAAGCCATATCAAAAAAGGGTGAACCACAATCAAAAAAGAATTGGGAGTGGGATATGTCAATGAGGAATTTTCAAATTAATTGGGCATCAAAGTATCCATTCATTGAACCTGTGGAGAATCCAATTGAAGGCGAGCCTCCAATAAAATGCAGGTGTAAGATTTGCACTTGGAAACATAACAAGGAAATTAAGTTGTAGCTAAAATTTGACACCATAGAAAAGCATATGGGTAAAGTTTATGAAAAACAAATGATAGATGGTTGAAAAATTAGTGATAAGATGGAAAACAAAGGAGGAATGTAAGAGTGTGAGGAATGCTGAAGAGTATTATTTTTGGAGGAAGAGTATTGTTTTTGGAGGAAAACAAAGGAGGAAAGTAAGAATGTGAGGAAGTTAAAGGTTCTATTGAAGCTATTTTTGGAAAAGCAATGCAAATAGAACAACTGGGAAAAGTTGTTTAGTTAAGCGTTGTTTTTTATATTTTGAGCAGAGGGCGTGCTATGACAGTTATCCCATCAATTAGTGGTTTATTACACTTTTTGAAAGTTCCTAACTATCCAAATAGACACTGGTCAGTAAACAGTGGATGGGAATGGGCAAGTTGTCTTGCTGAGGTTGAAAAAGAAGATGTAAAGGAAAAAATAAGAGAGTCAAACTTTATTGAATTTTCTTTAGATGAAGTTACGATAGTAGACAATACTTCATGGGTATGCATGCATGTTTATACTGTAGAGAATCATACCCGCCAACCTCATCTACTATCTATTGCTAAAATGAAGGAGAGTGTGATAGTGGAAAATTTATTTCAACTAGTAAAGACAAGTTTAATTGAATATGGAGGTATGGATGACATGACGGTAGCCAAAAAATTGGTTTGTGTTGGAGCAGATGGAGCTTCAGTAATGCAAGGTCATGGGAACGGTCTTTATACAAAGATCGAAACTTCATTTGCATCATACATTACTACAATTCACTGCATGGCTCACATAATGAATCTATCTTTTGGAATTGTGAGCAAGTTTGCTTCGGTTAAAAAAATTGAAATTTTAATGAGAGAGCTCTACTCACACTTATGTCGAAGTCCCAAGTGATTTATGGAATTTCAACATTTTGCTGATAGAATAACTGATGGGAACAAGCTTCTCAAGGATAATGATACCAAATGGATCTCTTTGGATGGTCTAGCGCATCGAGTGTTTTCAGAATATCCATCCTTGATTGGACTATTTCACACAACTCGTGATGAATCAGATCAACTGAAATTTCCTGAACTTCTTCGTAGGTTAAGTAATTTAGAGACACTCTTAACTTTAGAAACTCTTCTGCCCATGCTAGAGGAAATGAGGAATATTACGAAGGTTGTCCAAAAAAGAGCTCTGTATATTGCAGAATATGCTATGCTACATAAGATGACATGCATGACCCTCGACAATCTCTATCGAAATCAACCAACACTATCTGATGAAAAATTTGTTAAGTGGTGGACACTCATAGATTTGAACAATCCTGATAACTTTTTACAAATCGGTGTAGACGGGGAGGTATGTGCCAATGTACGCTATGTCACGGTCGACCCCAAGGAACCAGGAAAGCGCCCCAGGAAGCAACTAGCAAGAGTTACAAGGAAAGATTTCAACAAGATTGTTGAGATTGTAACTACTTCTATGAAGAAAATTGCATATGATCTTTCCTTGCAAACTAGAAGCAGATTCCCTCCTGACAACCTTCTTGAAGCCATGTCTATTGTGTTTCCTCATTATTGGAGCCTCATCATTGCATCTGATTTTTGAAGTAAGCTACTGATTTTGATAAAACAATTTTGCACATCCAGAGAATTGAATGGAGTAACTATAAATGGAATATTAGACGAAATTCATCTTCGAGAGCAATCATCTCATTTTGCATACACTATGAGAGAACAATATGCCAAAATGGAGAACCCCTACAAAGAGGGATTAGTAACAAGGCTTTGGAAAACTATAGTTGAGAACCAAGCATTGCGTGATTCAATGCCAGAATATGTGAAGCTTGCTGATTTATGTCTTATCATGATATTGGGTTTGGTGGAAGATGAGAGAGTTTTCAGTGCTTTGGGGTTCCTAAAATCAAAGCTAAGAAACAAACTAGACAAAAATTTGGAAAATTTCTTGAGGCTCTATACATCTAGGTATGATGTCCACACTTTTCCTTATGATAGGGCACTGCAAATCTAGAGGTCCAAATGTGAAAGAAGAGGTTTGGGAAACACTTCAAATCAAAGTGCCAGTGGGACTATTTCCCCATGTACTGGACCTACTGGTAGCATTGAGATGTATTTCGGTGAAGGTATGCAGACTTAGAGTGAAGAAACTCAAACCACAAACAAGAATCAAGAAAGCTCTAAATTTGATGAGGATGAATGGAAACTGTAAGATATTGGTATTTATTAATCTTATTACTATATCTCATCATTTATATTACAAAAGCATATTAATTTTTGCAATTAGAATTTAATATTGATTTGTAATTGTATTTTTCAACTTTCTATTTCTAGATTTAAAATAGCATAATTAAAAAAAAACCATAATGTGTTTATTGATATAGAGATGTTTATTATTTATTTATACATGTTTGAGTCTCAAATCTGTGTGATACATTTCAGAACCATATGATACAATTCATCCAATAGTAATACACATGTCGAGAACTTAGATTTTCATTAATTCTTTCAAAATATAGCCATATGATAGAATTCATTCAATAGTAATACACCAATATGTGTGATTCTCCGTGCAAATTGCAAAAGTGAATACAAAGTTTCAGAACCCTTTGCAAATGACCCCGCATTCCCTTTTATAGAAACAAGAGAGCAACAATAGCTCCTGTGTGATTCTCCAATGTCCATGCAAAAGTGAATACAAAGTTTCAGAACCCTTTGCAAATGACCCTGAATTCCCTTTTATAGAAACAAGGGAGCAACAATAGCTTCAGGTCAAATTGCAAGTTTGCAACATGTGAAGACTGAACATCAAAATCACAAACTCAGCACAGGTTTATATGGCCATCATAGGTTGTATTAGCAATTTAACATCTGCTACAAGTTTGATGTCTCCTGTTCAAAAAACAAAGTTCAAAATTAAATATTAATTCAGGCCATGACAAATTAAACATAGATAATAGCAGTGCCTAAAACCTACTAATAATAAATAGAGAAATGCATAAATGTTAAAGCAAGGGAGAATTTGAGAATACAAATTTACTGGCTGAAGTTTTGCACTGTGCATCATAGATTCATAGGCTAGATTAGCAAAATAGCAATAGTGAGTGCTGGTTTTTTCCTATTCATAAAATAGATTCATAGGTTGGATTAGAAAAATAGCAATAGCGAGTGCATCATAGATTCATAGTCTGGATTAGCAAAATAGAAAATAGAAAAAACATAAAACCTTGAAATTAAGAGTAAAAGAAGAAAATTGTGCAATGCATACTATGATTCTTAAGATTTTTGTGCCAGTTTTTGTAGGGTGCTCCACTCTTTGTCTGATGGAAGGTCAATATTCTGTAAACTATGGAAAGTCAACTCCAACTTCATCAACATTCCATATTTAGAAGATTTACTTGACTTCACTGTTTCATCCAATACCAAATTTAGAGTTGTAAATGGTTGGATGAATTCCAAAAAGCTTTGGGGAGTTGTGTCCTTTGGAAGAAAGTCTAAATCAGACTTCATTTTTATCTCCATGATTTTTTTGTAATATTCTTCTCCAATGAATTTATTTGATGGGTCAACGGTCTTAGGCAAACCAAGTTTAATCAAATTATTTTTCTTTTCTTGCAGCTTCAAGATATTTTTCCCACAACTTTCCATAACTTCCGATGTTTCCCTTAGCTTCTGGCATTTTTGAATGATAGATGATGTCTTAACTGTGGCATCAATCCGGCTCTTAATTCCCTTGGATGCCAAGTAGTTGTCACTAGAACTGTAGACTACTTTCAGAATCTTTTTTTCCATATCCTCTTTTGAATAAACATGTGTGCTCTTCTCATAGTGCCCTTTGATTTTCATATAAATTAGTCTCAGACTTTCAGTCAATTGAAACCATTCACACAACTTGTCACTCCTTTGCATTATTTTCCGCCAAATATTTTCTTGTATATAGTTCATTGTATTTTTCATATTATCTTTCAATCTACCCTCCAAAGTTTTTATTTTATCATTTGCATTGTGCAAATCTTCTTTCATTTGTGCACATTTTTTTCTTTCTTCCTCTACTTCCTCTTGCAAATGTTTTTCTTTTTCCTTCCCATGATCCAATAGGTCCTGTAATTTTCTCATTTTGGAAGCAGCAGACTCATAACTTTTGTATAATTTTTGAAAACTGGCTCTTTCCTCATCAATTTTTTTACTGCTTTTAGCCAATTTTTATGTCAGGTCCTTCAATTCTACATCCATCTTCTCCTGCTTTGTAATTTCTATTGCAGAGCCTGAATTTTTTATCCTTTTCCATAAATCATTGCACTTGCTATTTGCTGCTTTCCTCCTTGATTTTTTTGTTTTCCAAGTCTGCCTGTAACTTTTCTATTTGTTTCTCCAAATTATTTTTTTCTCTCTCCACCTTTTGTAGTGAAGTGTAGACCACTTCATTAGTCTTTTTGACACACTAATTTTTTCCACATTATGTACTTTGGAAAAATCCATTTGGAGGGTGCTAACTTGAAATTCAGAGGCATCTATCTGACTGTGTGGTGGATTTTTATCTTTAGTTGGGGCCAAGGGCATAACAACCATGAACTCCATCATATCTTTTTGTGGGTCATATGTTGGAAATACCTTGTTCCTTGTAGGTTGTTCGTTTACAACTTCAATCAGGGAAACCCTATGAAATGCTTTATTTTTTTCTTTATTTGCTTTTGTTGTGTGTTCATATTTTTCATAGTAATCACAAAATTGAAAATCTGGGCTTGCTGAAGCAATTGACTATTTGAAAGGTGACATAGGAATACCATAGGCTCCAGTTCCACTTATTGCTGTGGTTTTAACTAATGCTTGACTAGGACTACAAATGACAGTTCCTGATCCTATCCCACTCCCACTGACACTTTCATGTGTACTTTTCATAATCTTTTGAGGTGTGTGATCTAAAGCTGCAAATGATTGATTTGTAGTATCAATGGAACTTGATATAGGATTCTCAATAGTATGAGATTGAGTATCTTCCACTAGTGGCCTCTTGCGAGAGATTTTTTGTTGTTGCCCTTGTCCTACACCAAGACAACTAGTATTAGTAGTAGTACCCATGCCAAACCCACCAATCACAATGGCACTTGACTGAACAATAATAGGAATACTATCCCCAGATTCCCCACCAGTGGCAATGGCACTTGAATCACCACCAATGGGAATACCATGATGTGGTGGTGGTTCTGGATTTGAACCTGAAACAAATGTAGGTGGACCTTGAGGGTAATTAGTACCTATCTGTGATGAATCTGAAGAATCAAGTCCAATGACTAGTTTAACACTAACAATACCTTTTGATTTTGACCCTGATGGAAGTTGTACCTATAGTGAATACCAAATACCCTCTCCTCTGGGACCTAGACCACCACCTTCAAAACCCATTTTTTCCACAATGCTTGCCCCTTTGCTATATTTGTCTTGCATTGCCTCATGGACTATACCTAATATTTTAGGGACTATAGTAGTTGTTTGAGTGGGTTCAACCTCATATTGATCATCATCTTCACTCCTATCATGTGCTGCTGTGGGATGCTCCATATTCCACAATTTTCTAAACTCTCCATCCTCGTCGATGGTCTCAAATTTTGCACTTGTCTTTGGTTCACAGAGATTCCTCCTCATAGTCCAAAAATCATTTATTTTGGTTTGAGTCCAATAATTCTCTTTACATTCATGTAGAATTGATTTGGGAATAGTTTTCTTAGATGGATTAGTAGATTTTAGGTAGAAATTGTAGGACCTCCTATTTTGGATGCCCTGGCCCTCCTCTATTGTCCTTTATGTGTGCAATGCTAGAATTTGTGATGAAATTTCTTTTGTTGAAATGTTATTGTCAGCTGCAATTTTCTCCATCTCTTTTTTAACCTCATCCCAGGAGTCCATGTTTCTAAGCTTTTCTAACAATGGTTTACTTTCATGTTGACATAACGCTGAAGAGTTCCCATTTTTCTTAATCCTTGCTTGAACTAAATCGATTGGATCATACTGCCAGAGACCCTCATCACCAAAATTAAAAACTGTCAAAAAATCATGTGCCACATTGAATGCTTTTCTCTCAAATGTGAACCCTCCACATGAGAAAGGCAAGGAAGGAAATATGCTCTTCTTTTTCTAACCATGGAAGTGCCTATCTGTGCTCTCCAATTACCGTACATACTCTAATGCAAATACCCTCTCTGTCACATGTATTGGAAGTCTATATGGTTTTACTGCCGATCCGTAAAACCTTAATACAGTGAATTCTTCCATGAAGAACCAGTCAGCCAATTCTATTTGACTTCCGAGTTGAATGCAATCTCTACAAGACATAGGCAACCTAGGCATTAGAGTGCTTGTAATTTCATTATACATTGGTGCCAAAAAGAAGTCTACAAAATGGTTGCAGTTCTTTCTATTATCATGCATCCTTATCTTTGGTGTCCAACCATATATTGGACACTCTATTCTCTTCTCAGTCTTCTCATCAATCTTATAGCTCACAATTTGAAGCTTGTTGGTCTCTAATATTGCATGATACTTGGATAGAAGGAGATAGCACAAGTAGGATGAGAACCTAAATGTCTTACAAGAACCTTTTTTTATCATTAGTAATTGTTTTTGCATGGATTTTACAATGTGCTCAATAAAATTATATCTTACTAGCTGACCTACACAATGGATATTATTAATCATTTCAAGAAGGTTTGCACCCACTTCCCTATAATTTTCCAATCCCAAGAAAAATGATAGCAAGGAAATAGTATCCCAAACCCATGGAACAAAAATCTTAGAATCATAAGGAGGCTTATGATTCTGATCCAACACAATACCAATGCCACTATTTATTTGACCTTTGATAAATGAATCTCTGTGACTCGGATCGAGACTCTCATAATTCCCTGCCATCTTTTCAAGGTCAATTTGGACGTTTGAGTTTTGGGCTTCAAATCCTAGGTTCAACAAATGAGAAAATTCTTCCTTGTTTATGGATAGAATTTCCTCTTTTATATTTTTATTGACAATTTCTTTTTTATCTTCATCATAATTTTTGGCATAGACCATGACAAAATGAGGGCAAGGGAATACTTTAGGTAACACCATGCTTCCCAATCCAACATCCCACGATGTGATTTTATATGTTATTTGTTGTAACATTGGGTTGAAAACAATAAATTTTTCCCTACATGGATCTGTCACCTTATTAGACAATGCATATCTAATATCTATGATACCCTTTTCACCATGGATAGCAGGGTCATAAATATCATGGCATTCATCAGTGAAACCTAGTGTTTTAACCAGTTCGGTTAGGTACATTTTTTTTTTCTCTTGGCTTCTTGTTGAATTACAACTTCCCCTTTTCCCCATCACTATTATTGTTAATAATTCAAAATAATGCTAGATAAAAACTTGAAAATGCTAACCCTCAAATTGGACCACGAGATTACCAAAAGCAAAAAAGGTGGGATGTAGGTGTTCTAGATTTTACCCGGAATTTCTATTTCACTAGATTGGCACTGACAGTCTCTGTTGCAACTTGCATTCCTCAATCTAGTAGTTGTTTCTGAATCTCCCTTAATTTATAGGTTTGTCCATGAAATGAAATACGATTATGATTTCCGAGTCTCTTATTTTGAAAACTCTAAAAAGTAGAAAAGTAATACCTAAAGGGCAAAATATCTAGAATCATGTTGTAATTTTATTAATTATTATTAATAACTATTCCATGCCGAAGGACAAAACATTCATTACTTTAGTATAAATTCTGAGGACATTAAATGTAAAATGTTCAATTTTGGGTGAAGTTCTCACAAATGTGTTCACTTCCCACATTCGGGCTAAAATCCACCCTAAGTCGTTGATCTTAACTCATCCAATAGACGATGGCAATTGGCAAAATATCTAGAATCATGTTGTAATTTTATTAATTATTATTAATAACTATTCCATGTCGAAGGACAAAACATTCATTACTTGAGTATAAATTCTGAGGACATTAGACTTAATTATATTTAATTAAATTTAAAACATTTCAATTCCGGGTGAAGTTCTCACAAATGTGTTCACTTCCCACATTTGGGCCGAAATCCACCCTAAGCCATTGATCTTTGCTCATCCAACGGACGATTGTACTTGTTGTCAGATGTCATGGGTCCCATGACTTCAACCATTTTTCTGGCACGTCACCATACTCGTGTCACTTTTCGGGTCTGTTTTTTAAGTCTATTTAATCATTTTAAACTTCCACCCAAAAAAGATCTTTATAGACTTAATTATATTTAATTAAATTTAAAATGTTAAATTCTGGGTGAAGTTCTCACAAATGTGTTCATTTCCCACATTTGGGCCGAAATCCACCCTAAGTCGTTGATCTTTGCTCATCCAACGGATGATGGTACCTGTTGTCAGATGTTGTGGGTCCCATGACTTCTGTCATTTTTCTGGCACGTCACCATACTCTGTCACTTTTCGGGTCTGTTTTTAAGTCTATTTAATCATTTTAAAATTTTGCCCGAAAAAGAGCTTTATAGACTTAATTATATTTAATTAAATTTAAAATGTTAAATTCCGGGCAAAGTTCTTACAAATGTGTTCACTTCCCACATTTGGGCCAAAATCCACCCTAAGCCATTGATCTTTGCTCATCCAACAGACGATGGTACCTATTGTCAGATGTCATGGGTCCCATGACTTCTACCATTTTTCTGGCAAGTCACCATACTCATGTCACTTTTCGGGTCTGTTTTTAAAGTCTATTTAATCATTTTAAAATTTCACTCGAAAAAGAGCTTTATAGACTTAAATTTTAATTATATTTAATTAAATTTAAAATGTTAAATTTTGGGTGAAGTTCTCACAAATGTGTTCACTTCCCGCATTTGGGCCGAAATCCACCCTAAGTCGTTGATCTTTGATCATTCAATGGACGATGATACCTGTTGAGTGTTGTTAGATGTCGTCAGTCCCATAATAAGAGACATTTAAATTTTAAAGATGTGCAATAGTTTGAGATAACTATTAAATCTAATGTTAATATCATTTGTAAAAATATAAAATTGAAAAATAGTATAAAACATGAAAACTTAGTTTCTAGAATAAAACAAATAACTAAATAAAAATATAAATTTTGAATTTTTGATATACAATTTGAAAGGTAAACGTTAAATATAAAAAAGAAAACATTCAATATTAAATCTAAAATATTAATTTAAAGTTTAACAAAATTCTTTAAAAATATGTTTATGATATATAATTTTAAAAAATAGTTTAAAAATATATATAAAAGTTCAACATAAATTTAGTGTATTAATATAAAGTTTAACAAAATTCTTTAAAAATATGTTTACGAAATATAATTTTAAAAAATAATCTAAAAATATATATAAAAGTTCAACATAAATTTAGTGTAATATAAATTTTAATTTAATAAATAAATAAAGACTAAATATATATATAAAAGTTCACTATTCAACATAAATTTAGTTTAATATAGATTTTAATTTAATATAATTAAAATAAGTAAGTTTAATATAATTAAAACAAGTAAATTTAATATAATTAAAATAAGTAAATTTAATATAATTAAATTTAGTTTAATATAAGTAAGTTGGAGTTTTAGTTCAAATCTTAACTATATATTTATAAAATTATAATCAACCATAATCAATGTACAAATAATTAATGGAACGAACTGAATTTAGAGGAAGAAGCATTACATAAAAAAGATCACAGTATTAAATTTATTTCCATTGTTTAACAAATAATTGAAATAACGTAGCTCATATACAAAAGCATTTGAAAAACTTTAATTAATAAAAATGAAATAGAATTATAGAAAGCATTTTTAATATTTATATCCATAAGACTCTAAGAGGCAAACTGAAACAAACTGGAATTTGGAAAATTATCATTAATATTTATGCTTTGGAAATTTACAATTTTTACATCTGAGACTTGAGTTCCTCAAAAACTTAAAAGCCAAAATGAGTGAGCCACTGGCACTGAGTCTGTTAGGGTTTGAGGACATAGAAAAAAAAACTACTAGGGGCCCAAGGGGTAGGGCTAGGGCACATGTAGTGGAATTGTTTACAATTTTGCCCTAAGAATCTAGCCCTCCTTCCATGTAGAATTCTTCAAACAACATAAGCTGAGAGAATTCTTCAAGCCACATGTAGTTTGGAAAGTCATCCGGGAGCAATCATTTCTAGAGGAAGTCCCTGCCAATCTGCACCCATTTCCTGTGACGTATCAACTGCTCCGCATTCAGGTTCAGGAGAAACGGTTGCTTGACCATTGGCACTGTTTGGTCAGGGAGGAGAAGCTTGGATAATTCACTCACCCAAGGGATCCCCACCCCTACTTCTACAAGGATGACAATAGTAATGTCTTCTCCAAGGAAGTCTTCCTTAAAAACGTTCCTCAACAGCATCAGCATATCCACCTTGTCTCCTCCGAGGTCTAGAAGAGACGCTAAGAAACATGATGTAATGTCCGTGTTAACATGGTCCCTATTTTCGTTTCACAGAAACTCTCTGTCTAGCACCATCTGCACAGCCTCATTAGTGAACGACCCAACTTCCTTGTAGACTGATTTTTAACGGAGCCTAGAAAGGCCCTTTGGTCCTCTGCAGAATTGCTTCTCAAGCGGATGGGAGTGTCCATCTTGAGAAAATAGATTAACAAATTAAACAACCTGAGCCTATAAACCTAAACCAGAGGAAGAATTTAAATACAGCTTTGATGATTTATCTACCAAATGGCAAAGGCTAATTGAAGATGAAAGAAGCAGAGATCGTATATAAAAAGTTGAAGCTCTTGATTGTAATAATTACTTCTTTAACCGTATTAATTGCTTTAAATTTTTTAAAATCTTTCTTATCTCTACAAATCTTTCCCATAAATGCACTATTGTGCAAAAATGGAAACAGCTATAAACCAGTACCAAGTTGGCAAGTATCACATTGGAAGTCATGGGGACAGAGTAGATTACAATTACTAAAAAGATATTTATTAAATGAACGAAATTATCAATCGTGATTCGTGACATTTGATATGTGTCTATTAAATCCAATTCCATTCCAGGCACTTTTTGGTGAGCTATGTTCTCTTCATAAAATTGGGCCAAAATAAAACTTCAGCCATTGATCTACGATCATTGAACGGTTTAAAATCATTGATAGATTTTAGGTATGTGTCACCCTTCAGTGTCAAAGAGGCTGCACTTATTGATACATCGTGCAAAGTCTGGACTCATTGTATTATGAATTTATGTGATGTGATGTACTGATGTGATGTGATGTGCCTTGTCTATTAATGGCAATGATTTCATGAAATCGCCAATAAATTATATATTTTTCCATAAATAACAAAATATTCACCAAAACAAATTAAATAATTTTCAAGTGATGGATAAAAATCGCCAATACATTTAAATAATTTTCAAGCGGTGGATAAAAATCACCAATAAATCTAAATAATTTTTCCTTCGGAGTAAATTTTTTCACTTATACAATTATATATTTGTTCCTTTTAACAAAAATTATTCGCCTCCCACAATAAATATTTTTCCCATACAACAAGGTATTATTCGCCAGGAATTTATAGAATTTTTGTACCCTAGAAAAAAATTGCCAATACGAAATAATTTTTTTCCCCCTTTTAAAAAAAACTTTCGCCATCAATATGAAAATTTCCCTATGAAAATAATGTCTAATTCGCCAGGATTTTACATAGTTTCTCGTGGGGTGGTTTCTTAAAGTTATCCCTGAGGACAACCAATCCTTGCAGCTTAACACAAACACCATGCAAAATATATCAGGAACCAGTAACACAATGCCAAAAATAGCAAAAAGAACAACTAGTAACATCACTTAATACATAACCAGTAAATAGTATGAGCAATTCTTATTATAGTCTGAAGAATTACATATGCCACATGCTAGACCGCAACCCAGGATTACAAAACAACTCTTACAACTTAGGTTTATGATCCGTAGATCATCCTCTCAACAAATCATCATTTGGTAACAACTTCCACTATTCTGCATTGATCCGGACATAAGCCATCCCGGCTTCAGTCTCCTTACACTAGAATCTTTCTGGAAACAATATACAAATCTAAGATCCACAGATCTTTTGCTCAATGAATGGGTCTCCAGTAATAGTCTACACTAATCTGGAATTCAACAATCCTAGCTTCCATCTCCCCGGACCAAAATCTATCTGGAAACTACATCTTTGCTCAATCTCGAACTTCAATATCCAATCTTTCATCTTATGTCCTCTCAAATGAATCACAAACTTCTATTTATACCATCCACAAATAATAATAACTTGATCAAGTCAGCCCAAAGAGAAATCGGTTCATGAAAAGTGTTAACGGTAATATGTCGGCTCAAATCACTAAGAACAACTTCTGAAATGCATTAAACAATATGTAGTCCTCTGAGAACATCGAACACGACACAAGAAACATAAATCAATGATTCCCAAGTCACAGAGATCAACCGCAACCCGATCCAACTTTGCTCAACACTATGCCAGACTAACTGGTAAAAACATATAAACTGGGCCAATACCGGAATCGATAACTCACCAGGATTAAATCCAAATGCCATGAAACTCGAACATGACAAAGACAATGAACACAAGGGAATAAACCCAAAACCATAATGCTAAACTCTCAAACAAGAAGAATTGCCACGATCTCCAAGCAATTCCACTAAAAACTACATCGGTGCTCCTGCATCACAAAAGCACTAGGTTGTTTGACAAAAGCGCTAGACTAGTTAACAAATGTGCTATTTTGTGTTGTAAAAGAGCTAACTAGGCTACAAAAACACTAAACTATTTTCTTTTCCTGAAATTTTCTACATTTTGTTTAGCTAATGTTTAATTTTTTCTGGGATAATTTTTTATGTGTTTTGATAGGAAAACATAACAGACACAATAGACATAATATTTGTTTGAGAAAGAAAATAAAGAAATGCGCAACCTAAATAAATGGTTTGGCCAGGACTATACTTGCAAATCCTTTGCAATAATAAAATACTTCACTTGATAAGATAGATAGAAACTTGATAGCAATGGCTCTCCCTTACATGACACTCATTTCTCGAGCATATCAAGTTTCAAATTTATAAAAATCATGAGGTTTCTAGAAATTTTCTATCTCAAATCAAGGAGTACATGAGAGGCATCTTCAAAATGCATGTATCACAACTCATGCATCAACAAGTAGAAAGGGTAAGCTTCTAATAACACAATTTTCTAGTAAGTGCATCTATTCAGGTGGCCATACATGCAACATTTCGCTCTAATAAAAAGAGGCCTTCCAACCCTTGTGGGTTTTTACACATCACATAGATGTTGAGGGAGATTGGCGTCAATATGACACAACGACACCCGTCACTTATGAGTTTCTTCAAAAGTGCATTTATTTATAGTTTCTTGGAAGGACTTGGCCTTAGCCCTATTGCCACTTGGGTCGTTCCCTCTCACTTGGCCTTATAGGCTACTCAGGAGGCAGACCCTTTAGTGGGTAATAACAATCTAAAAAGTGAGTTTGGATTTTTGATCACCCAGTTAAGGGGAGATCATAATCACCTATCAATTTATTTTAAACACAACATACACTTGTTCTTTATCCACCTAGATTAGTGTATGTGTAGCTATTTAAAAAGGCAAAGATAAAAAAAAATTCTTTTCTAAATGCTATAAATTAACTGCCTCTATAAACTATGTGAGACAAGTATGTTCAAATTACTTAATCATCTAATTAGCCATGTGCCTAAATGCAATTAAAAATACCCTGCAAGAACACTATTAGTAGTTTCACTTTTGTAGTCTTCGATAGTCATGTTAGCACATATTTTTGCAAAATATTTTGTGTTATTTCTTTGATGTTTTTTATATACATTTTTCATCACAAGAGCATTTATTGTTGGATTGTATGTGCAGGAGGTATACTGCAGTACCAGAAAAATCCTATTGTAACTTGTTTTTCAAAATTGGACAAGTACCGCTAGGGCATGCTAAGGGTTGGCACTGAATAGGGACTACATAAGGAAATTTCATCACGATAGTATTGGGATCCTTATAAGGCATTCTCAGGGCTTATGCGATAGACTTTGACATTAATAGAACATATGAAGTTTCCATGAAAGTTTGCAGTTCTAATAATATATGAAGACGAGATTGATTAGCATAATTATCAAATTTGAGCTATCGGCGTAGGTTACCCCGATAAGACTGACTAGCAAAAATAATGAAAAAGCTAATCGGTGTGACCTAGATCAACCACTCCGAAGGTGAACCAAAAGAAAGTTCATAAGGAGGGTATCATTGGCGTAACATTCACTATCGGGGGTATGAGAGAAATTTTGTATCGACAGTCGATGAGGTTATTGATATAACTTACACCGATGAAAGAGAATGTGAAGGAGAAATCGGCAATGTCATCAGATCATCGAAGAATGTCATTTCGTGCTCCCCAATACCTGATGGGCTAGATGACAAAGGCAGTATCATCAGCATGACTTACTCCGATAAGGAAGCACTAAAAGGTAGAAATACTAAGTCATCAGGATAACTCAAATCATCGGTGAGAGGAGTTTTGGGTTATGCCGATACCTGATGAGGAAGACAAAGTTGGGTACATAAGAGGAGATCATCGATATAACCTACACCAAGGAAGGAAAATGCAGAGCAGATGTTTTGAAGTCATCAAGACATTGGATAATGTAAGAAAAAGCTACCCCAATACCCGATAGGGTAAATATCATGGCAGGTGGAAATGAGGTCTCATCGGGATAGCCTACACCAAAAGAAGTGACTAAAAGAGTAACAGGTGAAGTCATAGGGATGACAGTAGCTCTTCGAAAGAAGACATTTTCCACTATGCCGATACCCGATGAGGAATCTAAAATGGTTATTAGGAAGTAGACCTCATTGGGGAAGCATAAGCCAATGGACCTGAAAATAAGTAGGATGGAGCCCAATATCATTGGGTCATCGAAGAAGCGTAGGAAGGGTTGTCCCGACACGCGATAAGTTTTGCAACATGATAAACAAGAGGGAGGTTTCATCAGGGAATCATATGCCGATAGACCAGAGAGGTAAAAAGAAGTGCAAGCATGAGGTAAATGTCATCGGGTCATCGGAGAAACATAAAATAAGTTGTTCTGATACCTGATAAAGTGACCCGATGTAACAAATGAGATATGGATTACTAAGGAGGATTCATCGAAATAAATTTTCACTAGCGGAGGAACATATTTGGAGCTATTTCGAAACCCGATGGGAAGAATGCCACAGAGGAATAAAATGAGGGTATATTGGAATGACATACGCCGATGAGATATAAGGGTGAAAGTAGAACATAGCCAGGAGGCAAAGTGATTGGTGAGACTTATGCCGACTGAAAGGATGGGTGGCGCCAACTGGTTGAATTATCGAAAAACTTATCCCGACTAGCTATTGCGAAAGCTGATTACAAACGGATCGACCTACCATTATTAAATACAGAGAATGGGTCAATTGGTGTTCACATGAGGCAAATCATAGCAGGATTTCAATTGAGTAAATGCTTATAATCCATCAAATCTATATATGAAGAGTCGGTACAAGGATTTTGCATAACAATTTGAAACAAACAGAGAGATTGAAGTAAAGTTAAACTACAAAGAATCGAACTGCATAAAGCTTGAAGGATTCAAATATGTAGGATTCTAGTTCCAATGGTAAGAGGAATGTCACAAAGGTCTCTGAAAATGCTTCAAAGAAGTCTAAAGGGGGAGAAGGTGTGCAAAAATGAAAGTTGAACCAGGATATGATTGATCAAATAAGCTCAATAGGAGCCAAATCTTGGAGATCAAAGGTTAAACTACCCATCTGTGACTAGTTAGAGGATGATTTCAAGGAAATTGCTGATGTCTGGACTAGGATTAGAGGTCACAAATTCTTCTTGTATCATTATTCAAGGAGAAATAAGCCAACCCCAATTTCAAACCCATGGACGACTAGATTGGGTAAGCTTGTAGTCCCTAATGTCTTTGTGAATGTCCAATTAATGAAAATGTTGGCTAGGGCTTACAATGCTGCAAAAAGATGTATTCAATTACCAAATAGCAACGCATTCATCCATATCTCAGTAGCTAACATCTAGGAAGTTTTAAGTCTAGGTTTTGAATTTGATGTTCCTTTGTCCTTTGAGAAACTAGAGGAAGAGTATACAAAGATGGACACCATGTACAATGGGTGGAATTTGGCCATTCATAAGGATGAAAAGGGAAAATTGATTGAAGAAGATGGGCCCCCATTTCTTATTAATATCTTCAGGTAGTATCTACAGTATACCTATATGGTGTGCAGTCAAGTGGGAGGAGTTTAAGTCCCAGATATAGCTCGGATAGGACCTCTGGTCCTCGCTAGTGACACATAGATGCATGAGTCGAGACAATCCAACTATGCTACTTATATTGTTGAGAAGATACTTGAGGGTTTCTTAAACCTTCATAATAACCCTGACAAATCTTTTAGGTTTTCTTCTTTGTTAATGCATGTTGTCTTGTTTTATGGACGATTCAGGGGAATGTGGCCTGAGGAGCTAAAGCTAAATATTCAAGGTAAAGATGAAGAGGAGCAACCTATACAGTTATGGTGGTCACTATGGGATTAACATTTCATGAGATCCCACTATATCAAATTTGAAGAATTCTTTGTGCAACCTTTATTCAGAGCTTTTGGAGTCTCTTTTGATGGGTTGTTTTCAGAGGAAATCAAAAGATTCCTTAGACCCCATGAACATGGGGATACTAGAGCAAAACAAAATTGGGGTGACTGGTATGTGTTCCAAGACTTCACCTATGTTAGATTTTTTGGATTTGAATAAGCTCCTTATATGCTGCCAAAGCCTGCACCTAGCAGAATCACCTACCTGGAGATTGTAAGGCAGATGAGTTTCTCAAATGAACAACATTTTTGAGGTGCTCACAAGCAAGTTTTCTTGCCCGGGACCTTACATTTTGGTGATTTCATAATTATCTCCACAAAGGCATATGAGATCATTGACAAGAGGTTGATAGAAGATTACAACCTCTATGAGCACACAGGTCGGAAGAACTATGATCCTAAGGGCTATATCCACCAGAGGAGGAAAATGCAAAATCTAGGTGAATATTTTCATGAGTATGTTGAAGCCTGGGATATCTTCAAGAACAAAGAGTCCGAGGAGGCTATGAAAATAGTCCAAGATTTAAACTAAAAACTAGATGAGAAGAAACAACGACTACAGGAGATGGGAGAGGAAGAAGGAGCAGAGAGCAAGTCAGGAGAAAATGAGGCTATTTCAAGATTTATGAGGCCTAAAAGGGAAGAAGATCCTGAAGCACACGACCTAAATATTGCAAGACTAAACATGGATGTAGATGTCAGGCTAGAGGAGCATACCTCTTTTGTAGCTGATGACGAGTTCATCAGATCGAAGGAATTTAAATCCTTCTTATATCATTTCAAAGGGAAGAAGATAAGAGAGGCCATGCCTGATGTAAGACCAAAGAATGAGGCAGAAATGCTTTGAAAACTAAAGGTAGACATAAATGTAGAGTTGGAAGGCATGACCCCTCAAAGGGGAATGCAACTCCTAACAGAAGTAGGAATAATGCTTTTTCCAGGCTAGGACCTTAGTGCGTCTTTCATTTTTGACACTTTATTGCATTCAAACAAGAAGGACTTCAAATTGGATCCAAGGTGTGGATGATATTTTTATTGGATCAAGGTATGATCGAGATGATGAGGCCATGCTTCTATGGGCTCTATATCCCCCAAATAAAAGGCCAAAAATCATAGATTTGGACAAAGCTTTTGGACACATGATGAAGTTAAAGGTTAGTGAGGTTGATCCCATGGTCACAACAGATATGGGGGTTGACATTTCAAAGATAAATAAAGCATAGGTGAAAATGTTGGTGAAAGAGGTAGGAAAGTATAAAGCATTATATGAGGATCTCTTGAGAAGTAGGGGACAACCTGTACCCCAGATAGTGGATGAATCCAAATTGAGAAAGAAGTGAGAAGAATTGCATAAGGAAAAGAAAAAATTAAAGGAAAAGATGCAGAGCATAAGGATAGACACATCATGTGTCTTATTGACTGAACGATTCAAAAATATGCAGAAGATATTGGAAGAATTATGGACCGTCTACTAGAAAAATATGGATAACACAGTGTTGCATTAGAGGATCCTTGATAGATTAAACATGCTCCTGTAGGATCAGACACTGAGTAACAAAAGAATCAATAAGGTCAACAAACTAATTGACACTCATCAAGGATTCACAATAGATTTAAATATTGTGTACAAGGAGTGTAAAGGGATCGTTAATCATGGATTTCCAAGCATGATTGATAATACAGGGATCATGAAGGAAAAACACCTATGGATTATTGAGTACAGATCTCTACTCAGTTCAACCCTTAGTGTTGCCTGTGTAGATGCATTAGACATGAATGAAACAGGGGAACAGGTGGAAAGTTTTGTTACAACAAAGATCGTGGTTAGAGATATTATCTTCAATGCCTACACATATAAGGATGAGGGAAATCTACGACATATCCAGAAATGTGGTCAGCGGCTAGACGGAAAGAATTAGTCTATGTTATTGTATTTTGTTTTGTTTTTTTGAATTCAGGGAGTCAATTAGTTTTCTGTTAGTTTTAGTTTGTGTTAATGAAAGGGTGTGTCCTTTCATTCGTATATTTTGAGTCATGTATATGCAATGAGTCATTTGGTATTCTGGGGAGGAAAAAAAGAAAGAAAAAGAAGATTAATTTCAGATGGTCTGTTGGAACCAATAGTGTTGTGTAAGGCCGGTCTATTGGAAATGAAAATCCATTTTGTGCAAGCAAGTGTACCATGAAGTATCTGTGAGTCTGCAGTTTTTGTACACCAATCGTTCAGGGAAATTAATATACAAGATTTGTTGTTTTCATCTTTAGATCATTTCATGTCATATGATGTTGATGATTTAAAAACACTTGGATAAATCTAAGTAAGGTTTTTTGCAATGTTTTATCACCTGTTGGTATAGAGATAGCAGAATTGTTTTTGGTGTTCTTATAGCACACATTGAAGACATTTCATTGATAGTTTGTTTCTTCACACTGTCTCTAAAGATTACAAGTATCTGTTCATCAAGTGGCATGTAAATTGTCAGATAAGGCACTGGTCTGTTACTGGTTTCCTGTGAAGTAGATTAAGTGTGCACAAATTCCTCACTAGAGAGATCCATTACTAGTTTTTTACTTGCCTTGTTTTCTCATAATTACTCTAAGTTCCAACAACATTCTCTTATAGCCTTTATTCATATTCAATTATATTCAAAATTTTAGATTAAAACAAGTTAAAAGCATATCATAAATTATAGTTGCAAGAAATTGTTTTCCATTCCTATAAACAACTAGATTTAATAATTTAAATTCACTATAAAGAAATCTCTTTACGCTTTGGAGATTGGGGTATACCCACCTAGGTCTAGTGGAGCCTAAAGTGTAGAGGAATTTGGTCTTTGAATGTTCCTGTTCGTTGGCCAAGGCCGATTGGATCAATTAGGGATTTGGCAAGTCCTTTTGATTTCCAATCTGTGGTTTTGGGAACCAACATATTGGTGACTCTGTTGGGGAGTTGTAATAAGAAGTATTTAGAATTTCTGGTGGTTTTTGTTTCAGACTCTGCTCGAGGAAGGAGCCTGAAAGATTAATAAAATTATTATTCCTCTTAGGAGGTGGTGACTCTACATTTAATACATGAGTAATAATTGGTATGTTGAGAAAGTGAGAGAAACCTCTAGGAATTTCTCAATAAGATTTATGCAAGGGAGGAGGTATTTGCATAAAGGACAAGATAATATTGTTTAGTTGTGTTCAAAGAGAAGAAACAAAGAAAATAAATCAATATCAAATATGGCATTTGGGGGTTATAAGAAATTTCCTCGTAGGGAGGACGGTTCTCCATCTGGTGATAAATTTGAAAATTTGGAGGAAAATCCTTTTTATAACTTAAATAAAAAAGATAATAAAGGTGGTCATGATGAAACCCTAACAGCTGAGGAATAGGAGGATAGGTAGTTGGATGCAATTATTCTTAGGATGGCTGACTTAAATGGAGATGAATCTAAACTGGCAAAGGCTCTTAAGAGACAACCAGATTAGGTGTTGCAGAAACTCGAATTAGAAAGAGATGCCATTCAAAGCCCTAAATCAAACAGGGTTGAAGGAGAGAAGGGAAAAGGTGAAACAAGTAGACTAACAACCCCTAGGTATAGTCCCCCTCACATGAGAAACTTGGAACAACCATTTAGGGTCTATAATAATCCATTGTCTGATGATTTGGATAATAATTATGAAAAAAGGGATAAATGGAAAAATACACCCTACCATGAAAATAAAAACTAGTATAATTATAGACAATGCAATAATCATAATGGTGAAAGAAGAATTAATAGTGGGGAAATTACTAGTAACTGGAATAACAGAGATAGGACCAACAACATAAGCAATAATGGAGGAAATCATTGTAATAATGGAAACTATGGCAACAATGGTAATGGGAATAACCGAAATGGAAATAATAATAATGGTGGAGGTAACAATGGAAACAATGGTAATAATGGAGGAATTGGAAACTATCAGATTAACAACTATGGTTGCAAACCACCTATGACCATTGAAAGGTATAAACAGTTGGATTTGATAGTTGGATATTTGAACCAGATTGGAAATGATCTAAGGTCATCTATTCCTAAATTCATATAAAATGGAACCGATTCTATAGAACAACATGTAATAAATGTAAAAAATACCATTGAAGAGTTTGAGATCCCTTATGAAGACATTTTTATAAAACTATTTGTTCAATATCTAACAGAGGATGCATGAGAATAGTACAAGAATCTTCCCAACAGATGCATTGGTAGTTGGTAGGAATTTGTGACAATATTCTTGGAGGAATTTGGAGAACATAATGATCCTTCATTTACATCTCATGAGTTCACTAGCATAAAGAAGAATCAGTCTATGAATTTAATAAGAGGTTTAATAAAGTACTTAATAGGATACCAAGAGATATTAGACCCGTTGATTCATTTTTTATTTATTTGGATTTAAGTGCTTTTGACAACAAGACTCATTATAAGATCTTATCTCATAAACCTACTACCTTGCAGCAAGCTTTTAAAATAACTACTACCATTAAAAATAATAGAAAAGCTGCTGGGAGAATTTGCATGAGAGATGATCCAAAATTATATAATCCTAGAGCAACAAAAAAGGATGAGTTTGGCCAAATCATGGACATGCTAAAGGACATGAAGGTTAAGCAAAATCACAATGAGAAGTCACCCCCATATAGAAATAACAAACCTATAAGTTACAATAGACCAAGATTGCATGACATGCCATATAATACAAACTAGAAGGACGGTAAACCGGTAAATACAAATCTAAGCAAAGAAACTCTTGATCCATTGAAGAAGGTTTTGTGGAAGAATATCCATGTTGTGAAGTTTGCAATTTACCTCATGTTGTAGAACAATGTATGATTGCTCAGGGTTTTGTAGAAGAGAAGGACCATGAGAATGAATATGAGCCCATAGTAAATGTCCTTTCATTAGATCCATTTTTGGGTAGGGATGAGGATTCATCTGAGGATGAGAAATCATCAGATTTGCAATGGAGAAGAGAGAACCAGCAGCATAGTGTACAACAAGCATAGTGTACAACAAGTTTTTACTAATGATGAGGTAGACATCCCATCCTTGAGGAGATTGTTCCATAGTGGAGAGCCATTGCATTCCTTGAGGAACTTAACAGATGAAGAAAATAAATACTATACTGTGGCAGCAATAACTTAGGCAAAAAACAATTATCAGTTAAGAAATAGAGTAGTGAACCCAGAGCAAGGTAAGCCATCTGGGATATTTGCAAAGGTTCCTAAAGCTAGTGGAAACAAATAAACCATCACTAATAAGGAAAAGGAAGGTGCAAAAGAAAAAGTCAAACAAACTGAAACCTCTTAAATTAGCAAAGCCAATCGAAAAGAAACAAATTAGTAAGCCACTCTCAAATTGTGGATCATTTATATCTCAGGCTTTATCACAGGTGAAAATATTTGTGCCCTTGCTTGAAGTAATGAAATTTCCTGATTACAAACATGAAACAATCAAGATTTTGTCTAGCATTGGTGAAGTAAATAAAGAGGATCATAAGCCAAAAGATGAAGATCCACCTGTTGTCTATTTGGGAGCTTCTATCACTAGGAATCTTACCCAAGTTGATCCTTTTTATCTGAATTTGATGATTAACAATAAAATGGTTAAGAATTATATGATAGATTCAGGTGCAGCTGTGAACATAATGCCAGAAGATGTCATGAAAGAACTTGGGATGCATGTGGACACTCCCTTTGGGAAATTCTATGCCATGGATAACAGATCAGTTCCAGTTGTTGGAATTATGAAAGATGTGGAGTTTCGATTTCCAGCATGCCCCGATATGTCATATAAAACATACATCACCATTGTGCAAGTTTCACCAAATTATGGGATGTTATTATCAAGGCAATTATCAAATTTGGTGGGGGGACATGTCCAACTAGATCTTTCATATGTGACCATCCTAGTAAAAGGAGTGAATGTAAGGATCAATAGGTAGTCGAGATCATTCTACTTGATAGAGGAAGTTGATCCAAACAAGACAACATGATTTCTCCAAACAAATATAGATAACTTTCAGGTAAGTATTTTTAAACCCATTCAATGCGAAACTAATAAGTTTGAAAATAATATTGAATCACATGAGGATAAGATTTGGAAAATGTACCTTGATGGTGCTTGTAGTAAGGAAGGAAATGGAGCTGGTGTGGTTTTTATTTATCCTAATGGGAAATCATTCAAATATTCTTTCTTGTTAGCTTTTGAATGTACAAACAATGTTGTTGAATATGAAGCACTCTTGTTAGGTCTTAGAATGGCAAGTAAATATGGCATTAAATTACTAACAATTTATGGTGATTCAGAGTTAGTCATATCTCAAGTGAGGGAAATATTTGCCACTAAAAATGTAAGGCTTCAAAATTATAGAAATGAGGTGTGGGATTCAATTGAATTTTTTGATGCATTTTCTATAACATGGATTGAAAGGTCTAATAATATTGTGGCTGATTTTATGGCTAACTTAGCAATTAAAAATAATGATATTCCTTTTGATGACAACACCCAAGTTGAAATAAAAACTAGACCTGCAGTACCAAATAACATAAAAAATTGATAGATATTTGATGATGATAGGGATCTTCTGAAGTTTTTATTTTGTGAAGATCAGTATGAAGGCCAACATGTGGATTGGAATGAATATATGGAAGAGGAGAGTGGTAAGGAATCTCTATTTGGAAAAAATATCCTACAACTTAAAACAAACAAGATTCCCAAAGGGTTGGTGGAACTAGAGAGGATGTTTGACAATAAGGATATGGCAAATTTCAAACCCAACACTGGAAGTTGTGAAGAAGTAGA
Source organism: Cryptomeria japonica (assembly GCF_030272615.1). NCBI lineage: Eukaryota > Viridiplantae > Streptophyta > Pinopsida > Cupressales > Cupressaceae > Cryptomeria > Cryptomeria japonica. The sequence continues at coordinate 377,973,241 of NC_081405.1, forward strand.
AAAAATAAACTTGGAAAGTGAAAATAATCCAAGTGAGGTTTACATTGGGAAGAAGCTTACACCGAAAATTAGGACTGCATTGGTAAATCTATTAAGAAAATACAAACATGTTTTTGCTTGGTCATATGACGATCTCAAGGCATACAAAGAGGATTTGTTCCATCATGAAATCCCACTGAAACCCGATGCAAAACCATTTATACGGAAGAAAAGACCTATAAATCCCACATTGGCTCCCAAAATGAAGGAAGAATTGATGAAGATGAGGAATGTAGGAATTATAGAGCCTATAAGGCATTCCACATGGGTGTCAAACTTGGTTCCTGTTAGAAAGAAAAATGGTGATATTAGATTGTGTGTGGATTTTAGAAATTCAAATATATCATCCCTGAAAGATAATTATGCCCTGCCAAATATGGAAGCTCTACTACAGAAAATAACAGGGAATGAATTACTTTCTATGATGGATGGGTTCTCTAGTTACAACTAGGTGAAGGTTAAGGAATTAGAAAAATACAAAAAAACTACACCATGGGGGACATATGTGAACGCCAGGATGCCATTTGGACTTACCAATGTGGGAGCTACTTTTCAAAGGGCCATGGATGTAGCTTGTGAAGTCCTCATTGATTACATTTTGGTGGTATACCAAGATGATTTGACTGCATACTCCAAGAAAGCAGAAAACCATTGTAATGACCTAGAGAAGATTTTCATTAAAGCACTAGAATATGGAATTTCTCTAAATCCAAAAAAGTGTCACTTCGGAGTCACTGAAGGCAAATTGTTAGGTCATATTGTATCTAAGGACGAAGTAAGGATTGGCCCTGAGAGAATTGCAGCTATTGACAAAATTCAAATCCCTAAAATAGTCAAAGCTATTCAATCATTTTTTGGACAAATTAATTTTGTTAGAAGATTTGTATCTAACATTTCTGAAATTATCAAACCTCTTGCAAAGATGTTAAAAAAAGGGTGCAGAGATAAAATGGACTAATGAAGAAATTGAGTCTTTTATAAACATTAAAAGGGCCATAAAGGAAGCACCTGTACTTAAGTCTCCTAATTTCTCTAAACCTTTTCAAGTATTTTCTTTCGCTTCATTTCATACTATTGTTGGAGTTATGTTATAAAAGAATGATGAAGGCCATGAGCAACCAATGGCATTTTTTAGCAAGACACTACAGGCTTCTGAGTTAAATTATGATATAAATGAGAAACAAGCATATGCCCTAGTAAAAGTTGTGAAATCTTTTAGACCATATTTAGTGGGAGCTAATGTCATTGCATATGTCCCTAATGCAACAGTCAAAGATGTTTTCAAACAGACTGAAAATACTGGGAGAAGATGCAGATGGATCCATCAAATTCAGGAATTCAACATTGATATCCAAATTACTAAATTGGTAAGAGGTCAAGGATTGGATAAACTTATGACAGAACCAAATTTAGAAGAAACACAGATAAATCAGATAGAGTTAGAGGAGGCTCAAGTAAGCATTGAGATGTATCCTTGGTATAAGAATGTTGTCTATTATTTAAAACACATGAAATGTCCGGAGGAATTGAATGACAGTCAGAAAAGAACACTTAAGCTTCAGGTATCTAGGTATGTATTGGTTAAAGGTGATTTGTATTTGAAAAACAGGGATGGTATCCTCTTATTTTGTTTGGATGTTTATCAAGCTCAATATTTTTTTAAGAATTGCATGAAGGTGTATGTGGGGGGCATTTTTCAGCAAAAACTACTACCCATAAAATACTCAATGTCGGTTATTATTGGCCACAAGTCTTTAAGGACTATCATACTTATATTAGAAGATGCGAGGCTTGCCATAAATTTTTCATGAAAACTTAATTATGATGGATCTCTTCCACTCAGACATATACAAACTGAAGAACCTTTTCAGATGTGGGGTGTTGACTTCATAGGAGAAATTGCAAACAAATCCATTGGAGGACACAAATAGATTTTGGTAGCCATTGATTACTTTACCAAGTGGGTAGAGGCAATTCCTACAAGGCAACTACAAGTAGGGTGGTAACAAAGTTTCTTTTGGAAAATATATTGACAAGATTTGGGGTTCCCCACAAGATTGTTGTAGACAATGGGATATGTTTTAGATCTAAGGAATTTGCTGATTTTTGTGAAATTTATGGAATCACTTTGTCGTATTCATCACCTTATCATCCCCAGGGGAATGGATAAGTGGAATCTAGTAACAAAAACTTATTAAAGATCATCAAAAGGATGCTAGGTGACAATAAAAGGGCATGGGATTCAAAGTCGAATTTGGTAGTATGGGTAGATAGAGTAACAATCAAGAAATCCACTATTAGCTTGTTTATGGTAAAGAAGCAAGGTTTCCCTTGAAAAACCTGCTCCCGATGTATAAATTTATCTTAGAGGAGTATTTAGAAGATATTAATTTCATGGAATATAGGATAGTATAGTTGGTTGAATTGGACGAGTACAGAAGAGAGGCACAAGAGAAAAATATACGGAAGTAGAAGATGGTAAAAGAATTACATGACAGGAAGACTTTTGATAGAAATTTTGAAGAAGGAGAGTAGGTGATCAAATAAAATGTAAAAGTACATGACATGTGCAATCATGGAAAATTTGAAGCACTTTGGCTAGGAACATACATAATCATGGATAAAGGAGGAGAAAATTCATATTTCTTGTAGAACACTAAGGGTGAAATTCAAGAATTTCCAGTACATGCTCAGTATCTCAAGCATTTTTTCTCTTAAGGAGCAGGGAGTATTTCTTGTACTATAGTAGTATATTTTTCCTTTGTTTATTTTTGTTTATTGTTTGGTCTACTTTCTAGAGATAGTTGAGATCTTGCTATGTCCCTAAAAAGAACATACATCCCCAAAAAGAGCCATTGTTAGCACATATTTTTGCAAAATATTTTGTGCTATTTCTCTGATGTTTATATATACATTTTTCATCACAAGAGCATTTATTGCTAGATTGTATATGCAGGAGGTATACTGCAATACCAGAAAAATCCTATTGTAACCTATTTTTCAAAATTGGACAAGTATCGCTAGGGCATGCTAAGGGTTGGAACTGAATAAGGATTGTTAGGAACTGGAAGGACAACTGAGACGAGGGGTGAATCAGTTATTAACTATTTGTATATAAATTATAATCCAAATGCAAATTATTCCAACTTAATCTTAGTGTCGGTAAACCAAACTTAAATGCCGGTAAAACAAATTAATAGTTATAGCAGTACTGGTAAAACTTAATGCATGAAACAGGAAGAGAAACAACATTGACAACATATAACACAAATATTTTGATGTGGAAACCTTGTAAGGGAAAAAACTATGATGGGAAACCTTACCCACAATCAAATAATACTATTGTAGATAGTAAGTGTATACAAATGGGGTATGCACATGCAGAAAGGCCAACCGCTTAGAGCTCACTGCTCAATCACAAAATGGGAGTCATACTGACTACAGTTGAATGGTTAAACCCAATAACAATGTACTACTCAAAATAGCATCTGCAATGCTGGATTTAGTACCGGTTTAAGCTCTGAACATGAGTGCCAAACATCTTCATAACCTTCCTTCAACCTTTAGATAATATCTATGTGATTCACACAAGGATCTACTTATTTTCGCTCTTCAATATTCACACACACTCATACCATACCATGATCTTCAACAAGATCTTACAATTATATATAAAAACCCTAAGACCTATACATGAGGTTGGCTCACTAAATATATTACAATTAAATCAATTACAAATAAGCCTTGATGTGATATAATATGTCGCCCTCAATACAATATCCAATCAATAAACCATCTACATAGTGTGTCGTCTTGATCTGGAAAAGATATCATGTATCGGTCCATAACCTAGACCTATCTACTGATAAAAGAAAACATGTCAACCTGATTAGACTAATAAGAAGAACACCAAATCCAAACATCCAATCCATGTCTTCAACATAACTAAATGATCTCTAGATGATAACAAGTTATCATCACTACCGGTGAACCATATATCCTACTGGTGAACACAATGTGTCAGTTCAAAAATAAACCAATATAACCAGAGTGCTAAAACAACAATGTAGACCTCCAAGAAGATAAGTGTTGACATCAATGACAAAACCAATGCAACACATGATAAAGTCATCCATAATACCAACAATCTCCCCCTTTGGCATTGATGGCAACACTATATGGAAAAACATCTAAGTGCCAAAAACAAAATGCCAAAAACCAACAGGGACTACATAAGAAAATTTCATCATGATAGTATTGGGATTCTTCTAAGGCATTCTCAGGGCTTATGTGATAGACTTTGACATTTAATAGCACATATGAAGTTTCCATGAAAGTTTGCAGTGCTAATGATATATGAAGAGGAGCTTGATTAACATAATTATCAAATTTGAGCTATCAGTGTAAGTTACCCCGACAAGACCAACTAGCAAAAACAATTAAAGAGCTAATCGGTGTGACCTAGACTAACCACTCTGAAGGCAAACCAAAAGAAAGTTCATAAGAAGGGTATCATTGGCATAATATTCACTGTCGAGGGTATGAGAGAAATGTTGTACCGACAACCGATGAGGTTATCAGTATAACTTACACCAATGAAAGAGAATGCGAAGGATAAATTGGCAATGTCATCGGATCATCGGAGAATGTCATTTCATGCTACCCTGATACCCAATGGGCTAGATGAAAAAGGTGGTATCATCGGCATGACTTACTCTGATAAGGAAACACTAAAAGGTAGAAATACTAAGTCATTAGGATAACAAAAATCATCGATGAGAGGAGTTTTGGGTTACGCCGATACACGATGAGGAAGACAAAGTTGGGCACAAAAGAGGAGGTTATCAGTATAACCTACACCAAGGAAGACAAATGTAGAGAGGATGTTTTGAAGTCATCGGGACATCATACAACATAAGAAAAACCTACCCTGATACCCAATAGGGTAAATATCATGGCGGGTGGAAATGAGGTCTCATCAGGATAGCCTAAACCAAAAGAAGGGACTAAAAGAGTAACAAGGTGAAGTCATTAGGATGACATCGGGTCTTTGAAAGAAGACATTTTCCACTATGCTGTTACCCGATGAGAAATCTAAAATGGTTATCAGGAATGAGACCTCATCGGTGAAGCATAAGCCGATGGACCTGAAAATAAGTAGGATGGAGCCTGATATCATCGAGTCATCAAAGAAGCACAGGAAGGGTTGTTTCAACACTCGATAAGTTTTACAACATGATAAAAAAGAGGGAGGCCTCATCAGGGTATCATATGTCGATAGAACAGAGAGGTAAAAAGAAGCACAAGCATGAGGTAAATGTCATCAGGTCATCGGAGAAACATAAAATCAGTTGTTCCAATACTTGATAAAGTGACCCGATGTAACAAATGAGATACAAATTACTAAGGAGGTCCAAAGGATTCATTGAAATAACTATTCACTATCAGAGGAACATATTTGGAGCTATACCGAAACCTAATGGGCAGAATACCATAGAGGAATAAAAGGAGGGTATATCAAAATGACATACAATGATGAGATATAAAGGTGAAAGTAGAACATAGCCAAGAGATGAAGTGATTAGTGAGACTTATACCCATCGAAAGGACGGGTGGCACCAACTGGTTGAATTATCAGAAAAGTTATCTAGACTAGCTGTTGCAAAATCTGATTGCAAACTGATCAACCTGCCATTATTAAATGCAGAGAACGGCTAGACTAGTGTTCACACAAGGCAAATCATAGTAGGATTTCAAATGAGTAAATGCTTTTAATCCATCAAATCTATATATGAAGAGTTAGTACAAGGGTTTTGCATAACAGTTTGAAACTAACAGAGAGATCGAAGCAAAGTTAAACTACAGAGAATCAAACTGCAAAAAGCTTGAAGGATTCAAATATGGAGGGTCCTAGTTCCAAGGGTAAGAGGAAGGTCATAGAGGTCTCTAAAAGTGTTTAGAAGAAGTCTAAAGAGGGAGAAGGTGCGCAAAAACAAAAAATGAACCAGGATATGATTCATCAAATGAGCTCACTAGGAGCTAAATCCCGAAGATCAAAGGTTAACCTACCCATCTGTGACCAATTAGAGGATGATTTCAAGAAAATTGGCGATGTCTGGACGAGGATTAGAGGTCACAAATTGTTCTTGTATCATTATTCAAGGAGAAATAAGCCAACCCCAATTTCAAACCCGTGGACAACTGTATTGGGTAAGCTTGTATTCCCTAACGTCTTCATGGATGTCCAATTGATGAAAATGTTGGCTAGGGATTACAATGCTGCAAAAAGATGTATTCAATTACCAAATGGTGACGCATTCATCCATATCTCAGTAGCTATCATCCAGGAAATTTTTGGTCTAGGTTTTGAATCTGATGTTCCTTTGTCCTTTGAGAAACTAGAGGAAGAGTTTACAAAGATGGACACTATGTACAATGGGTGGAATTTGGCCATTCATAAGGCTGAAAAGGGAAAATTGATAGAAGAAGATGGGCCCCCATTTCATATCAATATCTTCAGGCAGTATCTGTAGTATACCTATATGGCGTGCAGTCAAGTGGGAGGAGTTTAAGTCCTAGATATAGCTCGAATAGGACCTCTGGTCCTTGTTGCCGACATACAGATGCATGAGCCGAGATAATTCAACTATGCTACTTAAATTGTTGAGAAGATACATGAGGGTTTTTTAAGCCTTCATAATAACCCTGACAAATGTTTTAAGTTTTATTCTTTGTTAATGCATGTTGTCTTTTTTTATGGACGATTTAGGGGAATGTGGCCTGAGGAGCTAAAGCTGAATATTTGTGGTAAAGACGGAGAGGAGCAGCTTATACAGTTATGGTGGCCACTATGGTATTCACATTTCATGAGATCCCACTATATGAAATTTGAAGAATTCTTTGTGCAACCTTTATTCAAAGGTTTTGTAGTCTCTTTTGATGGGTCATTTTTTAAAGAAATAAAAATATTCCTTAGACCCCCTTGAACATGGGGATACCAGAGTAAACCACAATTGGGGTGACTGATATGTGTGCCAAGACTTCACCTATGTTATATTTTTTGGATATGAAGGAGCTCCTTATGTGATTTCAAAGCCTTCACCTGACAGAATCACCTACTTGGAGATTGTAAGGCAAATGAGTGTCTCAAATGCACAACATTTTGGAGGTGCTCACAAGCATGTTTTCTTTCCTGGGACCTTACATTTTGGTGATTTCACAATTGTCTCCACAAAGGCATATGAGATCATTTACAAGAGGTTGATAGAAGATTACAACCTCTATGAGCACACAGGCCAGAAGAACTATGATCCTGAGGGCTATATCCACCAGAGCGGGAAAAAGGCAAAATCTAGGTGATTATTTTCATGAGTATGTTGAAGCTTGGGATATCTTCAGGAACAAGGAGTCTGAGGAGGCTATGCAAATAGTCCAAGATTTAAATCGAAAACTAGATGAGAAGAAACAATGACTGCAAGAGATGGGAGAGGAAGAAGGAGCACAGAGTGAGTCAAGAGAAAATGAGGCTATTTCAAGATTTAGGAGGCCTAACAGGGAAGAAGAGCCTAAAGCACATGACCTAACTATTGCAAGACTAAATGTGAACATAGATGTTAGGATAGAGGAGCATATCTCTTCTATATCTGATGACGAGTTCATCAGGACGAAGGAATTTAAATCCTTCTTATATCATTTTTAAAGGAAGAAGCTAAGAGAGGCCATACTTGATGTAGCACCAGAGAATGAGGTAGAGATGCTTCAAAAACTGAAGGCAGACATAAATGTAGAGTTGGAAGGCATGACCCCTCAGAGGGGAAGGCAAATCCTAATAGAAGCATGAATAATTCTTTTTCCAGGTGGGACCTTAGTGCGTCTTTAATTTTTGACAGTTTATTGCATTCGGACAAGAAGGACTTCAAATTGGATATCCAAGGTGTGGATGATATTTTTAATGGATCAAGGTATTATCAAGATGATGAGGCCATGCTTCTATGGGCTCTATATCCCCCAAATAAATGGCTGAAAAATCATAGATGTGGACAAAGCTTTTGGACACATGATAAAGTTAAAGGTCGGTGAGGTTGATCCCATGGTCACAGTAGATATGGGGGTTGACATTTTGAAGATAAATAAAGCACATATGAAAATGTTGGTGAAAGAGGCAGGAAAGTATAAAGCATTATATGAGGAACTCTTGAGAAGTAGGGGACACCTGTACCCCAGATAGTGGATGAATCCAAATTGAGAAAGAAGTGCGAAGAATTGCATAAAGATAACAAAAAATTAAAGGAAAAGATGCAGAGTATAAGGACAGACACAGCATGTGTCTTATTGACTAAACGATTTAAAAATCTACAGAAGATATTGGAAGAATTCTGGACCATCTACCAGAAAAATATGGATAACAGAGTGTAGCACCAAAGGATCCTTGATAGATTAAACATGCTCCTACAAGATCAGACACTGAGTAACAAAAGAATCAATAAGTTCAACAAACTAATTGACACTCATCAAGGATTCACAACAGATTTAAATATTTTATATGAGGAGTGTAAAGGGATCGTTAATCATGGATTTCCAAGTGTGGTTGATGATATAGGGGTGATGAAGGATAAACACCTATGGATTACTGAGTGTAGATCTCTACTTAGTTCAGCCCTTAGCATTTCCCATGCAGATGCATTGGACATGAGGAAAGTTTTGTTACAACAGAGATCACGGTCAGAGATATTATCTTCAACGTCTGCACATATAAGGACGAGAATACCTATGACATATCCAGAAATGTGGTCAGTGGCTGGACAGAAAGAATTTGTCTATATTATTGTATTTTGTTTTGATTTTTGGCAATCAGGGAGTCGATTAGTTTTCTATTAGTTTTGGTTTGTGTTAATGAAAGGGTGTGTCCTTTCATTCGTATCTTTTGACTCATGTATATGCAATGAGTCATTTGGTATTTTGGGGAGGAAAAAAAAGAAAGAAAAAGGAGATTAATTTCAGATGGTCTGTTGGAACCAATAGTATTGTGTAAGGCCGGTCTATACAAATGAAAATCAATTTTATGCAAGCAAGTGTACCATGAAGTATATGTGATCCTGTAGTTTTTGTACACCAATCATTCTGAGAAATTAATATACAAGATTTGTTATTTTCATCTTTAGATTATTTCATGTCATATTATGTTGATTATTTGAAAACTCTTGGATAAATCTAAGTAAGGTTTATTGCAATGTTTTATCACCTGTTGGTATAGAGATAGCATAATTGTTTTTGTTGTTCTTATAGCACACATTGAAGACATTGCAGTGATAGTTTATTTTTGATTAAGGTAAAAATAGGTTTTGAAGGGGCCCCAAAACCCTTTTACAAAAGATCTTTATGAGAGAAAAGCATTAAGAAACAAAAAGGAACATATATAAGAAAAACCAGCACAACAATTAGAAAAAACCAGCAGAAAAGCCCCAAAAAACTAGTGACAACTAGCCTAACTAGACAAAGCACAGAAAAGGAACTATTTTATGTTTTTTAGGGCATTAGTCAAGTTACTGCTAATCCTATATAGTTCTTTGATATTATCCCTAAGATTAGGGATATCCTTAGCAGATGCCATAGAAGCTTTCTTCAAGCTCGCCCTAGTTCTCTTTGCCGCTCCACTAGGAGTAGAATCCCCAATCCGAGTCTTGATAGAATCTTCATCAATGTCAAGGTCTACCACTGGTTTGGGATAGCTGGAGCTTTCAAGGACCTTAGAGATTTCCTCTAGGTTCTTTATAACAGCAGTCAAGATGTTGGGAATCATTCCCAGCAGGTTTTTCATTACTGCTTTACCTTCTTCCAAATTGTCAATTTGAGCTTCCATCTTCTTAGCTTTTTCCTCCATGTCCTGCTTCCATTGCTTCTGGTTCCTATCATCTTCCTTCCTTTCCTCATCCATCTACTTACCATTTTTTTCCATATTCTTCAAAAATTCACATGTCCACCTGTCAAAACCCAATCTAGCCTCGGTAAGGTTTTTGAGGTTATCCAGGAATAACCCTTCTCCAACACCCTCCTTATCCTTACTCAGACTATCCTTAGCCATTTCCTTCTCAGGTTCCTTATTCTTCTCCCTCTCAGAATCCATTTATTTTTCCTCATTAACCTTATCATCCTTCTCCACCATAGGCTAGCTATTGACATTGCCTAAGCTAGCACTATGAATTGAACTATCTTGGTCAAACACGTCCTCAGCTTCATCTTCCTTTACTCCCACATCCTCATCTTTCCAAATTTACTCACCTCCAAACTCATCCATTTCCATTTCATTGTCATCTTTTCTGGTATCCTCTATGTCATTCTTGTCCTGTTGGGTTTTCATCCCAGTACCACTCTTGCTCTTTTTGCTCTGAGTCAACTCTTCCTTGTTGGGTCCTCCTTCCTCCAGCTTTCTCTTGCCTTTCCCTGGAGAAGCAGACAATCTCTTGTTTTCTTGAATGGCAAGGATTTTGCAGTGCTCATAAATGAGAAGAATGAGGCCACAATGAAGCACCGGTTTTGAAGGATTCTTGTTGTGTTTGTTGAGAGACCTCGACAAAGACCTAAAGAAGTAGTAGGGCAGGGAAACCCTTTTCTCATGCCCAAAGTGGTTTAATAGCACAAAATGATAAGTATGGGCCCTAGTAAAATGACCCTCCACTATTATGTATTCCATGATAGCATTCAACACATAGCCCCAAAGTTTTTTGATGTTGGAGGCATCATAATATCCCCCCATGGCTTTACCTATTTTAGCCCTCTCCTTCTCCTTACATGCAAAAGATTAACCGCGTTATTGGAAAATTTAAGATCTCTAAAAAAATTGAGACCTGAGTGGGGCATACCTATTACAATTGCAATGAGGTGCGCATCCAATTTGAACCTCACACCATGGATTTTAAAAGACCTGTTACTCCAATTTTCAGTTATTTTGGAGACTACAAGATTAACCCTATCTTTATCGTAATCAACCAGCTTCTCCATAAAATTTGTCAGGGACCCTTTTTCCAACTTCGTCCATACTTTTGGCATTTCCTTCCATCTGGATATGTTATCTGGTTCCTCCCTCCTTAGATGCCCTCCCATATTTAATTTCAAAATGTCACCTTTGTTCTTCTACAAACTTGGAGCTTCTTTCTCATTGTCTCTCAAAATTTTGAAAATGTTAACCCACAAAGTGTGCAGAGGATTAATATATTTGATTATGATTCTGCCATTTTTCCAAGTAATCATGACCTTTCTATAAATGCATAAATTACTTATTTCAACTATCATAATTGTGCGGCCCTTCTTTCCCCGTGAATCTATCCTTTCTTAGGAGATCTTTAATACTAAAATTGATATTATCTTCCCTGTGCCAATTGGTTTGAGCTTTGAAATTAATGCCTAGGTTCGCCAGGCCATCCGCAACCAATTTTTTTTCTCTAAAGGCATGTTCAATTATTATAACTTTAAAGCTAGCAATAATTTCTCTAGCTTTAAAAATTATGTTTTCTATAGACCATGATGGCTTGGTTTCCCCCTTCAAGCACTTGATAATATTTAGTGAGTCTCCCTCGAGCCATAAGTTGTCATGATTTAGGTTCTTAGCAATTATCAAAGTATTCAAAGTTGCTGAAGCTTCAACATAATGATTGGTTTTACTACCCAGAGGACCAGCAACCGCCACTAGGCAACTTCCAGCAAAATTCCTGACAATGCCCCCATAACTAGCTTTACCCGGATTCCCCTTTGACACCCCATTAAAGTTGGCCTTTATCCATCCCTGAAGTGGAAAGCACCATGCCAGACCTTCCCTACCCTTCTCCTTACTAGATTTGGTGATAGAAATATTCCATCTATCATTAAAGTCATCTTTAGCTACTAAACCATGATCAGTACCATTGAGACATTCAAATATACCTCTATATATTTTATCCACCACAACTTCAGGGTTAGCACTTTTATCCCTAAAGATCCTATTATTGCGCTCCTTCCATATGTTTCAGATAACATTAGGGAAAGTAAGTTTCCAAAGCTCCACAATCTTAGGGTTGGAATTAGGATAGTACCATTGCTGCTAGGACTCACCTAGAGAGTTCAGAAAACCCCAGCTCAACTTCCACCTATTAAAAATAATTTTCCAAATTTCCTGGCTAAAAGTACATTGGTGGAGAATGTGGCAAGCAAACTCTTCTTCCCTACAACAAAGAGAATACCTGTTAGGAAACACAAATCTCCTCTTTTGAAGGTTGTCCAAAGTCAGCACCTTATTTTGGATAAAGATCCAAAAAAAGATATTAACTTTAGGAATTAATTTCTTATTCCATACTTTAGCCCAAATAGGAATCTCTTCCATAACTTTGTTGTGGATAGCCACAGCCGACGACACAGAGTAATACCCATCCAAGGTCTCCCTCCAAATCAAACTATCCTCTTTGTTGTCCCTCAAAATTTTAGAAGAAAGCAAAATCTCAAGAAACTTTAAACTCGGACAATGTTGGCTAAACTCAATCCAATTCCCATTTCTCTAGTAGTCTCTAACCAAACCCTCATGCCTTTTTTTGAACCAATCTTTCCAATCATTAAGGATTGGAATTTCCTCCAAAGGTTTATCCATAAGCCATCTATCTTCCCAAAATCTTATACTTCTTCCATTCCCCAATTTCCACATTCTTCTAGCAGCAGCCCAACTTTTAGCCAATTGAACTGCATTCCAAATTGCAGACCCTTCAACTGTAAAAGATTTATCCACAAATTCTTCCTCAGAAGGTTGCATGTGAAGATATTTATTTTTCTAGATTAAATTCCACTCTCTTTCCTCCCCTTTCATTCTCCAGATTTGTTTTTCTAATAAGGCATTATTCATAGAGCTAATATTCCTTAAACCCAACCCCCTAGAGGCCTTGGGAGAATAGATTTTGTTCCAAGCTATAAGGGGAATTCTATTCTTGTCTTCCACTCTCGACCAAAGAAACATTTTTTGGATTCTTTCAGTTGCCTCAACAAATTTTATAGGGATTTTAAACAAACTGAGAGCATAAATAGGAAAGTTTTGGAGAGTATCTTTAAGCAACATCACCTTGCCCACTTGACTAATGATAGCCCCTTTCCAACCTGCTAGTTTAGAGTTGAATCTGTCAACCAACTTAATCCATAAATTATCCGCATACTTAATACAAAGGGGAAGCCCCAAGTAAGTAGAGGGAAACTCAACAATTTTACATCCAAGAATTCTTTCAATCATTAATTGTCTTTGAACAAGGGCATTGATGAAGAATAGAGAGCTCTTATCCCAATTAATTTTTTGGCCAAAAGCATATTCATAAATATCTATAACATTCTTCATATTTCTTGCTTCCCTAATAGTAGCTTCCCCCATGGTAATTGAATCATCAACAAACTATTCATGAGTACAAGTAATATTGGATGAAGAAGGTTTCAGACCTTTGAGATTACCTTCTTCCACATTTTTAAAAATAAATTTGTCCAAACTTTCAGCTAAAGTAGTAAACAAGATAGGAGAGATGGGATCCCCCTATCTTAGACCTCTAGTGCTTTTGAAGAAACTGGAAGGAGATCCATTGACAATAATAGCAGATGAGGAAGTTTTCATCAATTGAAAGCAGAGCTGAATAACTTTTTCTCCAAATCCAAAGGCTTTCATAATCCTGAAAAGGAAATGCCATTTCACTCTATCATAAGCTTTAGACATATCTAACTTTAGAAAAAAGCCCTAATTTTTAGCAGCCGTTAGAGAATGAATATTTTCATGAACTGAAATAATGGAATCCAGAATCTGTCTAACAGGGACAAAACCATTTTGCTGAGCAAAACTAATTCTGGGAAGAATATCCAACAATCTAGAAGTGAGAACCTTGGACAAAAATCTTGTAAACAGAGTTACAAAGACTAATAGGTCTAAACTTATTGAGAGAGTCTGCTCCAGAAATCTTTGGAATAAGAACAATGAAGGTCACATTCAATTCTTTTAAAAGCCTTCTAGAACCAAATAATTCTTTAACTCCTTTATAGATATCAGTCTCCACAATGTACCAAAAGGAATGGAAAAAGAACATTGGAAAACCATCTGGACCAGGAGACTTATCTCTTTGAAAAGAAAACATCGCCTTTTTGATTTTCTGACTAGAAGGTATCCGAGAGAGATATTTGTTGTCTTCCTTAGTCAAGGTAGAAGGGATAGCCTGCAAAAGGAGGTTTTGATTACTGACGTTGAGATCATCCACTTCACCTAGGAGATTGCTAAAATAATCTAGAGCTTCCTTTCTTATGTCATTATCATCCGTTAAAATCCCCCTATTACAGGATAACCTGGAAATCCTGTTAACCGCCCTGTGCTTAAGTGCAGTTAAGTGAAAAAATTGGGTATTTTTATCACCTTCCTTCTGTTGGTATTTTGGTATGGTTTTTTCATTGATGTCAACACCTACTAAATACACCTACTTTCGAGATCCAGCAACTTTCACCGGCAAACAGTTACCGATATATGGTTAATCGGCAGGATATAATGTTCACCGGTACCTGTAATGACATGGAAGACACTTGGTAATGTCGAAGACATCATGTGGACACTTTATTTTGAAGTAATAATCATTGGTATATTCTTATTTGCATATTTTCTTTTACTAGAAAATAGGTCCAGGTTATCTAGGGTTACACCGACAGGTTTATCTTTTCCAGATCAGCATGGCACGCTATGGAGATGATTTATTATTGTTGTAAATGCATTAAAACGACATGTTCAATTGGTTATTGCATCGGATATTGTATTGTTTGTAAAATGTTTTTATTGTAATATCTTGTAGAGCTGACCTACTAAAATTGGTATTAGGGTATGGTATAAATGAAAGATCTTATTTGTAAGATCAAGTGTGGAATGCGAAAAAGGTTTAAGGAAGGGTATATGCAAGATCAAGCAGGGATATACATGAAGACATCATTTGAAGGTGAAGTTAGGTTTTTGTAGAAGAATATCAACATTACACCGGTATTGAATCCAACATATGAAGATGTTATTTTGTGCAATACATTCTCATTGGATTTAACCATCCAACTATAGTCAGTGTGACTCCCATTTGTGATTGAGCAGTGAGCTCTAGGCTGTTGGCCTTTCTGCATGTGCAGACCCCTCTTTGTACACTTACTATCTGCAGTTGTATTATTTGATTGTGGGTAAGGTTTCCCACCATGTTTTTTCCCCTTACAGGGTTTCCACGTACAAATATTGGTGTCATGTGTTGTGGATGACTTTGTGCTTATGTTTCATGCATTAATTCTTACCGGTACAACAATTTTCTTTTAACACTGTCTACTGGCATACTTAACTGATTTACTGGTATTAAGCATTAAGTTGGTTAATAAGTTTTTGGTTTGAATTTATTTGACAAATGATTCATCCCCCCCCCCTCTCAGTTGTCTCCAGGACCTACAATTGGTATCAGAGCCTAGTCCTCTTTTTGCAAAAGTTTAATAACTTGAGGAGATCCAATGTCTACTAATTATTTCAGAAAGGATAGTCTTAAACTTGATGGAACCAACTATGGGATATGGAAAATCAAAACGGAGACACATCTAAATTGCATTGGTAAAGACATCTGGGAAGTTACTAAGAATGGTTATACTGTTGCTGTAGCTAGTCAGACTGCTCCCACTACTTTAGCTAAAGATGAAGAAAATGATTGCGAAGCAAGAGAAGCACTTTTGAGCGCATTATCAGATCAACAAATCATGGGATTATCAAATAGATCCACTGCAAAAGCTATCTGGGATCATTTGGAAACACTGAATGAAGGGGATTCCACAGTCAAAATTGCAAAACTTGAAATCTTCTGAGTCAGGTATGAACATCTGAAAATGGAAGAAGATGAAAGGATTTCTTCTTTTATGGAAAGAGTAAATGAAATTGTTTTGGGTATCAAATGTTGTGGAGGAACCTTGAGTAAAGATGAGATTGTTTCAAAAATCTTAAGAGGTTTTCCACCAGCATATAAAATGAAGGTTACTACTATAAATGAGTTGAGAACAATGCCTAATACATCAGTAACTAGGGATACATTGTTTGGAAAACTTTCAGCTTTTGAAATTGAGGAATTTGGTCCTGTTACTACTATAAAAACTGATTTGGCCTTCAAAGCATCAACATCATCTACTCCATCCTTTGACAAATCAGACTGGAGAGCCTTTTATGCAAGAGAACTTGAAGAAACCAAGAAGGAGAATGAAGAGCTTGAAGAACTTGAAGCACTATTTGCAAGAAAAATGCCAAAAGGTCCAATTGGAAGTAAGTATGAAGGTAAGGCACCCTTTAAATGTCTCAACTGCAATAAGATTGGTCATATGGCTTCAAGATGCCCTGATAGACATGCTAGAGTAAGAGAAGAAGCTAGTTTCAAAAGTATTCCAGAAAAATCCAATAATGCTCTTGATTTAATTCACACTGATTTATGTTGTCTAGCTAGAACTAAAAGCTTACAAGGTGATAGATATTTCATGGTAATTATTGATGATTATTCTAGAATGTGTTGGGTTACTTTTCTCAAAGAAAAATCAGAAGCACTTGGGAAGTTCAAGCTATTCAAAGCAATGGTTGAAAATGAAACTGCTAAGAAAATTAAATGTTTAAGATCAGATCAAGGAGGAGAATTCACATCTAAACATTTTAATACATTATGTGAAGTAAATGGAATCAAAAGACAGTTATCAGCACCTCAGACACCACAACAGAATGGAGTTGTTGAAAGGAAAAACATAACTATTTTGGATGCAGCAAGAAGTATGTTATCAGAAGCAAATCTACCACGTGTACTGGAGAGAGGCAGTAAGCACTGTTGTCTATACATTCAACAAAGTTCACATCAAAGGTGAAACCGGTAAGACCCCTCATGAACTATGGTTTGGTAATACTCCTACACTTAAGTATTTCAGAATCTTTGGAAGTAAATGTTATATTAAAAGAGATGAGTATATTGGCAAGTTTGATCCTAGAAGTGATGAAGGAATATTTCTTGGTTATTCATCTAAGAGTAAATCATATAGATGTTTTAATAAAAGATTATAGAAAATTGTTGAGAGTACAAATGTAAAGATTGATGAACAATTCAGAGGAACTTCAAGGTATATAGACTCTGAACCGGTAATAGAAATTATGACAAATGAACCTACAATAAATCCACCAGTACAGAATGATGATCCAATTACTCCGGTATCATCAGACGATTCCATAATAATTGAAGAACAACAATAGACTAGACACCCTGGTATGTAAGACTGAATCATTCTGAAGATCAAATAATTGGAAGCAAATTTAAAGGAGTCATGACAAGAGGAAGATTGACAAATGAAGAAGTATGTCTTATTTCTCAAATTGAACCATTATCTATCAATGAGGCATGTGAAGATAAATTTTGGATTAAAGCTATGGAAGAAGAATTAGGACAAATTGAGAAAAATAATACTTGGACATTAGTTCCCTGGCCTAAAAATAGAAATGTAATTGGAACCAAATGGGTATTTAGAAACAAACTCAATGAAAATGGTAAGGTTGTCAGAAATAAAGCAAGACTAGTGTGTAAGGGATATTCTTAGAAAGAAGGAGTTGATTACAATGAAACCTTTGCACTGGTAGCCAGAATTGAGGCAGTTAGATTATTCTTGGCCTTTGCAGCT
Organism: Cryptomeria japonica; assembly: GCF_030272615.1. Classification (NCBI taxonomy): domain Eukaryota; kingdom Viridiplantae; phylum Streptophyta; class Pinopsida; order Cupressales; family Cupressaceae; genus Cryptomeria; species Cryptomeria japonica. The sequence goes on from NC_081405.1 coordinate 377,990,959, forward strand.
CACAAGGATTACAAAGTTTATCAAATGGATATTAAATGTGCATTTTTGAATGGAGATCTTGAAGAGGAAGTCTATATTGAACAACCTGATGGATTTTCCTTGACAGATGACAATGATATGGTTTGTAGATTAAGAAAAGATCTATATGGATTAAAACAAGCTCCAAGAGCTTGGTATGCAAGATTGGATAAGTATATTTTAAAGATTGGTTTTACTAAAGGAAATGCAGATAGCAATTTATATTACAAAGTAACTAATGATGACATCTTGATTATGGAAGTATTTGTTGATGATATAATCTTTGGAGGAGAAGATGAATTATGCAAAGAATTTTCTCTTGAAATGCAGCATGAATTTGAAATGTCTATGATCGGAGAAATAAAATTCTTTTTAGGATTGCAGATTTTACAGACTGATAAAGGCATATTTTTGAGTCAATCTAAGTACTTGAAAGAACTACTTAAGAAATTTGGGATGGAAAACTCTAAACCGGTAAGCACACCTATGACTACAAATGACAAATTATCTCAAAGGGATGAATCTACACCTGTTAATCCAACTAGATACAAATCTATGGTAGGAGGTTTACTGTATTTGACATAAACCAGACCTGATATTATGAATGCAATATGTATAGTTTCTAGATTTCAGAGTAATCCTAGGGAAAATCATGAATCAATAGTAAAAAGGATTTTCTAGTACTTACAAGGCATAGCAAATCTTGGATTATGGTATCCTAAATATGAAAATTTTGATCTATATGCATACACAGATGCAAATTGGGCAGGAGATGTGGATGATAGAAAAAGAACCACTGGAGGAGCATTCTTTCTTGGAAAAAGATTAGTTTCTTAGTTAAGTAAGAAACAGAGTTGTACATCTTTATCAATAGCAGAATCAGAATATGTTGCAGCAGCAACAAACTATACACAGGTACTTTGGCTTAAGCAAATGTTGAAAGACATAAAGGTAATGCAAGGAACCTATTACTATATATTGTGATAACACTGCAGAAATTGATATATCTAAGAATCCAGTATTACATTCTAAAACAAAACATGTTTCTATCAAACTGAATTTTCTAAGGGAAAAAGTTGAAGAAAAGGAGATAAAACTGGTTTATGTGAATACTAAAGAATAGCTTGCAGATATTTTCACAAAACCTTTGCCTAAGGAAACTTTTGAGTATCTCAGAGATCAGCTCGGAGTCTTACCTCCACCAGTAGAGACTTAGACAGTTGATGATTGTCATCAACCAACAGAATTAAATGGACAATCTTTTATTTCGGTATTTGATGAGGAAGCTACTTCTCAGGGGGAGTAGTTGGTATATTGAATTGGTTGGTATTTTGCATGAACTTGACTTTTTGTGACTTTGGCATTTGATGTCAAAGGGGGAGAGATATATGGAAAAATGCATTATCTTTTTGAGGAGAGTTTGGTATTGAAAATAAATCTTTGAATAAACACATGTTACTTATAGGGGGAGAAATGCAGATTGTTGGTGTTTGTACTTGGCATTTCTATTTTGGCACTTAGATGGTTTTTCCATCTTGTGTTGCCATCAATGCCAAAGGGGGAGATTGTTGGTATTTTGGTATGGTTTTGTCATTGATGTCAACACCTACTAAATACACCTACTTTGGAGATCCAACAACATTCACCGGCAAATAGTAAACTGTGCAAACAGTTACCGGTATATGGTTAACCGGTAGGATATAATGTTCACCGGTACCTGCAATGACATGGAAGACACTTGGTAATGTCAAAGACATCATGTGGACACTTTATTTTGAAGTAATAATCATTGGTATATTCTTATTTGCATATTTGCTTTTACCGGCAAATAGGTCCAGGTTATCTAGGGTTACACCGGCAGGTTTATCTTTTCCAGATCAGCATGGCACGCTATGGAGATGATTTATTATTGTTGTAAATGCATTAAGCCGACATGTTCAATTGGTTATTGCATCGAATGTTGTATTGTTTGTAAAATGTTTTTATTGTAATATCTTGTAGAGCCAACCTACTAAAATTGGTCTTAGGGTATGGTATAAATGAAAGATCTTATTTGTAAGATCAAGTGTGGAATGCAAAAAATATTTAAGGAAGGGTATATGCAAGGTCAAGCAGGGATATACACGAAGACATCATTTGAAGGTGAAGTTAGGTTTTTGTAGAAGCATATTAGCATTACACCAGTACTGAATCCAGCATATGAAGATGCTATTTTGTGCAGTACATTCTCATTGGATTTAACCATCCAACTGTAGTCAGTGTGACTCCCATTTGTGATTGAGCAGTGAGCTCTAGGTTGTTGGCCTTTCTGCATGTGCAAACCCCTCTTTGTACACTTACTATCTGCAGTAGTATCATCTGATTATGGGTAAGGTTTCCCACTGTGGTTTTTCCCCTTATAGGGTTTCCACGTACAAATATTGGTGTCATGTGTTGTGGATGACTTTGTGCTTATGTTTCATGCATTAATTCTTACCGGTACAACAATTTTCTGTTAACATTGTCTACCGGCATACTTAATTGATTTACCGGTATTAAGCATTAAGTTGGTTAATAAGTTTTTGGTTTGAGTTTATTTGACAATTGATTCACCCCCCCCCCTCTCAGTTGTCTCCAGGACCTACACCTTCAAATACAAGGCTCTAGATATTTGTCTCCAGAATGTCTCTTCATTAGAAATAATAGTGTGGTATTTAGACAACAAACCATTTTCAACAGATCTCAAATCTTCTAAAAGCCCGTCCTCTTGGATTTTATCTTGGACTTCTTTTATTTCAGTCTTAATTTGGGCTTTACTTTTGAAGATATCCCCAAATGTCTCTTTGTTCCAAATTTTGATTTTGGCCTTTATAATATTGATCTTTTTGGCTATTCTAAATAAAGTCGTTCCCTCAACCTCAAAGCTCCACCAATCAACAACACAATCTTCCAAAGACGGATGGGTTAACCAAGCTTTTTCAAATCTAAAAGAAAAATTTCACTTAGCAGAAAAATAATTGGCAGTAAAAGAAATAGGGAAATGATCAGATCCAATCTTAATAAATGAAGCCAAAGAAAAATTTTACTTAGATAACCACTCAGGAGAAATCAAGGTTCTATCTAACCTTACTTGAATAAGATCAGCTCCAGTTCTTCTATTAGTCCAGGTATAGTTGATCCCCTGGAGGTCCACATCCATAAGAGCTTGATCATTGATAAAATCCATAAGATCTTGTTTGCCATCAAGCTACAAGGGAAGGCCTCCCATCTTCTCATCCTCTTTAAGCGGAGTATTAAAATCTCCCATTATTATCCAACTTTTATCTGGAAAATTTAATCTGTCTTATGCAAGACTTCTCCAATATTTAAATCTTCCACCTTTGGTATTAGGCACATAGGAATTAGTGATACCCCAAACAAAGTTATCCTTAATATGCTCGAGAAGCATAGAAGTCCTATTGATTTTTGAAATGATTTCCTTACCTTTAATAGTTTTTTGGTTCCAAAAAATTGTTGTTCCTTTGGAGGCACCCTCTGAACTAGTTCCTATAACTCCATTATTTTTAAATATTCTGATCCTTTCCACTTTATCCTTACACATCTTAGTTTCCTGAACAAGCACCACATCTGGTTTATGATCTCTTATAATATTACATAACACATCCTGCTTATGAGGGGCATTCAACCCTCTTATATTCCAAGAAATTATCTTCATACTTTAACCAGAGATAGAGTTGACTCGATGGAGCTCTGTGTTCCATCAGCATGATTCTTCCAACTTTCATGTTCCCTTTGATTTTTTAGAGAAGGTTTCCCCTGCTTTTTGTTGTAGCTTCCAACATCTGCATTTTTTTGCTTCTAGTTGAGATACCTCCATTGGGTCCTTCCTTCTTTGATTTTCCCTCTTTAGTACTGAGAATCCTAAGATTTCTCTCTAGGGCCACCATTTCCACACTATTAGATGGGGTTTCGCAATAAAATGGCTTAGGGCTTCCATTGGTTAATAACAAAAGAGGCTCAAAATTAGAGATGTTGTAGTCCTGCACTTCATTGAAGTCTTCCCTGTTTGCTTTTGTATAAGATGAAGTAGAAGTATCATCATTGGAACTCTCCTCTACTTTATCCTAACTGATAGGCCTTCCCTTCTGGTCCTCTAGAACATGTTTTTACTCATTTGCCTCTATACTTTGCTCTTCTTCTTTGGTACTTTCTATTTGATTATTAGAGCAAGCACAAATAGGTTTTTCATTATTACTATTCACATCTTCTTCTCCTCATTTTCGAGCTATATCACTTCCTTATCATGAACACACTCTATTGGTAGGTCTTCTCTCTTATCTTTCATTTGCCATTTTTGCTTCAAACTGCTATCACTCTTGCTATTCTTACTCTTCTTAAGCGGACAAGATTTTGCCCAATGAACCGACTTTTTGCAATGAAAATAAGCAAACGGGAGTGATTCATATTCAATCACTTGGGTCCATTTCCCCAATTTAGATATAATCTCAATAGATTGGGACATATTTGTCATTTGATTAACATTAACACAGATACGAGAAAAAACTGACCTTGATTTAGCAGCAGTCATTGGATCGATCGAGAGAAGTTCTCCAAAAGAACTCGCTATCCCCTTGAAGACTTCCTCATTCTAGAACTCCAATGGGAGGCCTGGGAGACGCGTTCACATAGGTGCCGACACAAAAAATGACTTATCAAGAGAAAGGTTTGGAGCCCATTTCTGTAAAGCCAAAGTTGGCTTGCCAAACATCCATGGTCCTTCACATAGAGCTTTATTCATATCTTCTTCAGAATTAAAAGAAAAGGAAAAAAAAACCCTAGGCAAAGCTGCCACATCCACTTGACCCTTGAGAACCCATTTCCTCCTTATAAAATTCCTAACAATATAAATGTTAGGCCTAAAACTAGCAAACCTTCCAACTAAGGTCATAGCTAATCCAGAGACAGTAAGATCAACCAGCTTATCCAGAACAAAAATAGCGACAACCCCTGTTGCAGGATCGGATATATTTTTAACTTCCAGTAGCCCTAATTTTATCAGCGGCTTCACTCCAAAAAGCGAAGACCATTTTTTTTCCCTACCTCTATCATGTGGGTCCCCGATTTTGGAATATTTGTCTTCCATCGATTTGACTATTTCCTTGTCCCCTTCAATACCCTAAGATGCCTGGAAACTAGCCTGATTACCAGTTCCACTAAAAGAAAGACTGCCATCCCCAAGAAATCTGTCATTCTTAGATTTGAAATTTTAAATTCCCACTCACCACTCTCCTTGCCGCTCTGCTCCCATGTCCAATAGTTCATGTTTGATAGATTGTTTTACATGGAAGCTCTTGCAGTGATAGTTTGTTTCTTCACACTGTCTACAAAGATTACAAGTATATGTTCATCAAGTGGCATGTAAATTGTCAGATAAGGCATTGGTCTGTTATTGGTGTCCTGTGAAGTAGATTAAGTGTGCACAAAGTCCTCACTAGAGAGATCCGTTACTAGTTTTTACTTGCCTCATTTTCTAATAATTACTCTAAGTTCCAACAATATTCTATTATAGCTTTTATTCATATTCAATTATATTTAAATTTTCAGATTAAAGCAAGTTAAAAGCATATCATAAAGTATAGTTGCAGGAAATTGTTTGTCATTCCTGTAAACAACTAGATTCAATAATTTAAATTCACTATAAAGAAATCTCTTTACACTTTGGAGATTGGGGTATACCCACCTAGGTCTAGTGGAGCCTAAAGTGTAGAGGAATTTGGTCTTTGACCATTCCTGTTCGTTGGCCAAGGCTGATTGGATCAATTAGGCATTTGGCAAGTCCTTTTGATTTCCAATATGTGGTTTTGGGAACCAACAGGGCGGACCTGAAATGTTAGAACAAATGTGCTAAAACTCTATGGAAATGCACTAGAAGAAATTATAAATGTACTACCTTGTTCTACAAATGTGCTACTTTGAGCAATAAATGTGCTAAACTATATTACAAGTGCGCTAAACTATAATGCAAATGCACTAAACTATAATGCAAATGAGCTACTCTACTCTATGAATGCACAACTCTGCAAAACAAATGTGTGACAGTGTAGAATGAATGTGATAAAACATTAAATATAAGCGCTAAAATGATGCCTAGATGCACTAATATTTTGCAAAAAAAATGATTAATTATGAATGGTATGCGCTAAGTTGTGCATTGAATGCACTACTCTATGAACTTGGAATCTACATGCACTAGGACGATGAAAATTAGTAAAAAGTGGGGTGAAGCCCCATGGTGGGTGCCAAAAATGTAAAGTAGAAAATGAAACTATCTACAAGACTATAAACTAAACTACCACAACCTAAAATATTACACAAATCCAAGTTACCAATAAAACATGTAGAAGAATGAAACCCAAACAAAGTAATCCTCAAAGTTGTCCCATTGTCCTATCAACTTCTACTCTTTTTTCTGTAGTAATTTGCTCTCACATTGACACTAGATTTAGCTTCAAGATGACAAAGTTGAATGGACTATGGTATCTAAATGTAACATGCAAACTAGGTGAAACATGCAATTCAAGATAGATATTATGATGCTGCTATGATTAAACTAAGCCTAAGGCACACTTTGAATGCTTGATTTCTATAAGATGCTAGATTTCTCTAAAATGCTCGATAATGACTACCCTCAAAATTCTAGAGGAAAGCTCTTTTTATAGAGTTTGCAAGAGAAAAATCCTAGATTACAAGGATCAAGAGTTGAGGGTGAATATTGACAAATAAATGGCTAAGAATGATTGGTTAGAATGTGAGAGAGAAAGGAGGGAGATGTTCCTCATACACATGCAAGATGGAGAGAAAGGTGGGAGAAAAGTCCAAGTGGCAGTATGCTCACCTTGACCAGAGATGAAAATGCAAGAATATAGGAATGCAAGACAAGTGGATGTTGACTAGGTTGCCATGGACAAAACCTCCTCCAAAGATGTAAGAGTAGTGGAGAGAATATAGGATATAAGAGGACAACTAGGTTTCTTCCTCCTCTTGACTAGGAATAGAAGTGGAGAATTAATGTGGCAATTTAAAATTTAAGAAAAAATAATTTATTAAGCCACATAATGATGATATGGAAAGATGACATGGAATTAAGATTAAGAAATAAATTAAATAATTGTGAATTATTTAATCAAGAAGAACTTTAGAAGAATTATGAAGATAATTAATTAAATAATTAAGATTTAATTAATAAATTGACATAGAAGAATAGGATCAACAAATAAAATAAATAACTTTTTTTAATTAATTCATTTGATAGAATAATAAATATTAAATAAAATAAAAATGTATTTAATTAATTGCAGCCATTTGTAGGTGTATACAATTGGCACATATCCTCCAAATTTAGCAACAAGGTAACGTGTAACACATAATCAGTTGGTCCAAAACACATCTTCTATATGAATTTACTCAATGTGGATCCCTACAAGGCATAGTAGGAGCCAAATACACTTCATCACATCCTTCAATATTGGCATAGACCCCCAAAAGAATAGTGTAAGAAAGAGAGTAGGCCTTGTCAGCCAGATAACTACAAACTAGCTTGAAAACTAACACCAAACAATATGCAACACCCAAAAGAGAAATATTTGTCATATAGACCACATAGAGAGATCCCTTAAACATCCAACAACAATTCAATATAATTTTTTCACATTTTTATGCTAACATAGGTTCGTGCAACCAAAACGATATACAACTCTTCATACATGGTAGGCTATGAAACACAGTCATGAGATAACACATTGACAACCCAATTTGTAGAACACTTCATCACCTGAAATTTGAACTGAGACATTGCATAAACATAATAAGGATATCCTACAAGTTGTAGTACTAGAACCTATTCGAATTAGGTATCACTGAGAGGGGGGGTGAATCAGTGATCTACCAGTTAGCCAATTTTCAAACTTATCTTTAAACAACCAGAAACATAAACATGTAACTGGAATGATGAAACATAGAACAAACAACCACAAAAGCATAACACCAAAAATTTTATGTGGAAAACCAAATGGGAAAAATCACAGTGGGATTTGAACCCACGATATTATTCCACTATGGCTAGTAGAAAAACAATATTATAATATGGGGAATGCATAGGCATTCAGGAACACTACTTAAAGCTCACTGCTCAAATACAATAAGGGCTACAACCACAGAAGGCTCTCTGCCTTACTGATTAGTTACAATAATGAATTATAGAAAAATTAACTCCAAAATAACATCTACAATGCTTGGATGAGTTCCAGTTGAGTGCCAAATGTACTAACTAGATCACCTCTACTGTTTTGCATTGTTCACTATCTCAGTCAGCTACCGGATCAAGAATGCACATGTGAAACTATGCCAAAATTGATTCTTGATCACCACTCACTCGCATACAATCATACCCTTCACCAAAAAGATCATCTACATGGGTCTTATATATCCACAATCACAAAATAGGTCATTTACCATGTCAGCCTGCTAGTGTAATGTGTAGACACATGTCGGCTTGACCAGATCACAAAAGATAAATACGGGTCACCAAAACAATAATAAAATGACGTTTCAATGTCGGCCTAATCAACCTGTTGGGACTCATTAATTTTGAGTCAAAGTTTAGAGGCCCTATTCAAAATTTTGCTTTGCATTTCCAAATAAGTCAGTTTGAATGGCCTAGTTTGTGAGAGGTCAAAATGGAGCCGGTTGATTTTCAGAGGGTAAGGCTCAGGATTCATGTCCTATAGCTTTCATTTGGCCTATTTAGTGATGTGAAACTTTCAAAATTTAGTTTGGATAAGTTTATGAGGTACCCATTTCGAGGGGTGAGTTGAAAGTGCATTTTAGGCACAAATGTAGATTTTATTGAGTAGCCTAATTTGAGCGATTACATCTTTTGCCCTATTGATTGTCATGGAGAATTTCAAAATGGATTAAATTCTATGCATAAATGTGAGTTAGCTTGCAAATTTTCAAGTCTTGATGAGTCCATTTGCTCAGTTTTCAAAGCCAAATCCATTTGCAGTTTGTGTGGTTTGACTAGTCCCTATTTCGACAGCTAGTCGGAGCCCTGTTTTGCACGAGTGTAAAAGTTGCCTCAATGGGTATCAAGCCAAAATGTTTCTTCCAATTTAATGCTGGTATAAATGATGAGCTATGTTTCAAATTTCAAGCCTCTGCCAATCCATTTGATCGGTTTTCAAAAGGGTTCATTTAGCCATCATTTTCAGTCTTCTGCACTTTCAGTTTTATATCAGTTAATGTAGCCATTTTCATGAGCACACCATTTGCATCCTGTCAGTCTTGTGATAGAACTAAGAATTCAAAGATTTAACATGTACTTCAAGGTACCTGTGTTTCAAATTTGAGAGCCTACGGAGGCCATTTGATATTTTTGAGAAAGGCATCATGTGTTGCTAGAACATTGACTTCAACAGGTCTGCAGTGCTGACAAAGCCAGTTGGCCATTTTCGCCAATTAATATCTCTTCGATCGAGACTCATCTTGAGAAACCGCTTGGTAGTTTTCATGCTTGTATATCAGAGTACATGCCTGTCAGATGGCGAGCTCCAAAAAGGTGATTTGACCGGCTTGAAAAATACGTCTTCGCGATTAAATGCGAAAATGTGGCGTAATCACCTGAAGGTTGCAAAATTCAATCCGATGATCCGAAAACGATGTCGATCGTTTCTAGAGATTTTTCAAATGATTGAGTTGTTGCGAAGCCAAGCTACAACTTAAGCAATGATTATGCTACTGTATATCCATCCAGTTGAAACATAACTTCAATTTGTATTACAAAATGAAGCGATACGTATATATCAATGACAATGGCACTTCTCCAGATTTTTGTTGTGACAATAGAGTTTCCAATAGAAAGTATACAATAATTAACTTCCTTCCAAAGAATCTATGGGAGCAATTTAGTCAGTTTATGAACAAATACTTTTTGCTGATTGCGTGCCTCCAGTTGTGGCCTCTTATTACACCTGTCAATCCAACAAGTACGTAGGGGCCCCTTCTCATTATATTTGTGGTTTCAGCAACAAAAGAAGCCTAGGATGATTATAACAGATATCTTTCTAACAAGCAAGCAAATGAGAAAAAGGCGTGGGTGGTAAAGGAAGGCATCAAGAAACATATTCAAGCTCAAGAGATCCACATTGGTGATATAGTGTGGCTTCGTGAAAATGATGAAGTGCCATGCGAGTTGGTTCTTCTGGGAACTTCTGAATCACAAGGCACATGTTTTGTAGAAACTGCAGCACTAGATGGTGAAATTGATTTGAGGACAAGAGTCATACCTCCTCCTTGTCCTGGTCTCACTCCAGATCTGTTGCATAAAATCAAGGGTGTCATTGAGTGTCCAAGTCCAGATAAAGATATAAGAAGATTTGATGCAAATCTAAGGCTTTTTCCATCTTTTATTGATAATGATGTATGCCCGTTGACTATCAATAACACGTTGCTACAATCTTGTTATCTGAGGAACACAGAATGGGCATGTGGAGTAGCTATTTACACTGGTAATGAAACAAAATTGGGCATGAGCAGAGGTCTACCAGAACCTAAGCTTACAGCTGTAGATACAATGATTGACAAGCTGACTGGTACAATATTTTTGTTCTAGTTAGTTTTTGTTGTTGTCATTCTTGGTGTTGCTGGGAATTCTTAGAAGGCTCCAGCACAATCATGATATGAGTTTATTGTCAATATCCAAGAAATGGGCCATGGTATGAGTTTATTGTCATTCCACTTCGTTTTGAGCTTCTGTGCTCAATCATGATTCCCATATCTATTAAGGTGTCCCTTGATTTGGTGAAGAGTTTATATGCAAAGTTTATTGATTGGGACGTGCAAATGTATGATGAAAATAGTAATACTCCAGCACATGCAGCAAATACAGGGATAAATGAAGACTTGGGCCAGGTGGAGTATATTTTAACAGATAAAACAGGAACGCTTACTGAAAATATGATGGTTTTTTGGAGATGCTGCATCAATGGCATAGGCTATGGAAATGAAAGTGGTGATGCTCTAAAAGACTCTGAATTGGCTCAAGCTATTGTGAACAAGGTGCCTGATGTTGTGAAATTTCTGATAGTTGTGGCAATTTGCAATACAGTTGTCCCTCATAGAAGTGCTAATGGTACAGTGAGCTTTAAATCACAGTCCCAGGATAAGGAGGCCCTAGTCAATGCAGCTGCTCGTCTACGTATGGTCCTTCTCAAGAAAATAGGAAATTTACTTGATGTCAATTTTAGTTGTTTGATATTGCAATATGAGATTCTGAATCTATAGGAGTTCAAAGAGGCATGGAGAATGTTGTTGAAAAGCGTTAAAAAACTACAGCAAATGCACATTGGTAGCATTGAAAACCCCAAGTGTCTTCCCTTTGCGTGGTAAGCAGCAATTAAATCCATCAAGCAAATGTAAGCAGTAGTATTGTCTTCCCCCCATCTCCTCCAGGCTTCTACGTGGTATGGAAGTGCACTCCAGCAATGTATCCCTCTATGTGGCATGAGAAAATGACAAAAATCGCCATTAATGCTTTGCAGAAAGCTTAAAAATGAAGCTCTAGGCTTAATGTTATTATCCCACATTGGCTGGGTGAGAGCATTTTTTGATATTTAAATGCACAAACACACACATCTATAATGTCAAAGCCATCTAGGTTTTTGATGGACGGTGTTGTTGGGTGCCCAAGGTGGGCCCACGTGCGGGTGCAAATTCCAAGGTGATCGGAGGAGGTGATAGACAACGACAGGTGGACCCCATGTAGACATGCTTTTCGAGGCAAACTGGGTGAATTTTGCAAAGAAAGGTCGGCTTAACCAGTGAGCAAGTCTGAGATGATCTGACGAAGCGCGTTGATTCGCAGGCCGAAGGTGCACGCCAGTTAAACCCTATGAAACAGCAAAAAGAGGTAAAGATTGTGCATGTTTCGGGAGATCGAACAATTCGCGCCGCTTCACGAAGGTGAGATGCTCACTCGTTAGAGGCTGTGAAATGGCGAAAGGCTCAGACCGAAGATGAAGCGAAAACGAAGTGGTAAAGGTCGAGCAAGTTCCAAGCAGATCGACAGTGCGCGTGGTTTCGTGAGGCGAAGATGCATGAAACATACCGACTGCAAAATGGCAAAAGCCAGGTGGCGATGACATGGCAGGTCCAATCAGTGGTCCAACAAGCAGGTCCCGTCTAGGTGGCGTTGATGTGGTGCATAGGTGGCGCCTAGGTGGATGACAAGCAAGTGGACACGTGGCAGGGTGATGAGGTATCATCCCAGGTGGCACCCAGTGGACCCCATCGACCAATCAGGTCCCACCACGTGGCAAGGCATCAGGCCAAAAGGGAGGCAAAAAATTAAAATTAAAATCAGATTAATGATATAGTTTCAACTATATTAAAAAATTGAAAAATTTAAATGATGTGCACATGCTGATGGATTAATTCACCCAGGGCTGTATTTTTGGCCAAAATATGAAGTATTATATGTCGTCGGAAAGCTCTCGGAATGAAGAATCTGATCAGGCAGTTAATTTTGACAAATGTGGGATATTTCGAGAGCAGTTTCCATGGGAGTGAAATTCAGTTAGAGAGGAGACACTTGGCAATTTCAGTTGTAGATTTGATTTTATTCCCTCTCCTTCTTATTCCCAATTCTTCTTAGTGGTAAAGGTTCCAGAAATTTGGAGAATGGCTCCATATTTTCATGGCTTCCAATTTTGAGTATTCTTGAAGATTGTAAAGAGTAGGGCTTTCCTTTTAGTAATGGAGTTCAATTCTTTGCTATAGGTGTTCTTAGTTGCAGGTTCTTATGTATGTAAGGCATGCACAAATTCACATAGAATTTGTCTCTAGATTTGTATTTTCATTATATTCAAATCAGATCCTCAAGGAGGCTGAAATTTGTTATCTCAAGGAGGTAGTTGTGATTGTTTGCAGGGATTCTTCAAGGAAGAATTTAAATTCTGTAATAAATCATGAATAATGGAATATAGTTTCTGGATTTGATATTTTCTGTGAGTGAGCTGAGTAATGCATTTATGCAAGGCATTAAATGCAGGAATACTTAAGAATGAAGAAGGATCTACAGTATAAGTTTTCATCTATAGTTTGATTTGTGAGTCTGTACTCCTTGGATAAGGCATTCATCTTGCAATTAGGGGGGTTCTCAAACCAATTTAAAATCGAATCAGAATATCTTTAGTTTATGTTATGTTTTAAAATGTTTCATCTATCTCATGCTCAAGCATAGTTGAGTTTTATGTGTAGATCTAGCCCATCTGCAATAAACTACTTGTTTTAGAGCCTTGGTGAGATCTATTTGTTTAAGTTGATGTTGTCATAGGTGTGTAATAGGTTTAATTCTAAGCATCAAAGGTATACCCACCTAGGTTTTGCAGAGCCTGAAGAGTAGAAGGATTCATATCCTTGTCATGTTGTCCAAGCCCTGAGGTTCTTCATAGATTGAATTGGCTACTTCATAGATCAATTGCAAGTGTTCTTGGGTTATCACTTTTGGTGAACAACACAACCCAAACATGATTTAATGCATCCCAATCACTAAAAATATTTCGAACCCAAAACTCCTATGTTCATCCTGAAATATTGGTTAATTAGCTATCTATTGACATCTGCTTCCGATTAAGAAGAATTATGGCTACCGGATCGAATCTCCATGACTATTTTTCATCAATGACAACCATAAACCAAGAATAAACCATCAAAAGCCATCGGATGAGTGTCAATCACCAATAATCTCCCCCTTTGGCATTGATGGAAATACTCGTGAAAAATGGTAAGTGTTGAGCACTATATACTGGATCAAAATAATTTCTAAGGCTCCCCCTTAGACAAAGAATTACACTCTTCTATATTGTACATTTGAACCTTTTCTCTCCCCCTTTGACAACAATGCCAAAGATGGCTACAGTCCAAAAATTATATACAAAGATATTTCCATGATATTTTAAAAATACTTGAAGATGTCAGCAAAAATGGTATTCAAGGATCCTAGGTGATTAGTATCCCACCCGCTCTTCAAGTTTTCCAAAACTGTAATAAATGTACTAAATACAGTGGCATGAATTGCTACCTCCTTTAGATCAGATGACATAGGTTGCGCCATAGCTTTCATGTAGTCTACCTTATTTCTTAGCATGGTGTCCAACCAGGGGGAAATTAGGTTCTAGAGTTCACCTACTCTCCTCAAAATTCTATCATTTTCCATATTGAGCCTTGAGATCTGATCATTTAAAATGAAAATTTATCCTTCCATACTGCTGGTTGGAGCAAAATTAGGATCAAAGAACTGAGAAATACTAGAAATTTTTCACTGGAAAACACTTATTTACTTGTATATGTCTACAGTGAATTTAGGCAAAATTAGACAAGACTTCTACAATTTACCACCTTCTGTCAGAGCATGTAAAATAATCTACAAACCTTTATTTAATCTCATCCTATCATTCTTAATCATCTTCCAAAATGTCTGCATCCCAACATCCTTAAATCTATCCAAAACTCTCTTAGTACCAAACTTCTCTAAAGAATCAAAACTAGTATTTACACTATTAATCAATTGCAACAATTTACCGAAGGGGATATTATTAGAATCTAACTGTACATTCAAAGCCACCTTCTAGAAAAGACCAACTGACATCAAAATGAGCTTCTTATCTTCTAACTCTGACTTCACTAGATCGTGACTGGCTTGGGCTTGCATAACAGCTACGAGCATGAGCTTTTTTGTAGGAGACATTTTTCCAAGGTTCAGTGGACCATCAAGGTTGATAGGGATCTACGATGGGGTCGTAGTAACCATAGGTGTGACAATTATTGAATCAACTATTCCTTTGCCCTTGTCTGACTCTACAACCTTTGGCTCTGCACTCTCAACATCCTTTTTCTCTTCCTTATCCCCTTTATCTAGTGCATCGGTGTTGCCACTTGGTGCAGTATCATCCTTTTGGATCTCAGGGGCTGCTGAATTATCCATCACCAGAGGGGTATCATCGGTCTCAGTATCAAGTGTTGTATTACCTTGATCTTTTAGATGTCCCTTAGTTTGAGTTTTACCCTTCTAATCACTAGAAACACCTTGCTTTTCTTCTAGCTAAGAGGACTTGAATGCATCTTTGTACAAAAGATCATTTACAATTATTTTTCTCCATATGTCTTTTGTCTCCTTCCCAATAATTAGCCCATTTACCCTATTCTTGCTTCTAAAATCTTTCTTGTTAGCTTCCTCAATAAGTCTTTTGACTTCTTCTCGAGTGATACAGCTGCAAACACTTACCAGTTCTCTTTCTTTCATCTCCTTATCTATTTTGTTGGTAGTTAGTCTCCTTGCATCAATAAGATTATACAGGTCTTTAGGAATACTCTTCTCTAGCTTAATCAATGTTTTGCTAAAATTGTGCAAGTATAATACAACTACTTTTTCCACTTTTCTCTGACCAACCTCATTCAAATTTGCATAACACACTCCAAGATTCTTTAGATTACCATCTACAATTATCTCATCAATTCACTTGTTTGCTAACAATGAAGGAACATATGCAAATTTACCTTGCTTAACACCATACTCGGGTTGATTTTTAACCTTTCTTTCCTTCTAAGGTCTTTCGGCAAGGACAAGATCAGATTTTTCCTTCTTGATTTGTTGGGCTCCACTGGACTGCGGCTTCCTCATCACTCTTGCAAATTTACCTTTCTTCTTTGTTGTGCTTGCTTCCTCCTTAGACTTTGTCTCAGAGGCCACCAGAGACACATCAACATAAGTCCTCTTGGACTTCTCCTTTTTGTTCAATACACCTTTCTTGGATGGGCTAGGTCCTGAGGATGGTACCATCGGAGTAGGAGTAGACTTGGTCTCTTTTGGTTTGACCTTGGAGGAGAACTAGATCAACCTTAGGCTTCTTGGTTTCCTCTTCGACATCATTATAAGCATGCTTTTCTCTTTCTCTCTTCACATCCTCATGAGTGAATCCCATCTACAATGCTACTTCCACAATCATCTTTGTAACCTTCCTTTTCCTAGAAGGTGTAGTGAATTCTTTATGAAATTCAAGGTCTTTCTCCTTGAATGTTCCAAATCTTCCTTCTTTAGGAGCAACCAGTTGACTCAATAAGTGTTGATCATATACCTCGAGAGTGATAGAGTCAAATTCATACCCCATGGGCATGATCCACATTCTCATGGGCTCCACAGCTTCCATTTGACATTGATCTTTATCTACCATGAAGCAAATGATTTTCTCATACTTCTCAGCAATCTCTTTAGGGATTATCTCTTTGTTTTTCATTGCAGCTTGGAAGGATTTGAAGTATCCCAAAAGAGAAGATACTCTCATTGTAGCATCTCCTATTCCCCATAACCCCTCTTTGATTTGCATAGCCATTGATCTATCATACGCCCATTGGACCTTTCCTTTCACACCGGGTATCTCATTCAGGAAATATAAGGGTAAGAAAATAAGAAGAGTTCCATATTTGAAAGTGTGCTTCTTATCTTGCTTAATCTTCTTCAAATTACTTATCAACTCATTCAGAAGGATTGTACATAGATCATACCTCATGTCATTCTTCAACATCTAATATGTAGAGTAAAAGACATTTTCGAAGATGAAGTTATGTCTGTTGGACTGGTAAACTTTGTAACCAACCACCATTGATGCAAGATTCACACCATGCTCCAGAATATTGTTTATGGTCACTGCTCTACTATCAAAATTGGAACTAGTAGTGGCTATCACTATATTATTCAACACCTTTCTCAGGCCAGGTACTTCACTGGTATCATTAAGGCATGTCACAGATCGAATTGCCTATTTTGTGATCCTGTGGGACCTATCAAGCCATATAAACTCATTATGAACTTGATTGAGAATGTACCGAATCCACTTTGCTTCATCGAATAGTGGAAAATGAATGAACTGCAAAAAACACTTGTCCTGAAGAACTTTGTATTCTGGTTTGAGGTTTCCCAAAATGTCTGCCAAGTGTTCATTATACAGGTTCAACATGTCTGTGTTACCAAGCTCCTCGAGATCACAATGAATGTATGCCCTAATATCCTCATTGTGAAGGATGTCATAGGGTACTGAAGAAAATGAACCTTCTGGATCATCTTCAATCAACTTGAAAGGGTGCTTCTTGAATATAGATATGCCCCTATTCTTAATCTCCATGACCAATGGGGTAGCAATACCAGAAGCTAAATCCATTTCAAGTTTAGGGTTTGCAAAAATAGATAGTCTGAACAGATAAATACCTGGATTCACAACCAGGTGCTGGAATTCACTTTAGAGTTGTTGAAATCACTATCAAAATTGTCAAACTACTTTGCTCTCTTCTCTACACAATTCTCTTGATCACATTGTGACAAATGAAGCTTTCAAATGCCCTTTTATCCTTTCGAAACCTAATTCTTCATTGCAATAAATGTTGCAATCAGTTACCATGATTTTCACAGAGTTGCTTACCAGAGCACCAAATCATCTCTGAAACTTCCGGATAACATCTGAATATATATGATATAAGCCTTATGCAACCTTTTGAAATCGATTGCAGATCACCGAAGAGGCGTTTCTTAGAATTTGCATGAAAATTGCCCCCTAAGGCACAAATCCCTAGTTATCGAATGAAGATCCTAAACGAGATTCAGTTGCAGATCCATTTTCATCTTTAGATTTATCTTTTCTG
The DNA here is from genome assembly GCF_030272615.1 of Cryptomeria japonica. NCBI lineage: Eukaryota > Viridiplantae > Streptophyta > Pinopsida > Cupressales > Cupressaceae > Cryptomeria > Cryptomeria japonica. The sequence goes on from NC_081405.1 coordinate 378,008,704, forward strand.
ACCCACATTTTCTCATATTTGTCTCTGATCTCTTCTACCTTTTCCTTTCCCTTCTCATCTAATTTGTTCTTGTCTACCAAAGAAATATTCTTTCTACTACAGTACTTAGCAATGTGATTGGTTTTATTGCATACACAACAAACAACATTCCTCTGCATAGGTCTAAAGTTCATCTGATTTGGTCTCATCCTGTACTGGTTAGAGATTTTTCCAAACATCCCACAATCATAACACCTATTGTTTTGGAAGTTATTTATTACTGCTCTACACATATTTGACTTGTGACCAAAATTATTGCATATAAAAAATTGATCGGTAAAGGTAGAAACATTATTCATGTTGTTCATTCCATTATTCATCCCTCTTCTACATTGATTCACCATATGACCAAATCCAAGTCCTCACATGTCCTTTCCATGTCTCTAACTTTCCAGCATTTCATCAAGTCTTGTTGATCTAGCTTTGAGTTTGTTTATGTAGTCGTTAGTAGTAGCAATTTCATCTTTTAGGGAAGCAATCTGTCTTTCTAGTTCTTTATCATTATTCCATGACTATGTCAACATAAGCTTCAACTGATCATTCTCATAAGTAAGGCTGAAACAATCATCTACTCTTTCCTTCAATGATTGTGTTGAATTCTCTTCATTTTTCTTCTAGTCCTCAATCTCCTTAGTTAGCCTCATCATAATGGATTACATCTCATTCTTCTAGGAAACATTCTCTCTCAAGATTGTCATATTCATTAGATTTACCCTAATTTTCCATGATTTGGTCTTCTTTCTCCTTCAGCTTATCCATCAATTCTTTCCTTTTGTCTCTTGATGTGCTCACTTGATCCTTCAAGTCATTATGAAATCATCAGCAACATTCAGGTTTCTCTTTATGGAACTAATCTCATTGCTTGCCACATAAAGATCCTCAAGTGTGACACTGAGCTATCTTTGAAAACTAGAATCCATTGAGTCAATCTCCTGGACCTTCCTCAAGTGGTTAAGCTTCCTCAGAGGAACTAGGCTCTGATACCAATTGTTAGAATCAGGGATCACTAAGAGGGGGGGTGAATCAACAAACTACCGGTTAGCAGATTTTAAAACTTAACTTTAAACCACCAGAAATATAAACATGTAATTGAAATGTAGAAATATAGAACAAACAACCATAAAAGCATAACACCAGATTTTTTATGTGGAAACCCAAATGGGAAAAACCATGGTGTTATTTTAACCCACAATATTATTTCACTATTGCCAGTAGAAAAATAAAATTACAATATGGGGAATGCATAGGCATCCAGACACACTAGCTAGAGCTCACTGCTCAAATACAATAAGGGCTACAACCCTAGCAGGATCACTACCTTACTGATTAGTTACAATGATGAATTATAGTAAAATAAACTCCAAAATAGCATCTACAATGCTTGGATGAGTTCCAGTTCAGTGCCAAATATACTGACTAGATCACCTCTGTTGTTCTGCCCTGTTCACTTTCTCAGTTAGCTATCGGATCAAGAATACACATGTGAAAATGTGTCAAAATGGATTATTGATCATCACTCACTTGCATACAAGCATATCCTTCACCAAAAAGATCATCTACACTAGTCTTATATATCCACAATCACAAAATAGGTCATTTACTAGGTCGGCCTGCTAGTGTAACATGTAGTCACATGTCGGCTTCACCAGATCACAAAAGATAAATGTGGATCACCAAAACAATAATAAAATGATTATTAAATGTTGGCCCAATCAACCCAAACATGATTCAATGCACCACAATCATTGGAAATCTTTCAGACCCAAAACTTCTTTGTTCATCCTGAAATAACGGTTAGGTTAATTGGCTATTGGTTGACATCCACTTCCAGTTAAGAAGAATTATGGCTACCAAATGGAATCTCCATAAAGAGTTTCCATCAATGACAACCCTACACCAATAATAAACCATCAGAAGCCACCAGATGAGTGTCAATTTCCAACAATCTCCCCCTTTGGCATTGATGGAAACACTCATGAAAAATGGTCAAGTGTTGAGCACTTTCTACTAGATCAAAAGAATTTCTAAGGCTCCTTGTTAGAAAAATATTTCCACTCTTCTATACTATACATTTTCACCTTTTCCCTCCCCCTTCGACAATAATGCCAAAGATGGGTACAGTCCAAAACTTATATAAAAATATATTTCCTGGATATTTTACAAATACTTGAAGATCTCAGCAAAAATGGTCTTCAAGGATCCTAGGTGAGTATCCCACCTTCTCTTCAAGTTTTCCAAAACTATAATAAATGCACTAAATACAGTGGCATGAATCTCTACCTCCTTCAGATCAGATGACATAGGTCGTGCCATAGCTTTCATGCAGTCTACCTTATTGCTTAGCAAGATGTCCAACTAGGGGGCAATTACGTTCTGGATTTCACCTACTCTCCTCAAAATTTTGTCATTTTCCACAATGAGCCTTGAGATCTGATCATTTAGAAAAAAAATTTATCATTCCATACTGTTGGTTGGAGTTGTTAGCACATATTTTTGCAAAATATTATGTGTTATTTCTTTGATGTTTTATATGTACATTTTCATCATAAGAGTATTTATTGTTGGATTGTATGTGCAGGAGGTATGTTGCAGTACCAAAAAAATCCTACTGTGACCTATTTTCAAAATTGGACAAGTACCGCTAGGGCATGCTAAGAGTTGGCACTAAGTAGGGACTACATGAGGAAATTTCATCATGACAGTATTGGGATCCTTATAAGGCATTCTCTAGGCCTATGTGATAGACTTTGTCATTTATTAGCACAAATGAAGTTTCCATAAAGGGTTGCAAGTGCAAATGATATATGAAGATAAGATTGATTGGCATAATTATCAAATTTGAGCTATCGACGTAAGTTACCCTAACAAGACCGACTAGTATAAACAATGAAAGAAACTATCGACATGACCTAGACCAACCATTCCAAAGAAGAGCCAAAAGAAAGTTCAAAAGAGAGTTTCATCGGCGTAATATTCGCTATTGGGTGCAGGAGAAAAATGTCATGCCAATAGCCAATGAGGTTATCAGTATAACTTACACCGATGAAGGAGAATGTGAAGTAGAGATCAGAAATGTCATCAGGTCATCGAAAAATGTCATTTCATGCTACCCCGATACCCGATGGGCTAGGTGGCCAAGGCAATGCCATCGACATGACTTATTCCGATGAGGCAAATAGAAAAAGGTGGGAAATACTAAGTCATAGGGATAACTTAAACTATTGGTGAAAGTTGTTTAATGTTACACTGATACCCATTGAGGAGGATGAACCAAGCATGGAGAAGGAGACTTGATCGGAATGAGTTATACCGATCAAAGACCAAGTCATCGGGATATCATCGCCTCATCGAAAGGAGACACTTTTTGCTATGTCGATACCCGATAAAAAAAAACTGAGATAAGTGTGAACAAGGAGACCTCATCGGGGAAATATATGTTGATAGACTAGAGGAATAAAAGGACAAATAAGTGCAAAGGTGATGGCATCGGGTCATCAGAGAAACACAAAGTAAGTTGTCTCGTTGCCCAATAAGGTGACTTGATGTAACAAACAAGATGCGGACCACAAAGGAGGACTCATTGGGATAACTTAAATCATCGAAGGAGTGTATTTAAAGTTATGCTGATACTCAATGGGCAGAATGCCATGAAGAAAAAGAAGGAGGGTATATCTGAATGATTTATGCCAATAAGATATAAAGGTAAAGATAAAGCCTAGCTAGAGGGCAGAGCCATCGGGGAAGTTATAACTATCAGAATTTTGACAAATGAGCTATCCTGATACCCGATGGAGTGATTGGTGAGACCTATACAGATAAAAAGGATGGGTGGTGCTAAGTGATTAAATTATTGGGAGGAGTTATGATGACTAGCCATTGCAAGATCTGATCTTGATGAATCCAACCGCCATTATTAATACAGGCAACAGATAGCTCTGTGCTTACATGAGGAAAATCACAACACCATTTCGATTGAGTAAATGCCCCTAAATTATTAAATCTATATATAGAAGCTGGTATAAGGAATTGGCATAGCAAACTGAAGCAAATAGAGAGATTGGAGCGATATTAAGTTACAAAAATTTTAATTTTAGCAAAGACTGAGATATTTAGATATGGAGGGCTCTAGTTCAAGAGGCAAGAGAAAGGTCATTGAGGTTTCTGAGAGTGCCTCAAAGAGGTCTAAAGGTGGAGAGGGTGCACAAAGGTGGAAATTAAATCAAGACATGATCGATCAAATGAGCTCGCCAGGAGCCAAATCCCGAAGATCTAAGGCTAACCTGCCTATCAGTGACCAGATGGAAGATGATTTCAAGGAAATTGGTGATGTTTGGACTAGGATTAGAGGACACGAGTTGTTCTTGTATCATTATTCAAGGAGGAGTAAGCCAAACCCAATCTCAAACCCATGGAAAACTAGATTGGGTAAACTTGTGGTTCCTAACGTCTTTGTGAATGTCTAATTGATGAAAACATTGGCTAGGGCTTACAATGCCACAAAAGGATGTATTCAATTGCTTAATGGAGATGCATTCATCTGCCTTTCAGTGGCCACCATTTAGGAGGTTTTTGGTCTTGGTCTTGAATCTAACGTTCCTTTGTCTTTTGAAAAACTAGAAGAAGAGTATACAAAGATGGACACTATATACAATGGGTGAAATTTGGCCATACATAAGGTTGAGAAAGGAAAGTTGATAGATGAAGACAGGCCCCCATTTGACATAAAAAAATTTAGGTAATATTTGCAGTGTACATATATGGCATGCGGACAAGTGGGAGGAGTGGAGGTTCTAGATATAGCTCGGATAGGACCTCTGCTTCTTGTTGCTGGCACACAGATGCATGAGCTGAGACAATTCGATTATGTTACATACATTGTTGAGAAGATGCATGAGGGTTTCTTGAGCCTTCATAGTAACCCTAACAAATCTCTTAAGTTTTACTCATTGTTAATGCATATTGTCTTGTTTTATGGATGACTCGAGAGGTTGTGGCCTGAGGAGCTAAAGCTAAATGTTCATGGCCAGGATGGGTAGGAGCAACCTGTTCAATTATGAGTGTCACTATGGGATTCTCGGTTCATGAGATCTCACTATATCAAATTTGAAGAATGCTTTGTGCAACCTTTATATAGAGATTTTGGAGTCTCTTTTGATGGGTCATTTTCAAAAGAAATCAAAAGATTCCTTAGACCCCATGAACATGGGGATACTAGGGTGAATCACAATTAGGGTGACTAGTATGTATACTAGGACTTCACATATGTTAGAGTTTTTGGATTCGAAGGAGTTCCATATGTGCTACCAAATCCTACAACTGGCAGAATTGCTTACCTGGAGATTGTGAGGCAAATGAGTGTCTCAAATACACAACATATTGGGGGTGCCCACAAGCAAGTTTTCTTGCCCGGGACTTTACATTTTGGTGATTTCACTATTATATCTACAAAAGAATATGAAATAATTGACAATAGGTTAATAGAATATTATAACCTCTATGAACACACAAGCTGAAATAATTATGACCCAGAAGGTTATATCCACCAGAGCATAAAAGGGCAAAATTTGGGTGATTATTTTCATGAGCACATTGAAGACTGGGATATCTTCAGAAACAAGAAATCCGAGGAGGCTATGCAGATCATTTAGGATTTGAACCAGAATCTGGAAGAAAAAAGACAAAGATTGCAAGAGATGGGAGAAGAAGAATAAGCTGAGAGCAAGTCAGGAGAGAATGAGGTTGTTTCAAGATTTAGGAGGCCTAAAAGGGAGGAGGATCCTAAAGCATAGGACCTAAATTTTTCAAGGATTAATGTAGACATAGATTTTAGGTTAGAGGAGCATACCTCTTTTGTGTCTGATGATGAGTTCATCAAATCGAAGGAATTTAAGTCCTTCTTATATCATTTCAAAGGAAAAAGGCTGAGAGAGGCCATGCCTAATGTAACCCTAGAAAATGAGGCAGAGATGCTTCAAAAAATAAAGGAGAAAATAAGTTTAGAGCTGGAAGGCATGACCCCTCAAAGGGGAAGGCATCTCCTTACAGAGGCAGGAATAATTCTTTTTCCAGGTTGGTAACTTAGTGGGTCCTTCATTTTTGATACTTTATTACATTCATATAAGAAGGATTTCAAATTAGATATCCAGGGTGTAGATGAATTTTTTATTGGATCTAGCTATGATCCAGATGGTGAGGCCATGCTTCTATGGGCTCTTTATCCCCCAAATAAGAGGTCAAAGATCATAGATGTGGACAAAGCTTTTGGACACATGATGAAGTTGAAGGTTGGTGAAGTAGATCCCATGATCACAATAGATATGGGAGTTGATATTTCAAAGTTAAATAAATCACAAATGAAAATGTTGGTTAAAGAAGCAGTTTAGTACAAATCATTGTATGAGGAGATTCTAAGAAGTAAGGACCAACCAGTACCCCAAATAGCAGATGAATCCAACCTAAAAAAGAAGTGCAAAAAATTGCACAGAGAAAACAAAAAAATGAAGGAAAGAATGCAGAGCATAAGGACAGACACAACATGTGTCTTATTGTCTAAACAATTTGAAAATTTACAGAATATGTTGGAAGAATTATGGACTATTTACCAGAAAAATACGGATAACATAGCGTCACACCAAAGGATCCTTGATAGGTTTAACATGCTAGTGCAAGATCAGACACTTAGTGACAAAAGGATCAATAAGGTCAAAAATTGATTGACACTCATCAAAGATTCACAACGGAGTTGAATATTGAATATGAGGAATGTAAGGGGATTGTCAATCATAGGCTTCCAGGTGTGGTAGATGACATAGTGGTTATAAAGGATAAACACTAGTGGATTATCGAATGCAGATCTTTTCTCAGTTCAGCCCTTAGCACTGCCCGTGTGGATACATTCGACATGAATGAAGCAGGAGAATAGGTTGAAAGTTTTGTTACAATAGAGATAGCGGTTAGAGATATTATCTTCAACGCTTGCACATATAAGGATGAAGGATATCTTCGACACATCCAGAAATGTGGTTAGCGACTGGATGGAAAGAATTAGTCTTTGTTATTGTAATTTTTTTTAGTTATAGCAGTTAGGAGGGATAATTAGGATTTTGTTAGTCTTAGTTTGTATTAATGAAAGGGTGTGTCCTTTCATTCATATCTTTTGAGTCATATTTATATAGAGAGTCAGTTTGTATTCTGGGTGACAGAAAAGAAGGGAGGAAAAATTATTATCTTTCAGATTGTCTGTTGGAATGAGTAGTGTTAGGTAAAACAGGTTTGTAGAAATGAAAATCCATTTTGTGCAAGCAAGTGTATCATGAAGTACCTGTGAGTTTGTAGTTTTTGTACACCCATTGTTCCAAGAAATTAATATACAAGATTTGTTGTTTCATCTTCAGATCTTTTCATGTTAGATGATGTTGATGATTTAAAATCTTTGGATAAATGTGATTAAGGTTTGTTGCAGTGTTTTATCACTTGTTGTTATAAAGATAACATAATTTGTTTTGTTGTTTTTATAGCATACATTGAAGTCATTGCAGTGATAGTATTGTTTCTTCATACTGTCTCCAAGGACCACAAATATTTGTCCATTAAGTAACATGTAAACTGTCAGATAAGGCACCAGTCTATTGTTAGTTTTCTGTGAATAAATTTTGGTGTAAACAAAGTCCTCACTAGAGAAAAATATTACTAGTTTCTACTTGCCTTGTTCTTTCATAATTACTCTAAGTTCCAATAGCATTTTGTTACAACTTTTTCTCATATTCAATTATACTCAAATTTTCATATTAAAACAAGTTAAAAGCATATCATAAAGTATAGTTGTAGGTTTTGTTAATCATTCATGTCAACAACTAGATTCAATAATTTAAATTCACTATAAAGAAATCTCTTTATGCTTTGGAGATTGGGGTACACCCACCTAGGTCTAGTGGAGCCTAAAGTGCAAAGGAATTTGGTCTTTGACCATTCTTGTTTGTTGGCCAAGGCTGATTGGATCAGTTAGGGATTTGGCAAGTCCCTTTGATTTCTAAGTGGTGGTTTTGGGAACCAACGGGAGTGACACTGGGATCAAAGGACTGATAAATACTAGCAATTTTTCCCTGGCAAACACTTATTTACTTGTATATGTCTATAGTGAATTAAGGTAAAATTAGACAAGACTTGTACAATTTACCACCTTGTGTTAGAGCGTCTGAAATATTTAGCAAACCTTTATTTAATCTCACCCTATCATCCTCAACCATCTTCCAAAATGTCTGCATTCTAACATCCTTAAATCTATCCAAAACTCTCTTAGTAGAAGACTTCTTTAAAGAATCAAAATTATTGTTTACACTGTTAATCAATTGCAACAATTTATCAAAGGGGCTATTATTAGAATCTAACTGTATATTTAGAGCCAGCTTCTACAAAACATCAACTCACATCAAAATGAGCTTCTTGTCCTCTGGCTCCAACTTCACCAAATCCAGATCCAGAGGGGCTATTATTAGAATCTAACTGTACATTTAGAGCCACCTTCTGCAAAAGATCAACTTGCATATAATGAATAAATTATATCTCTAAAAATGCATAAGCACAAAGTCTTATGTAGTTACCATATAACTTTCAAATCAATTACAATTATAACTAATATAGCTTGTAGCTAAAAGTCTTCAAGATATATATATGACTCTTTCAATAATCTAAAGTTACCAACAATAGTACAAATCCTATTACCTATCCACTGTATCACAATACTAATTTCTAAATATGAAAATAGCTCAAAGTCTATTTTCCACAATTTAGATGCTCCATTAATCACATGAACAAAAATGCCACCAATATCAAGGAATTAAAGAACATATATAAGAGATTAACATAGGAACATCCACTCATATAAACAATCTTCGACCCAACACAAAGTTTGGAATCAAAAGGAATTGCTTTCTTTATTTGCTTGATTGAATCTTCACAACAAAAGGTCAAAGTCTTAGTTGAGGCAACAATTTGACAAAGTTTTATTTAGCATAAAAACAAAAATATTTACAAATGAGGTTCCTCCTTTTATAGGAAAGGAGTTGAGAAAAATGTGGGCACAACTGACTAATTCAACTATAGAATCCCACTTGAGTACAACTACTGCATATAATAAAAATGCAACTACAAGAAAATTTACAGTAGGAAAAGATGCAACTACATGAAAACTACATAGTGTCAATGACACTTTATTCTTTATTTTCCCCCCTCATTGATTTTCTAGAATTCCTCGAACCTTGCCAATGTAGCATGCATTTTAGATTTGTATGGCCCTGAAGCTACTTTGGAAATGGCATGAACAGGACATATGGAATCTACGACTTCTACATAAATCCTTTTTGCTTTCTTTAAAACTAATGCTAGATCATCTAAGTTGATTTGGATTTCAATCAACTTATCAAATGACGCTAAAGAAAATTGATCATCTACCAACTGGTCGATCATGGTGAGGAATTCCTATTTGATGGTCTCATTGGGTAGAACATTTTGTTCTATATCAAATAATTGGTAAGGTAATTTTGATATCCTTGATGAAATATTTGTGATTGCATCAGTACATGCTTTCTTGTCCTGATTCATATCCTTTACCAACACTTTCATTAGCTCATCCTTGTGTGCTAATATTGATTGGGTTTAGATGTACTCACCCCCAGTTTAAACTATATTGTTATCAACAAGGATGTCTACTCTATAGTCTCTCATTTTATCCCAAAGCCCTAAATCTTTCTCAAGTTCTATTATTTCTTTGGATAATAGAGATTATACATCTTGAACCTGTACTTGAGCATTTTCAAAATTTGTCAAAAGCTTGATTGCAGAATAAATAAGATGTGTCCCTTCTAACTTCAAGTGATCAATCCATTCTTCCATTACCCCACCCCTTGTACCTAGTCGCTCTACATTTTTTAGTGCTTCTATGTTGATTAAAGAAACTATTGGTTGAACCTCTTGTGATGATTGCATTATTTTATGAAGAACGCTAGCCAGTTGTTCACATTTATGCTTCCGTTCAATATTCTCATCTCTTTCTTTATAAAATCTATGCATGAGAGAATTGAAAGTAGTTTGTGTCTTTCTTAACACTCTCATGTGTTTCTACACCAAGTTTTACTATCTGCATAGTATAATCTGTAGGTTGAATGTTGTCCTTATCCTTATCTAAAGATGACACCAAGACCTCAGCATATTTCCTTTTTCTTACTAGATCAACCAAGATTCTAGACATAGTCTTGGGCTTCTTGGTGATGTTTTGCTTGGCAGGACCCAATTGATCAAAATCAAAATTATTAGGTGAGATTACCTACTTCTTTATTTTGGGTGCCACAATATCCAACCATGGAGGAAGAGCTGATTTTGTTGTTGGAGTTGTGGTTTTAGTTTGCGCATTCACAAATAATTGTATTGTATCTTGGTTTGTAGTTGAAGTAGCTTGGGACACTAGAACAAGGGAGGTTGTATCAGCAACATTAGGAACTTGAGAAGAAGATCTTGTTGCTACAGTGGCAAAAACCAATAGTGGAGTTGTTATAGTCATAATAGTCAAGACAAGTGGTGGAACCTCTGTAGTAACAATGATTGAAGGAAGCGTCACTATTTGTTACTCATGAGAAATATGTGTCATTGCTTCTATAAAATCTAATATTGAATATTCAATTATAGATGTAGGTACATCATCGAAACTCGGAAGGCTTGACAAAGTCACAAATTCTTCATTATCTTCCTCATCATTCCTCATCTTCTTCATCTCATTCCTCATCTTCTTCATCTAAATCATACTCAATAGAATGAATGGTTACCTGAGTTGAAGCAGGAACTTGTGTTGTTGTAGAAATGGTAGTAACTAGCGGTGGAAGTGATTCCCCCGTGTCTTACATTTCTTCTTCCTATGGTATCTCTCCCTCTTCTCATCCTTTTTATGATTCTTTTAATGTTGGCTCGTCAAAAACATCCTTTAGTACAGCTTGAGATGAGGATTATCCTTTCTTTGGCCCTTTGATAATGAACTTATATGTGGGTTTCTTCGCCTTTGACCTAGGAGATGAAATCGATGATAGCTCCTATGGGTCCTGTCTATTCTTGGTTCTCATTTCTGATGTCTTCCTCATAGGACCTTCATCATCCTGCTCATCACTTGAACTTGTAGGAAGTTGTTTCATCCTTACACCCTTTTTAGCATCCATGCATTAGTATTTGCCATGATGGGGGCAAATCTAGCAGAAATGAATTGATTTTCCTTTTGTGACCACTAAATAGGTGGAAGAGGAATATTAGCAATGTTGTTCTTGAAATAAATAGGATCCACAACATCATCAGTAGTATCCTCTCATGTATCCAGGATTTTGGCCAAATTCAATTTTTTAATTTTCTCAAGTGTGAAGCGACTCAAATCAAGTTTCCTCACATCTTCATCATCTCTACAATCTGCCTAAACTGACAGTTCTGATACTTAATGTAGTACAGATCCAATAGCCAACAAGATGAGGGAGGGGGGGGTGAATCATACAAACTTAATTTTCCATAAAAACATCAGATTCAACCTCGGTAACATATACTTCAGTAATATAACCAAATCTGCTAAACATGCAAACTCAAAAGCATATAAACATCATAAACCTCATAACACCAGATTTAACATGGAAACCCAAATAGGGAAAAACCACTGTGGGATTTCAGACCCACTAAGAAATATACTCTTCTAGAGTATGCTCGGTTAAAAGCAAATCCTACTAAAGATTACAAACATATTGCTAGATGTGACCCGATTAAAGGATTTCCCTCAGATCTATTAGGATCTTCACCTTGTTAGAAGTGACCTTGTTAAAGGATTTCAAACACTCAATTAGAATGTCACCTTGCTAGAGGGTTTTACAAATAAGACTGTTAAGTCCACTCGGTTAAGAGATTTTCTGTCACTTCACAAAATAATAGTAATAAAAATCTATCTACAACTTCACATCTAAAATGCTAAAGTAGATTCTTATTTGCTCAATACAATCTAGACATAGAACTAATCGTGTCCATCTGCTGGGCTTCTATACTCTATTATTCAAATAGGTCTTCAAGCTTCTATGCTCGGTAATCATTCTGTAGCATCTCTGTGCATACATTTGCCCTCATGCATTGTTTATCAATAGTTTCCTATTTATAAACAATTCACCAACCACTTAATCTCCTTGATCACATTTTCCATGATTAATCATAGCCATCAGATCTTCAAACTTTGACCAAGTTCATTGTATCCTTTGATCTAAAAATGTTTTACCCTACCTTGGAACTTGCATACATTTCTTGGAACTTGTGCTAGGGTATTGCAGTTCAATCTGAGTTGTAGATCTTCATGCCGATTTTCCTTTGCTATAGATTCATTAACAAACTTCATGCACGGCATACCAATCATTTAATCAGTTCCAGCTCATCAGCTTCCTTCATTAAATAACACATGTAACCATTTAATGTATTCTATTACAGCTAGGTTACAATTCGGTAATAACTTGGTAATAACTCAGTGAATACTAAACTTCACTCGGTAGACATTCTACCTTCATTAACCGATAGAGATAACTTTAGGGTTTACCAACTAGGTTCCTTAGGGTTTACCGACTAGGTTCTTTGCTCGATAACATAGTATAGCATTAACCTTACAATTTACAACATATGCATGACGTTAAAACAATCTAAACATCATGATCTCATCATTGTCTGACTTGGTAATAGTTGCCCATTGAATACCTTATTCATCCCCTTATTTGTCATATTCTTTCTGTGTCTTTTACCGACATCTTTATACTCTTTAAATCATACTTCTCAAGATATGGCAACATCATACTGAATTAGAAAATCAATTTCTTGACATCAATGACAAAATAATAATATCAAGATAGTAAATATTCTTAATCAGTTATATCCATAATCATCAACAACTTTCTCAATATCCTTATTGAAATGCCAACAATCTCCCATTGTCTATTATAATGTCAAATGCCAACAATCTCCCCCTTTGGCATTGATGGCAAAACCAATTGATTTGACCTTAAAAAGATTCGGATTGTTGTGATTCTAAAATGCTGAAATGCTCTCTTGCTGTCAATAGACTTCTCCCCCATACATTAGACTTCTCCTATTTTCTTCAGTCTTCTCCCTCTTTTTTTAATCTTCAGTTTCAGTCTTTTTAATCAGTCTTATCCCCCTTTGACAACAATGCCAAAAAGTAAAGAACTAAAACATAATTTCTTCCTGTATGAAGTCAATTCCTACTATTGTGTATCAACTGAGTCTCAGTCAGAGCATTTTGTCTTCAATTCCTGTTCCCTATATTGCATCCTACATTATTTCCTGCACACCTTTAGAAAACATCCTAAAGTATGTAAATCAGCATCAACTCTTAAAAGATATTTGATAGAGTCATTGAATTGATGCTTTCACCGAACTTGATCAGTGAGTAGAAGATAGGGGTAGAACCCCTAACTTACTTTTGAGATATTCAAAAGTGTCCCTTGGTAGTGGCTTGGTAAAGATATCTACTATTTGTTCCTTTGTGCTAACATACTCCAGCACCACTTTCTTCTCTTGAGCTTCTTCTCTAACATAATGATATTTAATAGAGATGTGCTTTGTCTTAGAGTGCATAACAGGATTCTTCAAAATGTTAATGGCACTAGTATTGTCACAAAATATAGTTACTGGCTCGGTAACATTCTCATTTATACCTTCCAATAGTTGTTTGATCCATGCTATGTTGGTACAATTCAATGCTGTAGCAACGTACTCAGCTTCTGCTATTGACTATGAAACACATCCTTGTTTCTTGCTAAGCCAACTCACTAGTCTTTCTCCTAAAAAGAAAGCTCCTCCACTTGTGCTTTTCCTATCATCAATGTTGTCTGCCCAATCAGCATCAGTATAAACATTTAAATCAAAATCATTTCCTTTCTAATATACTAAGCCATAATCCTCTGTGCCTTTCAAATATCTAAAAATTCTTTTGATTGTTGTCATGTGTGTTTCCTTAGGATCTAGAGAGAATCTTGCAACTATACCTACTGCATGTGCTATGTTTGGTCTATTGTGAACAACATATTGTAGCTTTCCAATCATGGATCAGTAAAGTGTCTCATCAACAGATGCAGATTCATCATTCTTTGATAGTTTACAGTTGGTAGTCATAGGAGTACTTACTTGTTTTGAATCCTCCATTCCAAATTTCTTCAAGATTTCCTTTATGTACTTGGATTGAGTAATGAAAATCTCATTTTTCATTTGCACTATGTGTAAACCTATAAAATACTTTATCTCATCGATTAATGACATCTCAAATTCTTTGCTCATTTCATTTCCAAAGTTCTTACATAGAGAGTCATTTCCACAAAATATAATATCATCAACAAATATGGCTGAGATCAGTATTCCATTTTCATCATTCTTCATGTACATATTGTTGTTCTCACTTGTTCTTATAAAACCAATCTTAATCAAATAAGAGTGCAATCTTTCATACCATGCTCTAGGTGCTTGTTTTAGACCATATAATGCCTTGTTCAATTTACATACCTGATCTTTATTATTGTCTTCAACAAATCCTTCAAGTTGTTCAATAAAATATTCTTCTTCTAATATTCTATTCAGAAATGCAGATTTGACATCCATTTGATATACCTTGAAGTTTTTGAAAGCAACATATGCCAACAATGTTCTTACTCCTTCAAGTCTAGCCACAGGTGCAAAAGTTTCACCATAATCAATTCCTTCTTCTTGAGCATAACCTTTGCAAACTAATCTTTCTTTATTTCGAATGACCTCACCTTTTTCATTTAGCTTGTTTCTGAAAATCCACTTTGTATCGATTACATTTTTGTCCTTTGGTCTTGGGATTAGTGTCCATGTGTCATTCTTCTTGATTTGATCAATCTCTTTTGTCATAGCATTTATCCAATCTTCACTATTAAATGCCTCTTTCACTATTCTCGGTTCAAATTCAGATATCAGACATGTGTTCTATCTTAGTTTGTTCCTTGTCATCACTGGATCATCCTTATCTCCTATAATCTGACTTGGTGCATGATGTCTTCTGACATACTTGGCTAATACAGGGTTGGTAGGCTCTATATGATCTTCTTCATCACTCAGTAACTGGATATTCTCTTCATTTTCTTCAACAGTTTTCTTGGTAAAACTTGTCGGTTGAACATAGATAAATTCATCATAATCTTCTGGTTCTTTGGAATTTCCTTCATCATTTCTTTCTGCAAATTCATCAATTTTCACATTTGCACTTTCTACTATTTTGTTAGATGATTTGATCAGACATTTAAATGCTTTGCTTCTAGAAGAATAGCCTAGAAATGTTCCTTCTTCACTTTTCTGATCAAACTTGCCATTTCTATCATCTTTGTGTACATAGCATCTACTTCCAAAGATTTTAAAATAACTTACATTAGGTTTCTTATCATACTAGATTTCTTATGGTGTCTTCAAAGTACCTTTCTTCAGTTGTGCTCAGTTCAGGGTGTAAACTGTTGTGCTTATTGCTTCTCTCCAAAATGTTTGTGGCACTTTCTTTTCAATCATCAGGGTTTTTGGCACAATCCACAATAGATCTATTTCTTCTCTCAGCTATTCCATTTTGTTGTGCATTTCTTGGTGTAGAGACTTGTCTTTTAATACCATGATCATTGCAGAATAAGTTGAACTCATCAAATTTGAACTCTCCTCCTCTATCTGTTCTACGACATTTCAGTTGTCTTCCTGTTTCATTTTCAACTCTTGCCTTGTACCATTTAAACATTTGAAAAGCTTCTGATTTTTCTTTTAAAAATATAACTCACATCATCCTTGAATAGACATCCACAAATAATATTAAATATTTATAATCATAATAACTTTGAACTTTCATAGGACCACAAAGATCAGTGTGCACAAGATCTAAAATTCCCTTAGAAGTGTAAGACTTACTTGTAAAGCTTGATCTTGTCATCTTACCCATCTGGCATTCTCGGCACATAGCATTCTCAGGCTTTTCAAGACTTGGTAGACCTCTTACTTGGTGCTTCTTACTTATTTTGATCAGATTATCAAAATTTACATGATAAAACCTTTTATGCCATAACCAGGTATCATCTATCTTTGCATACAAACACTTATTTTGAGTTGAGTCAAGGTGAAATGTGTTACCTTTTGTTTGTGTCCTAGTAGCAACTAACTTTCCATTCTTGTCATGAACTTTGACAATTCCTTTCTGAAATTCTATTCGGTAACCTATATTGTTTAGCTGTGCTACACTCAACAACTTGTATTTCAAACCTTCAACCCAATAAACATCATTGCATCTTGCATTGCCAAGAAGTGTTATAGATCCTTTACCTTTCACCGGACATGGTGCATCATTACCAAATCTTACATAGCCTCCATCATAATCTTCTAACATAACAAACTTGTGTTTATCACCTATCATATGATGTGAGCATCCACTATCTATGATCCAAGAATCATTAGTATTTATGTGAGATATTAGGGCTTTTTCTTCATACCTTTCTTCATCTGAACCATCTTTGATAGCCACATAAACTACTTCCTCTGTATCAGTTTCATCTGATTCATCATCATTGGATTCCTCATTAGCTATTAAGCATGTCTTTCTATCTCTTCTTTTGAAGTCTCGGTGTCCTCTGTAATGATTGTCTTTCTATCTGCCATCTCAGTAATCTCTTTTTTTAGTAGATTCTTTGTCAAGACAGT
The DNA here is from genome assembly GCF_030272615.1 of Cryptomeria japonica. Taxonomy (NCBI): domain Eukaryota; kingdom Viridiplantae; phylum Streptophyta; class Pinopsida; order Cupressales; family Cupressaceae; genus Cryptomeria; species Cryptomeria japonica. The sequence goes on from NC_081405.1 coordinate 378,025,495, forward strand.
TAGAAGCCATATGTCCTATCTTATCACAATTGAAACATTTCAAAGGTAATTTTCATTTATACTTACCTTTGCCTCTCAGTAACCTTCTGACTAATAGTGCTTCAAACTCTTCCTGCTTTCTGATTTCCTCATACAGTTTGTGTACTTCTTCCATATTCTTACAAAATGTTTCACTTTCTCCACTATGATCACCTTCATAGTACTTATACTTTCTCTCATTGTAATCATTAGATTCATCAAGATGAAAAGAGCTAAATGCAGATTCAACTTTATTTACCGAAGATCCACTGTTATCAAAGTTACTAAACTCAAATGCATGTAGCTTACCACTAGTAGCATCTAAAGAAACTAGCATATTAGGTACAGACCTCAATTCATTGATTGCAAAGACTTGGATTGCATAAGCCGGTAGAAGGGTTCTTAACAACTTACTTGTTATATCCTTTTCTTCAATAGTTCCACCTACTCCTTTGATTTGATTGACAATCCCCTTTAGTCTTGTACTGTACTGATTTATGTTCTCACCTTCATTCATCCTCATAGATTCAAGTTGTCCTTTTAGACTATCTACTTTTTCTCTTTGAACATGTTTATCTCCTCCATATACTAATATGAGCTTATCCCACATAGCCTTTGCATCATTGCAGCCTTCTAGATCATTAAACTCTGAGTTGGTCAATCCAAATGTTATTTCAATCATTGCTTGGATATGTTCTTGCTTTGCCTTTATCTCTTCCATTGTCAATGGATAGGTTCTTGGTGTGATGAAATCATTCTCCAAATAATATATGACATATTCTCCAACTCCTGATAGGTGTAGCTTCATTCTCTTCTGCCATGTAGAGAAACTTGACTTGTTCAGCTTCGGTGCATCCCTCTTATACATCTTTGGATCTTTGCCTCAAGTACCTTTAAAATTTTCTTCGGAGTCCAAAGCATTGATACCAATTGATAGTTCTGATACTTAATGTAAGTATAGATCCAATAGACAACAAGATGAGAGGGGGGCATGAATCATACAAACTTAATTTTCCATAAAAACATCAAATTCAACCTCGGTAACATATACTTGAGTAATATAACCAAAACTGCTAAACATGCAAACTCAAAAGCATATAAACACCATAAACCTCATAACACTATATTTAATGTGGAAACCCAAATAGGGAAAAACCAGTGTGGGATTTCAGACCCACTAAGAAATATACTCTTCTAGAGTATGCTCGGTTAAAAGCAAATCCTATTAAAGATTACAAACACATTGCTAGATGTGACCCAGTTAAGGGATTTCCCTCAGATCTATTAGGATCTTCACGTTGTTAGAAGTGACCTTGTTAAAGGATTTCAAACACTTAATCAGAATGTCACCTTGCTAGAGGGTTTTACAAATAAGACTGTTAAGTCCACTCGGTTAAGAGATTTTCTGTCACTTCACAAAATAATAGTAATAAAAATCTATCTGCAACTTCACATCTAAAATGCTAAAGCAGATTCTTATTTTCTCAATACAATCTAGAGATAGAACTAATCTTGTCCATCTGTTGAGCTTCTATACTCTGTTATTCAAACAGGTCTTCAAGCTTCTGTGCTCGGTAATCATTCTGTAGCATCCCTGTGTATACATTTGCCTGCATGCATTGTTTATCAATAGTTCCCTATTTATAAACAATTCGCCAATAGCTTAATCTCCTTGATCACATTTCCCATGATCAATCATAGCCATCAGATCTTCAAACTTTGACTAGGTTCAATGTATCCTTCGATCTGAAAATGTTTTACCCTGCCTTGGAACTTGTGCTAGGGTATTGCGGTTCAATCTGAGTTGTAGATCTTCATGCCAATTTTCCTTTGCCATAGATTCATTAACAAACTTCATGCACAACATACCAATCATTTAATCAGTTCCAGCTCATCAGTTTCCTTCATTAAATAATGCATGTAACCATTTAATGTATTCTATTATAGCTCGGTTACAACTCGGTAATAACTCAGTGAATACTAAACTTCACTCAGTAGACATTCTACCTTCATTAACCAATAGCGATAACCTTAGGGTTTACTAACTAGGTTCCTTAGGGTTTACTGACTAGGTTCTTTGCTCGGTAACATAGTATAGTATTAACCTTACAATTTACAACATATGTATGATGTTAAAACAATATAAACATCATGATCTCATTATTGTCTGACTTGGTAATAGTTGCCCATTGAATACCTTATTCATCCCCTTATTTATCGTATTCTTTCTGTGTCTTTTACCGACATCTTTATACTCTTTAAATCATACTTCTCAAGATATGGCAACTTCATACTGAATTAGAAAATCAATTTCTTGACATCAATGACAAAATAATAATATCAAGATAGTAAACATCCTTAATCGGTTATATCCATAATCATCACCAACCTTCTCAATATCCTTATTGAAATGCCAACAATCTCCCATTGTCTGTTATAATGCCAAATGCCAACATAAACATGCTCTGACCAATGTACATGTATATAATTCCAATGGATCTTATTTTTCATCCTACGGAAGTCAAAGTTATTGTGGGATTTGAATCTTTTCATTGTCACCCACTACATTTCCTCCTCCATGTTCTTGGCTTTGGGAGTGGTTAGTATTGAATACTTGCCAATGGACTGAGCAAACTTGAGACTAGTCTTGTGTTAAGAAGACTGTCTCTCATGTACATACACCAACTGATGGCATAGTTCCATCACAATAATCTTATCGGATGGATACCTTGGTACCATAAAAGTTTCACCAATGAAGCAACATATATGGATTTATGTGAATGTTGGAAATTACAAGAAGACACACCCATACTCACAAACTTTATTATATGTTGCATCTAAAAGCCTCTTTGTTTGTAACTCTTTGTCAAACAAGAACTTACATACAACAAAGAAGGCATCATTGACCTTTCAGAAGTGACTTCTCCAATTAGCAATGGTCAACTGAGAATAATAATCCCATACTAGAGTTTTCCTTCTATCACCTTTCATAGACAGTCCTATAAATTGCCTCATGGAGGTAGCTGTATACATAGGGTAGGAGGTCATATAAAATTTTAGGGTGGTTCTGACTTCCTTCAATTGTTTGTAAATTGTATCACTAATTTTTTCACCCCAATCTATTTTGTCATTTCCTTTCTCGATGATATTCATATACCAACACCCCATGTTTGAAAAAGGTAATAATCTGAAATCCTGTTACTACTTATCAAGTTGCCATTAGTTTTTATATTCAAAGTCATACTATATATTCTAGTCGGTTAGCACTATTGAATCATGCAGTCGGTATAAACAGAGAAGTCGGTATGCATAGTCTAGTCAGTTACAGAAGAAAGCAGTCATAGAACTCAGTATACACCAAAGCTATCTACCGAGTATCTTTTTGAGACTACCGAGCAATAAAGTTAACACACCGAGTTGATATTCACCGAGTGAAACATGTTACTAGATACATTGAACCTGGACATGCATATGAAAACATGTTACAAGATTGAGGCACATCTAACCGTTATTACATTGGAAATTGCACTAGAAGATTGTGTATGATTACAAGGTCGATCTAACCAATGAAATATTTTCTTTAGTTATTCATTTGAGGAATCTTGTTTGTAAGAGATCTATTTATACAGCATGAATTAAGAGCTAGGTGTGTGCATATATCTATGAAGGAAGACTGTTATAGAGACACAAAGGTCACTAAGAAGGTTTTCAGAGAACAGTCGAAGAACAGAGTAAATAGAAAGGTTTACCGAGTTACTATATGAGTTACCGAGGTATGCTATAAGCTAGGTAATCTTATCCTGAGCACATAGAATCTGCTATAACATTTCAGATGTAAAGTTGCAGATGTTTGTAATGATTTTATTGTAATATTGTGAAGTTGAAAGAGAAACCTTTAACAAGGTAAAAGACTCTAACCAAGTCTATAAATTGTAAAGCCTCTAACCAGGTGCAACATTCAGAATAAATGTTGTGAAATCCTTTAGCAAGGTAGATCTAATAGATCTTGTTACTCCTAATAGGGTAAGCTATCAGAAATAGCTAAATGTAGCTCTAACCGAGCATGTTTATTATTGCAGTAGTGAAGTTGTGGGTGCCATCCCCACCACAATTTTTCTCTCTAACCAAGAGTTTCTGCGTAACCAAAATATATGTGTTATGGAGTGAATCATGTATGATTGTTATCTATTTGTTTTAACTTTATTTTATGTTACTGCACTATTCTGTTTATGCATAATAGTAAGGTTATTATTAAAGAAAGTTTTGAAGTACTGATTCACCCCTCCCCTCTTAGTACATTAGCTTTCCATATTGGGCCTAACAATTGGTATCAGAGCTTGAATCTTGAAAAAGGGTTTAACTACCTAAAGAGAAAGATCTTATCAATGGAAGGCTATAAACAATCTTGAAGGATTGTGTATCTACAAGAAGAGCTGGATCATGCAAATCAAGTGATTGCAGACATGCAAAGGCAAATGCAAAAATCTCTAAAAGTAAGAAGAAGATTATCTGATGACTTGCAGGATTCTCAAGAGTTAGTTGAACAAATTGAGACATCATCTGAGAATAGTATATCTAAAGAGACTGAAGAAATGATTAGAGTATTGAGAGAAAAGAACAAAGCATTGGCTGATCAACTAAAAGCAATGAAAACAGAACATGAACATTTTAGTACACATATGACTGAAAATCTAGATGCATTGAGGACAACAGAGGATAAAGCAAGAGATCTACAAAGAGAGAAACAACAACTTGAAGTCTTAGTATCTGATAAGAATGATGAAATCATAAGGTTAACTGGGATTCAACAAAATATGACAGATCAACTAGGTTATGCACATCATGAAGCAATTTTGAAGAATGATGAGAATCAAGCATTGAAACTTGAAGTATCAAGATTGATCAATGAACTTGAAACAGAGAAGAAATCCAAAGAAACATTGAAGAAGAGTTATGATGCATCAAAGATGTTGGATGAGAAATTGAATACAAGAAGACCCAACAAAGATGCAAGACTCGGTTACAAAGGAAAAGACTCTACCGAGAAAGGAATTCGTACTACCGAGAGAGGAGAATCATCAAAGCAAGCTGGAAACAAGAATAACATCAAAAGGAAGAAGCCTATCTGCTACTACTGTGGAAATCAAGGTCATACTACTAACATATGCCAGATCAGAAAAGGTAAGCAACCGAATATCACTAAGTCCAATGGATATTGTTACAATTGCAATAAATATGGTCACACATCTAATCAATGTAGGACAAAGTCTGTTAACAACTATCAGAAGGCAAAATTCAAAGGGTTTTGTAAAAACTGCAATAGATATGGACATAGTACCAAGAAATGTTGGTTTAAGCAAAAGAATCACATACGGTTTGCACACCAAGCAAACACTAGAGGTTACCGAACTCACACAGATCCTTACCGATAATATGCAGCAGTACCATGGGATTACAATACAAGGATATGGTGTGAATGTTGTGGAAGATATGGACATATTAGTGCCAACTGTTTTATAAGGTTTGGAATGAACAACGGAAGATCATGGAGAAATCCTGGTATGGCATGTTTTCATTGTCACAAAGCTGGACATTTAGCTGGAGATTGCAGAGATCAACTTAGAAGAGACACTGAAGAGATAAAAGAAAAATTTAAGATGATTTGGAAAAAGAAGGAAATCATGTCAGATGAAGAAAGCACCTTACCTACCGAGTTAGGTGCACCTATTCCAAATTAATCAACAAAGGTATGAAGGGACTGCATTCTCTAAAGGTTAAATCATAACAGTTCCCATTTTATTATGTATAAAATTCAAAATCTACATAGTTAAGATGCATTAGTAAGTTTGAAATTCTATCAAAAGTACTTTACAGGAAACATGTCAAGAAGATGTATGCAGGAAGCCTGTCAAGTTGGTAAATGAAGGAAATTTGGTTACTCGGTTAAAATGAAAAAAAAGAGTAAATCGGTTAAAGGTGAACTGAATGCATTTAATGTTTTGACCTAACTTGCACGGAGCCCGATAAGGTATTTTGTGTACTTAAAGGTATTTTCGCAGTCATTCTCATTCACCAAGTTTTCAAGAGAGCAGAGAAAAGTGAATCAAGGTGATCAAACTTCATTTAGAGTGAATTTCAAGGTATTTACATCAAATCTCATCACATTGTTAAGCTAGTTTCCGATCTTGTCAAATTGCTATTATCTACTGAGTGTGAAGTGTCAGTCCTTTGTAAACGGTCAAACCCTAAGGATAGTTTGCTAAGTTTTTACCTGAAATCTAGAATGGTGCCCAAGATCCAAGATCCCGTAGTTGTCAAGAATGTGGAGAAGCCCTCGCTGAAGTACTCTTTGACTCCTAAAGTTGCCTCTGAACTGGATGACAAAACTGCATTTTCAATCATCCCTGATCGAGTCTTGTTAGTTGAAGATGTTAGATTCTTCACCAAATGTCGTGTTGAAGAACTCGGTCATGTTGAGATTAGTGACACATATGATGAACTTTGTACCGATGGCAAAATGGATAGCAAGTACAAGCATATCAAAATCAAGGGATTAATTGAAACCCTAGCCTATCCCTATGTGTTCAAACCCCAATGGGTTAAGTTTGTTTTAAGCGGAGTTCATGATGATTTTATGTGGATAGAGGAGAAACCATTCAAAATCACCAAGGAAATCATTCATGTGATCACCGGATATCCTATCTATGATCATGCATGAGCACAGAAAATGATATCATAGAAGGAGTTAATCAGTCTAACTACAGTAGAATCTGATTACTGAGGACTAAAATTGAACAATGTCACTGATGCAGAACTTAAGTTTGCAATTAGAGTAATTGGTTACTGTTTCTTCCAATCAGCAAGGGAAAACAGTGTACCATGTGCAACAGTCGGCTTAGCCTACAAAATAGTGAAAAAGGGAATGAAAGTAGACTTATGTGAAGTGTTACTGAAGAACTTGTTTGAGAACCTGAACACAATAAGGAAGCCGAAGAAGAACAACTCTGCAAACACACTGAAGTTTGGTTCACTTCTTGTATGCATGTTTTTCTACTTTGAAAAGTTCTTTCCCTTAGTCGGTAAAGTAGTTTGGGAGCTACACCGGCCTATCACCCATCAAATCAATGATTTTATCAAGAAATTGGGAGATAATTTTAATGATATCATGGATGAATATTTCAGCAAATTTCAAGAGAAGATGCACAAAAGGTACCAGATTCCACCACAGCTGGTAGAGAAATATAAGGATGATATATGTTTTGAGGTAGACACCGATTACTACTATGTGAATGCTGTTGAACCAAGGACTCAATCTTTGCCACCAATGGGTTATGAGATTGACTATGATATTACACAACAGCAAATTGATGCCTATCTTTCATTACCGAGGCATACTTATGAAGAATTTAAAGAAAAGGTGAAAATGAGCATTGTAGTACCCAAGGCTACAAGAAAGGCTACAAAGATGATAAAGGTTTTATCTGAGCAATTCGAAGAAGAATCCTCCTCTACACCTGTCAAAGGTACTCTTGCCAATACCAAAGATGAATCAGAAGCTCAAGAGGCAGCAATAACATTAAGTATTGAGTTGCCTAAGGGTAAAGTTTTGAAAAGAAAGAAACATGACAGTTCAAAGGCCCTACTGACTCCACCAACAAAGAGACCCAACACTAGAGCATCAGCTGCATCACCGAGTAAGAAACAAAAGAGTGTTACTATTCCCAAGGTAACTAAGACCTATAAGAAATCTACTTAGAGATTCATTTTGGCAAAAGAGTCTAGTGACACAGAATCCGATGATGCAAACAAATTTCAGATTGTAAAAAGCAAGAAGGTAAATATTCATAGTGTTGAAAAGTTTTGTGCCAATCTTAAAGAATATGGTGGATTTGCAGGATTTAGATATGTCAAGTATGAGATTAGGAATAATGATGAGAAGCAACAAATTGAAGAAGTTGTCATCTGCACACTTCTAAAGTTTCGGCTAGCTCCATTAGAACTAGTAAAGTCACTTCGGAGTGAATTATACTTACATATTGATAACAGATGGAAATATGCAATGAACTCAGAGAAACAAATAAGAGAAAGAAGTCTAGTCCATCTATTTCCTGATATGTCTGTAGCAGAAATAAAGGAGCATTTGACAACATACAATTCTAAATTTCTTGTCAAACAGAGAGCCTTAAAATTGATGAATGGGCTATACATTGATGTAGAAAATGAGACAAAAGCCAAATGGCTGGATATCTACAAACGAAAGGATGTCGGTGAACAACCTCAAGTTGAAATTGTTGATGTCACCAAGCATGATCCTGATGTCACCAAGCAAGGTCTTGATGCTACCAAGCAAGACCCGGCTGACACTATTCAAATTGATGAAGATGTCATGGATGCAGAAGCACCGAAGTAGGAAATGATAGAAGGCACTACCTATGCAAAACTTGTATCTAGTGAATCTATCTTAGAACAAGTTCAGCCTTATCCACCGGTTAAGCCACCTATCTCTACCGAAGCTCCTAAGGATACAGAACAAAGCACCAAAGGTCACAAGTCTGAAGCAGCAGAAGATGCAACTAAAGATCAAACATCTCAAGCACTATCAAGAACTGAAAATGTTACAGCTAAGACCCCTAGTATAGAGACACCCAAGGACACCATAATGGCTATATGAACCGACCAAAGTGTTGCATCTACCGAGCAACCTATCGAGGGTCAACAAGCCTCACAAGCACTTGTCTTAGTACAACTGACCAAAGGTAAAGAGAAGAAGGTGAGAAAGCATAGTTTCAAAGTTGATTTAACTAAACCGATAGTGTTGCCCAATGTGGATATCTCAAAATTAAAAGGGCAAGCACTTATTGATTTTGGTGAACTATGTAAAGCAAAGGTCAAACAAGAAAAACAATTGGCCATTCAAAAGAAGAATAAAGTACTACAGAAGGTGAAGACACTACTAACATATATGCTACCTTCAGCAATAGTGTCAACCGATGCAACCATCCACATTCAACTGGATGAACTCCTTACTCAAATAGAAACATCTGGAGTTGATGCATCTGAGTACTTGAGCAAGCTAAAAGATAAAGAGCTTACTACAAAGATGATAGAAGAGGTACAAAAAGCTCTCGCTATAGGAAAAGTAAAGCTTGTCAAATTCATTGCTGAGTTGTCCCCTCAACTCAAGCATATTCTTTATTTATTTCAGAAACTTTGTACATTTTCCTTATTCATTAAAGATAACAAGAATAAAACTGATGCAATTGAGAAAGAGATCACCGATCTCTCAACTAAGTTGACCACCAAGCCTAATTCAGTTCAGAATTTTTATACCAAGCTTCAACAGCTCATGGCTCAACAATTAGAACTCATAAGTGAAGAGCATAAGATCAGGATGGATATAATGACCCTCTAGACATTATTCCTTCCTCATCTCTCATTAGTTCAAGAGCAGATTAACCGAGCTACACGCCTATCTACTACACAAGAGGGAAGCACTCTTGATGGCTTAATATCACTATTGGCTGATATTCAAGCACAAAATTCTTTAATGGAGAGTGTAAAGGATGCACTCTCAATCGCACTCACCGATGTGCGGAACAAATATAAATCTATTTTTGATCAGTTACCACCCTCGGATGGAAATTAAATTTTTGATGTTTGTCAAAAAAGGGGAGTAATACTACCTAATAATACTACATAAGGGGAGTAATATACTATATTTGGACAATTTTGAGTATTGTATACAGGGGAGTATACTGAGCAGAGCATGCAAAGCTAGTAGAGCACAAAAGCATAGAATAAAAATGAGCATGCAAAATCCAAGTAATATACAAAATAATGATAAGGGGAGTATATTTGCATATACTATTTCATTGACTATTGTATATATTGTCAAGTGTAGTCATTTTGCAAAGTATATAGATTTTGAGTTATGACTTTGAAAGTAGTTTTTGTCAAACATCTCAACTAATGTCAAAAGCGGAGATTGTTACTACTTATCAAGTTGCCATTAGTTTTTATATTCAAAGTCATACTATGTATTCTAGTCGGTTAGCACTACCGAATCATGCAGTTGGTATAAACAGAGAAGTTGGTATGCACAGTCTAGTTGGTTACAGAAGAAAGCAGTCACAGAACTCAATATACACAAAAGTTGTCTACTGAGTATCTTTTTGAGACTACCGAGCAGTAAAGTCAACACACCGAGTTGATATTCAACAAGTGAAACATGTTACTAGATACATTGAACCTGGACATGCATATGAAAATGCGTTACAAGATCGAGGCGCATCTAACTGTTATTACATTGGAAATTGCACTTGAAGATTATGTATGATTACAAGGTCAATCTAACCAATGAAATATTTTGTTTAGTTATTCATTCAAGGAATCTTGTTTGTAAGATCGAAGTAATGAATTGGATCACCATTTTAAGAGATCTATTTATACAACATGAATTAACAGCAAGGTGTGTGCATATATGTATGAAGGAAGACTATTACAGAGACATAGAGGTCACCGAGAAGGTTTTTAGAGAACGATCGAAGAACAGAGTAAACAGAAGGGTTTACCGAGTTACTATATGAGTTACCGAGGTATGCTATAAGCTAGGTAATCTTATCCTGAGCACATAGAATCTACTATAACATTTCAGATGTAAAGTTGTAGATGTTTGTAATGATTTTATTGTAATATTGTGAAGTTGAAAGAGAAACCTTTAACAGGATAAAAGACTCTAACCAAGTCTATAAATTGTAAAGCCTCTAACTAGGTGCAGCATTCAGAATAAATGTTGTGAAATCCTTTAGCAAGGTAGATCTAACAGATCTTGTTACTCCTAACAGGGTAAGCTATCAGAAATAGCTAAATGTAGCTCTAACCGAGCATGTTTATTATTGCAGTAGTGAAGTTGTGGGTGCCATCCCCACCATAGTTTTTCTCTCTAACCAAGAGTTTCTGCATAACCAAAATATATGTGTTATGGAGTGAATCATGTATGATTGTTATCTATTTGTTTTAACTTTATTTTATGTTGCTGCACTATTCTGTTTATGCATAACAGTAAGGTTATAATTAAAGAAAAGTTTTGGAGTACTGATTCACCCCTCCCCTCTTAGTACATTAGCTTTCCATATTGGGCCTAACAAATCCCTCTTATCCGGGAAAACAAGGTGACAATATCATTTTAATCCTCAGTGAAATCACTCCTGTAAAAGGATTTTGGCTAATGGGATGTTGTGGAGTTTCTAGAAGTTTGTAAGAAAACATTATTGATCATTTTTTTACACTTATCTTCATTTTCCTCATACCATTTATATACACTTGCTGGAGTGATATCCACAACTTCCTCTACATAAGAACCTTTGAAAATACTATTAAAGTATTCACTATCTAGATGAATAACTATATTCCCATCTGCATCTTTGATCTGTCTGGTAGTGGGATCAAAGCACTCGACTGCTGCTAGTACAAAGTCAAGATCATGAATTGCCACTTGAAAAGATGCATATTTGTGGAGCTCACTAGCTATAAGATGAGTCATCCTTAAGGGGGATTCTTGAATTCTTTTCAGAAACTCTTCCATGTCCACATTCCCTATTTAAGTATCCTGGATTTGGTCCACATTTGACTTGGCAAAACTTTCTGGGAACATGTTTAAGTACTTGTCGTACTTGTACTTCATTTTCTTTCCTGTTTACTTGCTAGGAGAGGGCTCAGACATTTTCCAAAGGTTACATTTCAACACCAAAGATCAGTGTTCAGAGAATTAACATCACCATAATTGCATCTTCATTGATCAAAATTAGAATTGGAAGGCAAAAATGCCTTAGGAAGAAAAATAGCAAAAACAATAGGTCGAGTTTTAAAACCTGACCTACACTAAAGAAGGTCATCCCTACATATTGGGTTTTATGCCTGATCTGCAAGATAAAACAAAAGAATCAACATATTAGGTTTTAAAACCCGACATGTCAAAGGTATGACATGGTTGGCAAGTCAGGAAATAAATCTCAACCTACTTTAGGGTAAATCAAAGATTGCAGGTCGGGAAATAAATTCTGACCTGCACACAAGGTAAGTCAACTCCTAGGCTGAGATTTATTTCTAGACCTACAACCTCATGTAAAATGAAAGGAATGTTGGATTTTAAAACCCGACATGTACCTCGAGGAAGGTCATATGGCATGTTGGGTTTTAAAACCCGACATGCCATTTGGCAAAACAAACTGGCAGGTCAAAAAATAAAACCCGACCTACCTCATCAAAAGAATCAAATGGTAGGTCGGGTTTTATTTTCTGACCTACCAATAAGGAAAGATGCACTTCACATGTCAAGATTTAAATCTCGACATGCCCAAGGGGAAGATCAATGCATAGGTTAGAGTTTGAAGTCTGGCATGTTCTAAAGCTAGATTTGTGTAGTTCAGACTTCAAACTCTGACCTATCTACAGGGGCACAACAAGACTAAGTATCGGGTTTTGAAAACAAAATAATGTCGGGAAATAAATCGCGACAATCAAAAAACCTGCACAAAAAAAGAAAAAGAAAAGAAAAAAACAAAAAGAAAGATGTCAAAACTAAAACCCTAGCCACAAGAAAACAAAGATGGAGGAAAAACAAAAAGAATAATTCTGAAATCACCTCAGATCTGCCAAAAACCGAAGGAAATCAACCTCTAAGAAATGCCAAAACCTCAAATACACCTTCCCAAGAGAAATCCGCAATTGCAGAGCACAAGAAGATAAATTATCAATTATAAAATGATGAATTAAAACCTAAAAATACATTTAAAAAGGTATTTAGGAGTGCATTTAATGCACTTAAAAGTTGCATGGTGCATTGCAGGTTGGGTTTTAAAACTCAACCTACCTTGAAAGTCACCTACAAGTTGAGTTTTAAAACCTGACCTGCCTCGAAGTCACCTACAAGTCAGGTTTTAAAACCCGACCTGCCTACAAGGCAAACCTGTAGGTTAGACTTCAAACTCTGACCTACCACTAAGAACAACAGACTTGCACATCAAGTTCTAAAACCCGATTTGCAACTCAAAACCTAAAATATGCAACTCGGGTTTTAAAACATGACATTCATAAAAAGAGAAAACAAAAAGCTAACTCTTACAAATAAAAATATGCTTAACTAAGACACAAAAGGGGCATGACTTACGAGGCAAGTCAGCCAATCTCAAAATATGTGAGATACGAAATGGACAAGTTTCGTAGGGGTTGCCTCATGATTCAGTGAGCTGAAATCGACGACAACACCGTCTACAATTATCTCATCAATTCACTGATCTGTAGATAATGAAGGAACAAATGCATATTTACCTTGCTTAACACTAGAATCAGGTTTAGTTTTAACCTTTCTTTCCTTCTAAAGTCTTCTAGCAAGGGCAAGATTAGATTTTACCTTCTTGCTTTGTTGGGATCCACCGGATTATGACTTCCTCACCAATCTTGCAAATTCACCTTTCTTCTTTGCCTTGCCTTCTTCCTCCTCAGACTCTGTCTTAGAGGCCACCAAAGACACAAAAATATAATTCCTCTTGAAATTCTCCTTTTTCTTCAATACACCTTTCCCAGATGGGCTAGGTCCTGAAGATGGTACCACCAGAATAGGAGCAGACTTGGTCTCTTTTGGTTTGACCTTGGAGGGAACTGGATCAACTTTAGGCTTCCTGGTTTCCTCTTTGGCCTCCATCTAAGTATGATTTTATCTTTCCCACTTCACCTCCTCATGGGTGAATCCCATCTGCACTACTACTTCCTCAGCCATCTTTGTAACCTTCCTTTTCCTAGCAAGTGCAGTGAATTATCTATTCAATTCAAGGTCTTTCTCCTTGAATGTTCCAAATCTTATTTATTTATGATCAATCGGTTAACTCAATAAGTGTTAAGCATATGCCTCAAGAGTGATAGAGTCAACTTAATACCCCATGGGAATGATCCAAACTATCCTAGGCTCCACAACTTTCATTTGACATTGATCTTTATCTACCATGAAGCAAATAGTTTACTCATCCTTCTCAACAATCTCTTTAGGGATTCTCTCTTTGTTTTTCATTGCATCTTGGAAGGATTTGAAGTATCCCTAGAGAGAAAATATTCTTGTTGTAGCATCTCCTATTCCCCATAATACCTCTTTGATTTGCATAGCCACCGGTCTATTATAGGCTCACTGGACCTTTCCTTTCACACTAGGTATCTCATTCAGGAAATATAAGGCTAAAAAAATAAGAAGAGTTCCATATTTGAAAGTGTTCTTCTTATCTTGCTTAATATTCTTCAAATTAATTATCAACTCATTCAAAGGGACTGTATACAGATCATACCTCATGTCATTCTTCAACATCTGATATGCAGAGTAAATAGAAGTTCCAGAGACAGAGTTATGTCTGCTGGACTGGTAAACTTTGTAACTGACCACCATTGATGCAAACTTCACATCATGCTCTAGAATATCATTTATGGTCATTTCTCTACTGTCAAACTTGGAACCAATAGTGGCTATCACTATGTTATTCAACACCTTTCTCAAGCCAGGTACTTCACCAGTTTCATTGAGGCATGTCACGACTTGGATTGCCTATTTGGTGATCTTGTGGGGCCTGTCAAGCCATATAAACTAATCATGAACTCAATTGAGAATATACTGAATCCACTCTTCTTCATCAAATAACGAAAAATGAATGAACTACAAAAATACCTTGTCCTAAAGAACTTTGTATTATGGTTTGAGGTTTCCCAAACTATCTGCCAAGTATTTGTTATACAAGTTCAACATGTATGTGTTACCAAGATTCTCGAGATCACAATGGATGTATGCCCTCATATCCTCATTGTGAAGGATGTCATAGGGTACCAAAGAAAATGCACCCTCTAGATCATCTTCAATTGACTTGAAAGGGTGTTTCAAGAATACAATTCTGGCCCTATCCTTAATCTCCACAACCAATGGGGTAGCAATGCTAAATGTTGAAGTCATTTTGAGTTTAGGGTTTATGGAAATAGATAGTCTGGACAGATAAATACCTTGATTCGTAACAAAGCACTGGAATTCACTTTAGAGTTGCTGAAATCATTGTTGAAATCACCAAACTTCTTTGATATCTTCTCTACACAATTCTCGTGATCGCATTGTAACAAATGAAGCTTTCAAATGACCTTTTATCCTTCAAAAACTTAATCTTCATTGCAATAAATGCTACAACCAGTTACCATTATTTTCACAGAGTCACTTAGAAGAGCACCAAATCTTCCCTAAAACTTCTGGATAACATCTACATATATGATCTTTTCCAACCTTCTGGAATCGATTGCATATCACCGAAGAGGGGGTTCTTAGAATTTGCATGAAAAGTTCCCCCTAAGGCATAAAGCCCTAGTTATCAGATGAAGATCCTGCACTGGATTCAGGTGCAGATCCATTTTTTGATTTAGATTCATCTTTTCTGACCCACATTTTCTCATGTTTGTCTCTGATCTCTTCTACCTTTGCCTTTCCATTCTCATCTGATTTGTTCTTGTCTATCGGAGCACTATTCTTACTTCTACATTACTTAGCAATGTGACCAATTTTATTGCATGCACGACAAACAACATTCTTCTACATAGGTCTAAAGTTCATCTAATTTGGTCTTATCCTATGATGGTTAGAGATATGTCCAAAAATCCCACAAAATAACACCTCTTGTTTTGGAAGTTATTCATTGCTATTCTACACATATTTGACTTGTGATCAAAATTATTGCATATGCAACACTAACCGGTAAAGGTAGAAACATTATTGATGTTGTTCATTCCATTATTTATCCTACTTCTGCATTGATTCACCATATGACCGAATTTGTTGCAAGTAAAGAATCCACCATTGAATTTATGAGCATTAGGCTATCTTATCGAAGGATTCTTGATCTTCTTCTGATCAGGTTTTGTATTGCTTGGTCTAGATCTAGAGGATTCACCTTTCTAAAATCCAATTCCTTGCATGTCCTTTCCATGTTTCTGACTTTCCAGCATTACATCAAGCCTTGTTGAGCTAGCTTTGAGTTTGTCTTTGTAGTCATTAGTAGTAGCAAGTTCATCTCTTAGGGAAACAATCTATCTTTCAAGTTATTGACTATTATTCCTTGACTATGTCAACTCAAGCTTCATTATGATCAAACTCATTTTTCTTCTAGTCTTTAATCTCCTTAGTCAACCTCATCATAGTGGATTGCATCTCATTCCTCAAGGCAACATTCTCTCTCTAAAGCTTGTCACATTCATCACCTTTACCTTGGTTTTCCATGATTTTATCTTCTTTCACCTTTAGCTTGTCCATCAATTCTTTCCTTTTGTCTTTTGATGTGCTCACTTGATCCTTCAAGTCATTAATGAAATCATCAACAATATTTAGGTTTCTCTTCAGGGAACTAATCTCATTTCTTGTTGCATCGAGATCCTCAAGTGCCACACTGAGCTATCTCTAAAAATTGGAATCCATTGAGTCAATCTCTCAGACCTTCCTCAAGCAGTTAATCTTCCTCAGCAGAACTAGGCTTTGATACCAATTGTTGGAATCGGGGATCACTGAAAAGGGGGGGGGGGGTGAATCAGTGATCTACTGGTTAGCAGATTTTCAAATTTAACTTTAAACCACTAGAAACATAAACATGTAACTAAAATGCATAAAAATAGAAAAAACAACCACAAAAGAATAAAACCGAATTTTTTAAATGGAAACACAAATGGGAAAAACCACGGTGGGATTTGAACCCGCAATATTATTCCACTATGATTAGTAGTGAAACAATATTACAATATGGGGAATGCATAGTCATTCAAGAACACTGGCTAGAGCTCACTACTCAAATATAATAAAGGCTACAACCTTGAAAGGCTCACTACCTTACTGATTAGTCACTGATGAATTAGAACAAAAATAACTCCAAAATAGCATCTACAATGTTTGGATGAGTTCCAGTTGAGGACCAAATATACTGACTAGATCACCTTTGTTGTTTCGCTCTATTCTACCCTGTTCACTATCTCAGTCAAGTATTAGATCAAGAATGCACATGTGAAACTATGCCAAAATGGATTCTTGATTACCACTCACTCGCATACAATCATATCCTTCACCAAAATGATCATCTACACCGATCTTATATATGCGCAAGCACAAAATAGGTCATTTACCATGTCGGCCTGCTAATTAACGTGTAGTCACATGTCAGCTTGACTGGATCACAAAAGATAAATTTGGATCACCAAAACAATAATAAAATGATGTTTCAATTTCATGCCAATCAACCCAAACACAATTCAATGCACTGCAATCACTGGAAATCTTCCAGACCCAAAACTACTATGTTCATCCTGAAATACTGGTTAACTAGCTATCAGTTCACATCCACTTCTGGTTAAGAATAATTATGGCTATTGGATTGAATCTCCATGAAGAGTTTCCATCAATGACAACCCTAAACCAATAATAAACCATCAGAAGCCACCAGATGAGTGTCAATTTCCAACATAACCAATAAGGCACATAAATGTAGAGCATTTTTTTAGACCAATCCTAACAAACAACCAACCTACCAATATACTGCATATAATAAGCAACATATATTGCAACTCTAGGGACTTGAAGGATAGGAGTGCAATTCCCAAAGAACATACACATTATATGCCAAATTAAAAGAGTATATATGCAAATATGGAAGAATGCAGAGCATTCTTCAAGATAGATATCAACTTACTTTCCCACATCTTTAAACTTAACAAACTTCCAAAGACCAAAATGCCCTTGTAACATCATTTTATTACTTAGAAGCAACAAAGGGAATGACCCAACTATTGGAAGAATGTTGCAAATATATGCTTGAGAGATATTTGAGAGATGTGTTGTCATTGATGTCAACATATTTCTCTATATGAGATAGTGATGCAATGTAGTTCGGTGAGTTAGTCTGATCAGTATGATGAAGAATAGAGTTTGCAGATTAAAAGGGCTTATAGATGGTTGTTTGCAGCTGATTCAACTCAATTTTTCAAAGGTCCGCATGTAGATTTGATTGAGTTAATGCTATCTGTGGTGTGGCTGGTTTTTCAGTTGTTTAGTGGTGACAAAGTGACAGTATTTTAATCTACATTGCTCCTCATTATAATATCTTGATCTGTAGATTTGGAGGAATGTTTGGGACATTAGCGTGTATCCTTAATTCAAGTGGTTTGTGGTTTGGAGGTTCGCAAGTGATTTTTCTGGGTTGACACTCGTTGCAATTAGTGATCCTAAGGTTCCGTATGAAGATGCTAATTTTTCTAGTAATTTGTGTTGGTGCGGATGTTGCTATAATAATTCATGATGCTTGTGGATGTTTCTGGATTGTGTGCCTTTTGTGTTGGTGGTCCACATTGATCGATGTGCTCATAATTGATATTTTTCTCCAGTATATTGATGTTCTTAATGTTCTTGGCCAACTGAATGCTTGTAGCGTGTTGTGGATGTTCGAGGCATAATTTTTGGAGGTGTAACATGTTCAAGATGAAAGATTTGGGTCCATGTTATGACTTTTGTAGTGCCCCTACCCTAGTCAGCTTGTAAACCGGTTTCACCTTGGTTGACTTTTTATGTGGCATTCTTGAATGGTTGATTTACCGTGATGTAATGTTGTAGTCAGATATTATGATTATTGTGCATACCTGTTAATGTGCTTTTGCATCGATTCTTATGTAAGTTTAATTGTTTCCCTGATTCTTGTTATTGATCTCAAGCTAACACCTTCATTAAATATATATGTATGATTGTGTGACTCTTGGTTGCAGGAGATTGTAGGTACAGTACCACCATGGTACGAGGTTTGTCTTCACCTGGATTTGTAGGGTTGAATATACCTCTTTCTCCCTTAGAATTTGGGTTAGGTGGTCTTAAAACCCTCATTTTACCCTAGTCATGCTCAAGTGAGCGTCGCCTGTGGTCCATGAATTTCCCTTTTCATTTGGGTTTGCAGACGTGTATTTGGTTGGCTTTCTTGGGTTACGTGAGGTAAAAATTGAGTATTTTATCCTAAGTATTTAATTTAATTTAATGTGTTCATTTACACATTAGTAATTGAGGAATTAAAATAAATAGGTTTCCTTATGTGATTAATCATTAATTAAAAAGATCGCTTTATTTATGTTTGTAGCAAGTTTAATTTAATGGTTAATTTAAAATTGTGAATTTATTTAGTTTATGCATTTTGACAAACGAAGATTTAAAGTTATTTCGAAATAGAAATAATTTAATCCCTTTTTGCTTTTTGGAATAGAAAGGTTAATTTTAATTATTTAAGAAAATCAATTTTTATTAGGAAAGCAAGTTTAATTTATATATATTTGATATAGTGTGAAAGATTGATTTTGGGAATTTAATTTAATTAAAATATTTTATCCTCATTAATATTGTGAAATATAAATGTTAGCTTGGTTAATATTGAGAAAATTAAAATTAAATGAGAGAGAATTATTTTTATTTTAATTAGAAAAGCAAGTTAGATTATTTGAATAGTTGAAAAGAATGATTTTTCATTTTTTTATTTTTTTAAAAAGTGTTTAAATTCGAAAATAGGAGATTAGGTCAAATTTTATTCCATTTAACCCAGGTTGGAAAATATTTTTGGGGTTGTTGATTTTTGGGGGGAAAAATATTTTTGGATGGAGAAAATTGGGGATTTTGGGAAGGAAGGATTTCTACAGCTGCAGGTTGGGCTCTTCTTCAAAATCTTGCCAGGAATGCTAAAAGAGGTAGGATTCTTGTTTACCTTTTTATTTCGTTGTTAAATCAAAAATTGTGTTTGGTTGTTCTTCATGAAATTCTGGTTTAAAAATCCATGAATGTTCTCAGATTTGAGTTTTAGCTTTGGAAAAAAATTGGTTTGCATTGTTTTGTATTGTGAAAAGATTATAAATTAGTTGAATTTCATGCTTGTAGATTAAGTAGATTCACTAATTCTACCCTGAGAGGGGGTTATGCTGGCGAATTTTCACTAGAATGGGTTGCCTGGGAATGAAAATGTTTGTTTAAGATTGGCTAAATCCATTCTTTGTTTGTCTCAGAAAATTTCAGAGTCTATTTTTTGGGGGGTTTTGTTTTAGATTATCAGAATGCATTCATATGTCTGAGGGCTTGATAATGAGATTTATTTCTCAGAGATTTTTGAGTTTGAGACTGCAGATTGGGGATTTTAGTTATTTTTATTTTATGGGTTTGTTGATTTAGTTTTAAAATCAATTTTGGTATTCTTGGTCATTATGGAAAAAAAAAAGCAAACATTTTTGAAACTATGAATGAAAGGAATTGGGGGTTTACGTCCTTGAAATTCGTTTTATTTTATTAAATAAAATTTAAATCAAAATTTAATAAAATAAAATAAATGGAAATTTTGGGGTTTTTGAGGGGGGGGAGCCAAAGCTCAACCCTCGCCCCTCCCCCTTCCGCCTCCCACAAAGCTACAGTGGAAGCCTCTATGCCCACCACGGTGGCCGCAAAGCTCCTGCATCCACCATGTGGAGGCAGAGGGACTGTGTCCACCATGTGGAGGCAAAGGGACTGCGTCCACGTAAGTGGCCGTAGAGACCCTACTCCACAAGGTGGAGGCCGAAGGGTCTACGACCACCACGGTGGCCGTAGAGACCCCAGCTCCACTGTGTGGAGGCCGAGGGTCTGCGTCCACCATGGTGGCCACAGGCTCGACGACAAGGGCACAACCACCCCACTCCTATGGATGGGAGTTGGGCCCGCGGCTGCCCTAGGGTTTGTTGCCCTTCATCCTTTTTTTTAAATTAATTATTTTTTTTTAGTTTAAAACAAAAATAATATAAATATATAAAATTTTAAATTAATATATTTAATTATTAGTAAACTTTAATTAATATATATATTATTAATTATTGATTAATGTATATTTTAAATATATCTTAATTTAGATAACTTATATATTAATATATATTATTAATTATATATTAATTGTTGATCCCTTTATAGCGTATATTTTCAATGAATAACAATTATTGTTCAGTCGTTAATTTTATTTAGGTATATATTGAGATATATATATATATATATATATATATATATATGCTATTTAATATTTTTCGGATGGTGTAATTGTTTTAAATATATGCAAGGGAATTTTATTTCATTGGGAAATGTTTACCCATTTTGATATTTCCTTTTAATGTAGATTTCCATTTTTGGAAAGGGTAAATTTGTGTTGCTATAGAGGGGACTAGATTATTGTTTCAAACCGGTATGTCAATGATGTTTATCTAAAGATTAAATAACATATTTAGACAATTAATGCTTTACATTCATGTGAACTTGGTTGAAAAACTCGTAATGATGTATTTATGTTATATCTTGATGCATATGAATGTAGTGAGTTAGAAAACCAAGAATGACCTGTACCTGGATGAGGTAGATAATCGAAAACAGCTTAGATCATTTAAAAAACTTGATCAACCTTTAAATGTTTAAATCAATATGGAAAAAGATTGTATTTTCTGGTTATTGCTTTTGCAAGTTTTAATTTATGTATTTGCTTTTGTTTAAAGTAATGGAAAGGCCATGATATGTTTGGTTGGACCCTGTCGTCTGGTTGAATTGGGGTACCTACTTTTTCCCTCGGTCTCGTGTTTGACTATTGTTTGTGACAGTGTTATAACTGGTCTTGTCCTTTATGTGGGTGTCAAGTGTTGATTTGTGGTTGACCATAGTGGGTCAGGTCTCTAGTTAGAGTACCATCAGGCAATGGACATTTGTATTTGCTTTTAATATGTTCAGTTGGATCCATTTCTATGTAGGGTATGTTTTTATTGACCGAAGTGGTCGTTTGTATATTGGTTATGTTCGCCTAAATGGTAGGATTGTAAATGATGTGAAACTTATGTACCCTTAACTTATTTAATGATCAGAGGGGTCTCGCAGTTGAGAAAACTCGAAGATGTAGCCCACTAGGGGTGAACTCCGATACCATCTTGCTGTTATGTGATGCTTTTTTTCTTATGTTTCATGGTTAGTGTTAGCATGTGTGGATGGGATTTTGATAGAATGTATAAGTGGATTAGATGAGATTTGTCGTAATGCATGTATGCAGTCATCTCTTAAATGCAATAAATTGGATCATGAAGGAATGTATTCTGTTAATGTTAATGAAAATAAGTATGCATGAAAAGACCTCATTAGTTATGATGAAATTATAGTGCATTTTGGAACAAGATGCATGGCATGTGTTTAATGTAAAATTAAACATAATGAATGGATGACAATTATTGGATGAACTCATCATATTACCTAATTGTAATTCTAATGGATGAACTCATTTAGTTTTTTACATTTTAATCTTAATAAATGAACTTCACCATATTAGCTTTATTTTAACTATAATGGGTGAACTCATCAAGTTATCTATATTTTAACCCTATTGGATGAACTTAATTATGTTATTTACATTTTAACCATAATATATGAACTTCATCATATTAGCTATATTTTTAACTATAATAGAAGATCTCACCATGTTATCTAATTGTAACTCTAATGGAGGAACTTCATTAAGTTATCTAACTTTTTTTTACTCTAATGGATGAGCCTTCACATGTATCTATGTTTTAACTTTAATGGGTAAATTTCCTCATGTTAGCCTCATCTTCAACCTTAATGGATGAACACGTCCTATTATATATTATTTTAATTTACTAAACAAAGTATATCCATGTTTTAAGTAATAACATGTAATTAAGATAACCTGCTTGATTGGATCAAATGTCACAAGTTGAGTTAGGTGTTAAGTTATGTAATCATGTTAGGAAACTCCTTAGGTTTGTTTAGTCTTCCGCCGTGTTATCGAAGCTTTAGATAACTCAATGTATCTTAATGTTGTGACTTATAAATAAATAAATAAAAAATAAAAAAGATATTGGCACTCCATTTGTGTGTTTTAGCTTTATCCCTTCGGAGTTTTCTGGTGGGCCATTACATCTTTACTGACATTTCTTAGTCCACATAATTTTGTGTTGAGTGTGGTTTTATTTTTGAAATTAGGTGATGAGTGTTGAGCTAACCTTGTTGATTTCTCCAAGGTTGATGTCATGTATAAATAATTACAATATCTTTGTATTTCGATATGGTGATGGTTGAAGTGTAGAGGATAAGAGTGTGTATGTGCGTTGAATGTATACATCTTTTGAAGATAGAGAGAAAGTGTGAAGAAGAAAGTTATTTTGTGTTGCAATGGGACTGAACTAGGAATTAAGGAGATGTTATTTCTTAGTTCATGAATTTTGGATGTAATCTGTTATTGTAGTAGGCAGTTATACTCTCTATTTTGGTAGTGAGCCTTTTTGTTTTGAGCAGTGAGCTCTAGGCAGTGTGCCTGAATGCATCAGAATTCCCCATTGTAATACTTCTAACAAAGTATACACATTTTGTGGGTTCATCCCCACCGTGGTTTTTCCCCTAACAAGGTTTTCCACGTTAAAAATCTTGGTGTTATGTGTGTTTATGTTGTGTTGTTGATCTATGATTTCATATTTAATTATCAGATCTAAGAATTGTTGGATATTGTTGAGAAGTTTACTGGAATAGTGTTTTTTCATTGATGTCAACATATTCTTTTGTGTGTTCCAATGTTGCAATTAGATTAAATGAGTTATTTTGGTCAGTATGTTGCAATTGAGCTATTGTGGTTTAATGGGTTTTGAGATGCTTATCTCTAGTTGATTCAACATAAGTTTTAGCGTTCCACATGATGATTTGATAGAGCTATAAGGTCTAGTATTGAAGTTTGTTTTATTAGTTGTTTGTGTTATTTGATGTTCTGTTTTGTGCTCCACATTACTCCAGAATTGCAATATCTTGGTTTGCATATTTGGTAGAGTAGTTGAGACATTCACATGTGTCCTCAATTCTGGTGGTTCATGATTTGGAAATCCACAAGCAAATCTTTAAGGTTAACAATCAATTATGTTAGTGTTCTTGAGCTCGGGTAAAGAGATGATGATGATTCTAGTAATTTGAGTTGTTGTGGTTATTGTAGTGCAATTCATGTTGCTTGTGAATGTTTCTAGATTGTGTTATATCTGTGTTGTTGGTCTACATTGATCATCTTGATCCCATGGTGTTCTTCATGTTATGTGACATTTATGGAGTTTTAGCATGTTGTGGATGTTGAAGACATAATTCTTGGAGGTGTTTCATAATTGTGGCATTGATTTGGGTCCAGACTATGTCTAAGCCGACATTGTTTTGGTCCGCATGTGTTGTTGTAGCATGTGAGGTTATTATCTTGTAATTTGTATTGAGGGTTTAGCCGACCTTGAAATATAGGTTGATGATTTGTATATATTCACATAATATTCATTTATGAGAGGCATCTGTATGTGTGAATATCGTATTGATTACTTAGTAGTAGAAGACAAGAGCAAAGAGGTGCGAAAGAGTGTGTAGAAGTGTAAGAGAAGAATTTGAGTATATATGCTTAATCATAATTGTAATCAAGAATTAGGAGATGTTATTTTCTCAGTTCATGTAATATGAATTGTTGTCTGAATATTTTGTAAGACAGTGAGCCTTCCCTAGGGTTGTAGCCCTTATTGTATTTGAGAAGTGAGCCTGAATGCATGTGCATTCCCCATTGTAATATTTTGCTTACTCCTAACATCGTATTATCTCATTGTGGGTAGGTTCACACCATGTTTTTTCCCTTAATCAGTTTTCCACATCAAAAATATTGGTATTATGTGTGGTATTAATTTATGCTTTAACTATTAATTATTAGATCTGAATTTAAGTTTGAATTGTGTAATTTTTTTGTGCATTGTTTTAAACAATTGTTATTAGAGCTTAATCCTCTAGAAGAAGCTTGGCCACTTGAGGAGATACGGGATGGAAGCCTTTTCTTTTAAGAAGGATAGTCTAAGATTTGATGGAATGAATTATACTCTCTGGAAGAACTGGATGTAATGTCATTTGAGATGCATCAGTGAAGACTATTGGAAGATTACTAAGAATGTGTATAATGTTCCTCAGAATGGTCCTACTACTTCGAATGAAGTTAAAGAAGCCGAATTAAATATTAGATCTAAGGAAGCATTGTTGAGTGCCTTGACAAATTTTAAGATGACTAATGTAATGGATTTGTAGACTGCTCAAGAGATCTGGAAGAAGCTAGAGACTTTATATGAAGGTGATAGCCATGTGAAAGTTGCTAAGATGAGAACATTTCCTCCTTTATGTAGAGGGTGAATGAGCTTGTATTGAATATTAGATGTGTTGGTGGAGTATTGGAAGAATCAGAGATCATAGCTAAAGTGCTCATATCCCTACCTCCTGCTTACAAGCACAAGGCTACTGCTATTGAAGAGATCCAGACTGTGACAGATGTGACCAGAGACATGCTGATTGGAAAGCTTGCAGTTTTTGATTTGAGTGAATTTGGTGAAGTCCCTCCTAAATCTAAATTTGAATTCAAAGCTATTGTATCCAGGAAGCAGAAGTATGATCTACTAGAAATTTCTACAAGGGTATCTAGATATGAAAAGGAGATGAAAGATCTTGAAGAAGAAGAGAGATAGATTGAAGAGTATGAAGCCCTGATCACTAGAAGATTGCCTAAGGGTGCCGATAAGTATGAAGGTAAGTTGCCTCTTAAATTTTTTTCATGTAATAAGATTGGAGATTTTTCTTTTAGATGCCTGGTAAGAGAGAAAAATCCTAAAAAACCATTGAAGCCTTACAAGCTTAAATATCAAAAGAAGTATTATTATATTGTTGATGAAGGTGTAACAGATGATGAGTTTGAGGAAGAGAAATTCAGGAGATGAATGGATGTTCATTGCTATCAAGGAAGAAGATCTGGTGACTATTGATTCGACAAGCTGCATTATTGAAGAGAAGGCTTTGGTTGCTAAAGTTGAAGAGAAAGATGAATGGGTTATTGATAGTAGCTACTCTCATCACATGATAGGTGATAAGAGTAAATTTGTGAGTATGAAAAAGTATGATAGTGGTGTAGTGAGATTTGGAGATGATAAAGTTGGCATACTCCATGATAGAGGTTCCATTTCTCTTGATGGTAAGCATAACACTAATGATGTTTTGTATGTTGAAGATATAAAGCATAATCTTTTGAGTGTTGGATAGATGGTTGATAAGGGATATGACTTGCAATTCAAGGATGGAAAATGTAAGATCTTGAGTAGCTCTAGGATTGAGATTGCAGCAAGTACATATCTTTCATTTGAATTCTGGTGGTGAAAGTTGTTTAATTGCTTTGATTGATGAAAGTTGTTTGTGGCATAGAAGGATGTGTCCATTGGACTTTGTTGTTCTGGTGATGCTCTAATGAAGACTAGTGGTTCCTAATGCTTGTAGATTCATAGGAGTTCTCATTGTTGGAAACTTAGTCTACTAACTTGATCTGGTATGAATTTTTGGTTAACCGAATGTCTTGAATATGGTATTTCTGGATTAAGCCTGTCAGTGCAGTTTAGCATACAGCTTTGTGACTTCCAATTAAGCAGTTTCATTTTTGGTGATCAGTGACTAATTAGCTAGGTATATGAAGTAGAGTATCACATCAATCCACCCTCTGGTATTGATTCCTATGCCTATTTGAAGGTCCAGTATCCGGTAGAACAGTAAAACAAAGTACTCTTCATTTTTCATGGTGTATCGTGTGACCAGATTCTTTAAGTTGTTTTTAGTGATTGGAAACATGCTTGGAATGATATGTGAGACCTATAGGAAGTGTGTGATTATGTATTTTAAGTTTGACATATGGTTCGACTGTTAAGACCCGGAGGCAATTGAGAGGGGGGGTGAATCAGTTGTCTATTAATTTCAATCCAAATATAACTTAATCAAACTTGATGCATAATACCAGTAAACCAAACTTAATGTCAATTGATAATTTAACAGTTAATAACAATACCGGTGAAGTTTAATGCATGAAATAGAAATAGAAATATCATCCATAACACATAACACAGATATTTGTACATGGCAACCCTGTAAGGGGAAAAACCACGGTGGGAAACCTTACCCACAATCAGATGATACTACTGCAGATAGTATGTGTGTACAAATGGGGTCTGCACATGCAAAAAGGCCAACTTTCTAGAGCTCACTGCTCAATCACAAAATGAGAGTCACACTGACTACAATTGGATGGTTAAATCCAATGATAATGTACTTCTCAAAGTAGCATCTTCATATGCTGGATTCAGTACCGGTTAAGCTTTGATTGTCTTCTTCAAACCTTCCTTGAATCTTCAAATGATTTCTACATGAGTACCTCTACTTATATTTGCATATACCGAATATCACAACCTTATAATACCTTACTACATTCTTCTACCACATAATCTCACAAATGAGATCTTACATATATACCAAAACCTAAGACCAAATGTGTAGGTCGGCTCACTAAGAATATTACAATTAAATCAATTACAAATGAATCAATACGTGATGCATCATGTCATCTTAATACATTTACAATAATAACCAATCAATAGAGCATCTCAATAATGTGTCGTGCTGATCTAGAATAGATAACGCATGCCAGTCCATAACCTAGACCAATTTGCCGGTAACAACAAATATGCCAACTCGATTAGACCAATAACCAAATCTCCAAAACAAGTGTCCAAACCATGTCTTTGACATAACCAAGTAATCTCTAGATAATAATAGATCATCCTCAGTGTCGGTGAACAATATAACCTGCCAATGAACCAAATATCGGTGACTGTGCATAAGCCACTGAACATGCCGGTGAACATAACCAAAGATCTCCAAAAAGATAAGTGCTGATAAGTGTTGACAAGTGTTGACATCAATGACAAAACCAATACAATACATCCATAATACCAACAATCTCCCCCTTTGGCATTGATGATAACACAAGATGGAAAAACCATCTAAGTGCTAAAGGAAAAATGCCAAAAACCAAAAACCAATCAATCTCCAGAATAGATCAATTACCAGAAATCAAAATACATAATATCTCTCCCCCAAAGAGTAATCTCTCCCCAAAAGATAATATGTTTTTCCATAAATATCTCTCCCGCTTTGACATCAAATGCCAAAGCAATACAAAAAATAGATACAACCAGTTCATAGAACTAATTACAAATACCAACTACTCCCCCTTTGAAGTATCTCTCCTTCATCAAAGCCGGAAAAAGGTTTCTTTGTTAATTCCTTTTGGTCTGATGCCAATCTCCAACTGTCCAAGTCTCTACCGGTGAGGGTATTACTTGAAGCTACTCTCTAAGATATTCAAAATTTTCCTTAGGAAAAGGCTTAGTAAAGCTATCTGCAATCTGCTCTTTAGTATTTACATAAACCAATTTCACTTCTTTTGCTTCAACATTCTCTTTCAGAAAATTGAATTTGATAGAAACATGTTTAGTTTTAGAGTGGAATACTGGATTCTTGGATATATCAATTGCTGCCATATTATCACAGTAAATTATTATAGGTTCTTTGCATTTTACCTTTATGTCCTTCAACATTTGCTTAATCCATAATACTTGAGTATAATTAGTTGTTGTTGCAACATATTCTGATTTAGTTGTTGATAATGATGTATAAATCTGTTTCTTGCTCAACAATGAAATCAATCTGCTACCAAGAAAGAATGCTCCACTGGTGGTGCTCTTTCTGTCATCTACATCTCCTGCCCAATTTGCATTGGTGTATGCACATAAATCAAAATTTTCATCTTTAGGATACCATAAACCAAGATTTGTTGTGCCTCGTAGATATCGAAAAATCCTTTTCACTGTTGATTCATGATTTTCCTTAGGATTACTCTAAAATCTTGAAACAATACATACTGCATTCATAATATCAGGTCTTGTTTGTGTCAAATATAGTAAACCTCCAATCATAGATTTATATCTTTTTGGATTAACAGGGGCTAAATCATCCTTCAAAGATAGTTTATCAGTTGTAGTCATAGGAGTACTTACCGGTTTAGAGTTTTCCATACCAAATTTATTTAGTAGTTCCTTCAAGTACTTTGATTGACATATGAATATAGCTTTATTAGTCTGTGAAATCTGCAATCCTAAAATGAATTTTATCTCCCCAAACATAGACATTTGAAATTCTTCCTGCATCTTATTAGAAAAGTCTTTACACAATCCATCTTCTCCTCCAAAAATGATATCATCAACAAAAACTTTAATAACCAAGATGTCATCATTAGTCACTTTGAAATATAAGTTGTTGTCAACATTACCTTTAGTGTAACCAAGCTTCAAAAGATATTTCCCCAATCTAGCATACCAAGCTCTAGGAGCTTGCTTCAATCCATATAAAGCTTTCATTAACCTGCAAACCATATCTTTGTCATTTGTTAAAGAAAATCCATCAGGTTGTTCAATGTTAACTTCCTCTTCAACATCACCATTCAGAAATGCACATTTAACATCCATTAGATATACTTTATAGTTCTTGTGTGCTGCAAATGATAGAAATAGTCTAATTTCCTCAATTCTAGCTACCGGTCCAAAGGTTTCATTGTAATCAATTCCCTCTTTCTCTAAATATCCCTTACACACTAATCTTGCTTTGTTTTTTATTACCTTACCATCTTCATTAGGTTTATTTCTGAATACCCATTTAATTCCAATTACGTTTTTTTTTTAGGTCGGGGAACCAATGTCCATGTGTTATTCTTTTCAATTTGTTCCAATTCATCTTTCATAGCCTTAGTCCAATGTTTATCTTCACATGCCTCATTAACTAATGTTGGTTCAATTTGAGAAACAAAACATACCTCTTCATTTGTCAGTCTTCCTCTAGTCATCACACCTTGATACTTATTCCCAATTATCTGACTTTCAGAGTGATTCAATCTTACATATCTAGGTGTATTCACTTGTTGTTGTTCTTTAGTCACTGTGGAATTCTTTGATGATTCTAGTGTGACTGGATCAACATTTTGTACCGGTGTATTCAGTGTAGGTTCATTTATGATTATCTCAACTACCGGTTCAGAGTCCATAGACCTTGAATCTCTTCTAAACTATTCATCAATCTTCACATTTGCACTCTCAATGATTTTTTGCAATCTCTTATTATAACCAAGAAATATTCCTTCATCACTTCTAGGATCAAATTTACCAATATACTCATCTCTCCAAATATAACATTTGCTTCCAAATATTCTGAAATATTTAAGAGTAGGAGTATTACCAAACCATAGTTCATGAGGGGTCTTACCGGTTTCACCTTTGATGTGAACTCTATTGAATGTGTAAACCATTGTATCCACTGCTTCTCTCCAATATACATGAGGTAGGTTTGCTTCTGATATCATGCTTCTAGCTGCATCCAGAATAGTTTTGTTCTTCCTTTCCACAACTCCACTCTGTTGGAGTATCTGAGGTGCTGATAGTTGTCTTTTGATTCCATTCACTTCACAGAATGTATTAAATTCCTTAGATGTGAATTCACCTCCTTGATCTAATCTTAAACATTTGATTTTCTTACCAATTTCATTCTCTACTATTGCCTTGAATAGTTTGAATTTCCTGAAAGCTTATGATTTCTCCCTGAGAAAAGTAACCCAACACATTCAAGAATAATCATCAATGATTAGCATATAATATCTATCTCCTTGTAGACTTCTAGTTCTTTTCGGACCACATAAATCATTGTGAATTAAATCAAGAACATTATTGGATTTCTTTGGAATACTCTTAAAAGTTGTTCTAACTTGCTTTCCAAGTTGACATTCCTTACATACTAGATGGTGAGGTTTTACAATCTTAGGTAAATCCCTTACTGCCTTAGGTGTACTGATCTTCACGATGCAATAAAAATTTACATGACAAAGTCTCTTATTCCATAATCAACTTTCATCAATATGTGCAATCAACCATGTTTTCTCATTGTTATTCAAATGAAATATATTACCTCTAGTCTGATTACCAATTGCAATTTCCAAAGCAGTTCTATTCATGATTTTGCATTTACCATTCTTGAATTGTAACTGCAATCCCTTCTCAACTAATTGACCAACACTCAAAAGATTATGCTTCAAACCTTCAACATAATAAATGTTGTGAGTATTGTGCTTACCATCAAAAGATATAGTGCCTTTTTCTTTGATCAAATAGGCTTTATCATCCCCAAATCTTACTAGACCTCCATTGTATTCCTGAAAGGTTAAGAATTTACTTTTATCACGTCATATGATGTGAACATCCGGAATCAATGATCCATTCATCCTTTTCTTTAATTTTACCTACCAGGGCCTACTCTACCGATTGTACAGTAGGTGTCAGTTGATCTATTATTGCAACAAAAGCCCATCCATTGTTTGTCGGTTCCTCATTAGAATCATTAGTAACTCCTTCATCGGCATAGTAACATGATTTGTCTCTATTCTTCTTAAATCTGTATCTCTGATATTCAGGGTTAGGCTTATATGTTCTTTTATCTTTGTCTCTCAATCTTTCATGTCTATTAGGACACCTAGATGCCATATGACCAATTTTATTGCAGTTAAAATATTTAAAAGGTGCTTTACCTTCATAACTACTTCCAACTGGACCTTTAGACATTTTTCTTACAAATAGTGCTTCAAGCTCTTCCAGTACTTCATTTTCCCTTCTGATGTCTTCAAGTTCTCTTGCATAAAGTGCTTTCCAATCAGATTTCTCAGATGATGGTGATGATGCTTTGAAAGCTAAATCTGTCTTAATTGTAGCAACAAGACCAAATTCCTCAAGTTCAAAAGCTGAAAGTTTTCCAACCAAGGTATCTCTAGATACTGATGTATTAGGCATTGTTCTCAATTCATTAATAGCAGTTACTTCCATTTTGTATGCCGGTGGCAATGCTCTTAAAACTTTAGAAACAATCTCATCTTCACTTAAGGATCCTCCACAACATTGTATACCCAAAACAATTTCATTAACTCTCTCCATAAAAGCAAAAATTCTTTCATCTTCTTACATTTTCATATTTTCATACCTGACCTGAAAGCATTCCAATTTTGCAATTTTGACAGTGGTATCACCTTCATTCAATGTCTCCAATTTGTCCCAAATAGCTTTAGCAGTAGATTGGTCTGATAATCCCACGATTTGTTGATCTGACAATACGCTCAAAAGTGTTTCTCTTGCTTTGCAATCATTCTCCTGATCTTTAGCCAAGTTTGGTGGATTAGGTTGAATCTATGTAGGACCAACATAGCCATCATTTTTAACATCCCATATGTCTCTTCTAATGCAATTCAGATGTGTCTCCATTCTAATCTTCCATATACCATAGTTGGTTCCATCAAGTTTTCGACTGTCCTTCCTGAAATAGTTAGTTGCCATAGAATCTCCTCAAGTTGTTAAACTTCTGCAAAAAGAGTTGTCCTCTTTGATACCAATTGTTAGGACCCAAAGGAAACTGAGGGGGGGGGGAGGTGAATCAGTTGTCTATTAATTTAAATCCAAACATAACTAATCAAACTTGATGCATAATACCGGTAAACCAAACTTAATGCCGGTTGACAGTTTAACAGTTAATAACAATATCGGTGAAGTTTAATGCATGAAACAGAAAGAGAAATATCATCCACAACACATAACACAAATATTTGTATGTGGAAACCTTGTAAGGGGAAAAACCACAGTGGGAAACTTTACCCATAATCAGATGGTACTACTATAGATAGTATGTGTGTACAAATGGGGTCTGCACATGCAGAAAGGCCAATTGCCTAGAGCTCACTGCTCAATTATAAAATGAGAGTCACACTACCTACAATTGGATGGTTAAATCCAATGATAATGTACTGCTCAAAGTAACATCTTCATATGCTGGATTCAATACCGGTTAAGGTTTGGTTGTCTTCTTCAAACCTTCCTTGAATCTTCAAATGATGTCTGCGTGAATAGCTTTGCTTATATTCACATATACCAAATATCACAACCTTATAATACCTTACTACATTCCTCTACCACATAATCTCACAAATGAGATCTTACATATATACAAAAACTTAAGACCAAATGTGTAGGTCGACTCACTAATAATATTACAATTAAATCAATTACAAATGAATCAATACGTGATGCATCATGTTGACTTAATGCATTTACAATAATAACCATTCAATAGATGATCCCCATAACGTGTCTTGATTATTTGAAATAGATAACGCATGTCGGTCCATAACCTAGACCAATTTTCCGGTAACAACAAATATGCCAACTCGATTAGACCAATAACCAAATCTCCAAAACAAGTGTCCAAGCCATGTCTTTGACATAACCAAGTAATCTCCAGATGATAACAGATCATCCTCAGTGTCAGTGAATAATATAACCTACCAGTGAACCAAATACCAGTGACTGTGCATAAGTCACTAAACATGCCGGTGAACATAACCAAAGATCTCCAGAAAGATAAGTACTGATAAGTGTTGACGAGTGTTGAAATCAATGACAAAACCAATACAACACATCCATAATACCAACATGGACAATAGATCTAAGCCGACTTGTAGCTACACATTTCATTTTTTATATTTGGTGAAGCTGACTTGTAGGTGATTAATTTTGAGTGTTTGGATATATAAGACCATTTGGGTTAATGGATTAGTTGTTGGAAATAATATATGTGGTGTCTTTGGAGTGATTGAGAGCAGTTTCACATATGTATTCAGAATTGTGTTGATCTAGTAAAGTAGAACGAAGGAGTTTATCAGAACAGTGCAATGGATCATTTTGTGCCTAACTGGAATTGATATTTAGCATAGTCAAATTGTATTTCCAGTTCTTTACTTACTATAATTAGTTTGTACAATATCTTGTAAGGTAGTGAGCCTTCCTCCAAGGTTGTAGCCCTATTTTTGTAAATTAAGTAGTGAACTCTAAGAAGTATGCCTAAATGCAAGTGCATTCCCCTTATGTAATATTGTTTTTCTACTAACCATAGTGGAATAATATTGTGGGTGCAAATCCCATCATGGTTTTTCCCATTTGGGTTTCCACGTAAAAGTTTTTGGTGATATGGTTGCATGGTTATTTGCTTTTTGTTTCTGCACTATGCTTTCTTTGTTGTTCAATTGGTGGTTAAAGAATTAGATTAACAAATTCAAAATTTGCAGAACACTGATTCACTCTCCCCCTCTCAATGTTCATTGATTCCATTAGTTGGTATCAGAGCTTAGTTCCTCCAAGAAAGCCTAACTGCTTGAGGAAGGTTCGGGATACTTAATCGATGGATTCAAATTTCCAAATACAACTTTGTGTGGCTCTTGAAGATCTTGATGCAACAAGAAATGAAATAAGTTATTTGAAGAGAAACCTAAATGCAGTTGAAGACTTTATTAATGATTTGAAATAGCAAGTGAACACTTCAAGAGATAAGAGGAAAGAAATGATGGACAAACTGAAATAAAAAGAAGAACAAAGCATGGAGAATCAAGACATGTCTGATGAGTGTGAGAATCTTGCTAGAGAGAATGTTGTATTGAAGAATGAGATGCAATCCATAGTGATGAAGCTATCTAAAGAGATTGAAGACCGGAAGAAGAATGAAGAAATTCTGACTCAATCATTGAAAGATAGATCAAATGAATGCTTCGGGCTTACCTATGAGAATGATCAGTTGAAGCCTGAGTTGACACAATCAAGGAATGATGGATAAGGACTTGAAAGACAAATTGTTGCTTTAAGAGATGAACTTGCTACTGTAAATGAATACAAAGGCAAATTCAATGCTAGCTCAGCAAGGCTTGATGAAATGTTGGATAGTCAGAGGCATGGAAAAGATATGAGAGGAATTGGATATGAGAAAGGAGAATCCTCTAGTTCTGGGAAGAGCAAAGCAAAGCCTAAGAACAAGAATCCTCTGATAAGATAGCCTAATGCCTATAAATTCATTGGTAGATGTTTTACTTACAATAAATTTTGTCATATGGCAGATCAATGCAAAAGTAGGATAAATAATGGAATGAATAATATGAATAATGGTCCTACCTTTACCGGTTAGTGTTTCATATGCAATAATTTTGGTCACAAGTCAAACATGTGCAGAGCAGTAATGAACAATTTTCAGAACAAGATATGTTATGCTTGTGGGATGTTTGGACATATCTCTAACCAATGCATGATGAGACCAAATCATATGAATTTTAGACCTATGTAGAGAAAATTTTTTTGCCATGCATGCAACAAGCTTGGTCACATTGCAAAATACTGTAGAAGCAAGAATAATAGTCTGACAAACAAAAACAAATCAGATGAGAAAGACAAAGCAAAAGTAGATGAAATCAGAGATTAGCATAAGAAAATGTGGGTTAAGAAAGAAGATTTCGATGTACAGAATGGCTCCACACCTAAAACCGGTGATGGAACCTCATCCAACAACTAGGGCTTTTTGGCCTTAGGGGGACCTTCACATGTAGATTCCCAAGAACCTCCTCTTTGGTGATCTGTAACCAATTTTAGTAGCTTGTGGGAACTTTAAATCATGTATGCAGATGTTATTCGGAATATCTAATGAAGATTCAAGGCTTCGACAAGCGATTTTATGAAAATAAAGAGCAGTGCAGTGAAGAAAAGAGATTTGGTGATCAAAATTGAGCTTGCAGTGATTGAGAAGCAAATTTCTTGTGCCTGATTGAACTAAAAGGTATTTATATATTCAGCAAAGCTATCCATTTTCAAACCCTATATTTAAAATGGCATCAGCATCTGGAATCACTACCCTATTGGTTGTTGAAATTAAGGATAAAGACAAACCTATTTTCAAGAAACACCCCTTCAAGTGTGTCGAAGATGATCTGGAAGGAGCATTTTCTTTGGTACCCTACAACATTCTTCACAATGAGGATATTAGGGCATACATCCATTATGATCTTTAGGAGCTTGGAAATGTTGATATGTTGACCTTGTATAACAAACATTTGGTTGATAGCTTGGGTAACCTCAAACCAGAATATAAGGTTCTTAAAGACAAGGGCTTTTCTCAATCCATCCATTTCCTAATGTTTGATGAAGTAGAATGGATCCGATATATCCTCAGTCGAGTCCATGATGAGTTCATATGGCTTGATATGCCTCATAAGATCACTAAGCAAGCAATTAAAGTTGTGACATGCCTAAGTGAAACCTGTGAAGTACCTGGCCTAAGAAAAGTATTGAATAACACAGTGATAGCCACTACCAATTCTAAGTTTGATAATAGAGAAATGGCAATCAATGACATCTTGTAGCATGATGTGAGGTTTGCATCAATGGTGGCTAGTTACAAAGTCTATCAATCAAGCAGACAAAAATTCATCTTTGAAACTACAATTTATTCAGCATATCAGATGCTCAAGGATGACAAGAGGTATGATCTGTGTACAACCCCTTTGAATGAATTGATGAATAATTTGAAGAAAATTAAGCAAGACAAGAAGAACACTTTTAAGTATGGGTCTCTTCTTACTTGTTTGGCCTTATATTTCTTGAATGATATCCTTGACATAAAAGGAAAGGTCCAATGGGCCTATGATAGACCTATGGAAATGCAAATCAAGGAGGGATTGTGGGAATAGGAGATGCTACAATGAGAATATTCACATTGTGGGGCTATTTCAAGACTTTTCAAGCCACCATGAAGAGCAGAGAAAGAATCCCTAAGGAGATTGTGGAGAAATATGAGCAAAATATTTGCTTCATGGTTGATAAAGATTGATGTCAGATGGAAGCAATTGATCCTAGGACAATTTGGATCATGCCCATGGGGTATGAAGTTGATGCTATCACACTTGAAGCTTATGCTCAACACCTATTGAGCCAACTAGTAGATCCAAAAGAAGAAAGATTTGGTACTTTCAAGGAAAAAGACAAGTTTGCATAAACAGTTCATTGATGCTAGAAGAAATAGGAAGATCTTAAAAGAAATAGAGGTTGTTGTAGAATAGATGGGATTGACAAAGGAAGTTGTACAAAGGGAAAGAGCTCAGAACATTCTAAGGGAAGAAGATGTAATCAAACCACAACCCAAACTGGCTAAACCTTCTATGCAACTCAAAACTAAACCTAGTAAGCCTACACCTATTTCCGAAGTGAAGAAACTAGTTTCTCCACCCAAGACCAAGCCCTTAGTATCAGTCAATGGAGTTGAGAAGCGAAAAAAGGAGAAGCCTTCTAGGTAGTATGTTGGAGCAGAGGAGGAGACAAAGTCAGATGAAGAAGTTCAAAAAGTCAAGAAGACTGCTACTTACACTTGAGTAGTCAAAAAGCCATCTGGTAATGCTCCACTCTCTAAGAAGACAATGATTCAAGGCAAGCCATCCGAAAAGTCTAAGGGAACCAGGAAGCTAAGATCTAAGATAGACGCGGCCTTGGAATTTGGTGAGATTGAGATTATTCCTCCCAAATCCTTAGAAGATATAAAGAATGAAATCATTAAGGATGGAAATTTGAAAAATCTTGGTGCATATTATGAGAATATGGATGATAAGGAGAGGAGAGAGATTGAGGAAGCAGTTGTAGTATATATGAATAATTTCAGTAGATCTCTAATTGAGTTATCATCTGAGTTTCCTAAGGAGTTGTATGATATTCTTGATATCTGAAGAAATACTGCCTACCAAAAAGATGAAGAAATGTAGGAGTATGTTTTGGTGAATACTTGTTCAGTCATCTCTAAGGATGAAGTTGAAATATTATTGAAATTGGGAAAAGGAAAATTTAGGAGCAAGAAAAGAGTTAACAAAATTATGCTTGGCAAAATTGATGAAGTGGCAAGAGAAACATAACAAATAATGAAAGACTTGTTACTTGAGCTGAGATATGAGGTAAATAAACCTCAGGATGTCTCCCACTTGGAAGGATAGAGTCTTGACACTTCCATTCTAGAAGTACATGTAGAAGTCTCTAGTGATTAGGTAGATTTCCAATCTATTGAGAAAGAAGAACCACTAGACACACCTAAGAATCCAATTACAGATGTCTTTGGTGAAGCTACTCAGGATCCTCCTGAGATAGAGGTGATTGTAGAAATGATAGTAGAGGAGATAGTGAAAGTTGAAAAGAGTATGAATGCAGAGGTTGGGAAGGAGATGAGTGATGAGAAAATGGAGAAACCTTCAGTAACAATGACTGCAGAAATTGTCACCAACAAAGG
Organism: Cryptomeria japonica; assembly: GCF_030272615.1. Taxonomy (NCBI): domain Eukaryota; kingdom Viridiplantae; phylum Streptophyta; class Pinopsida; order Cupressales; family Cupressaceae; genus Cryptomeria; species Cryptomeria japonica. The sequence continues at coordinate 378,063,680 of NC_081405.1, forward strand.
TAAGGAGATTGATGTAGAGGATGAATTTTCTCATTGTCCGGTTGATTTAAGCACTATTTCCCCTCTTCAATATTTGAAACTTGCCACCCAAGATCAGATCAAGGCAAGTGAAGATCTATTGAAATCTCAGTCTAAAGATAAAGAAGTCATCTCACTTGCCACTGAGGTTTTGGAAAAGCTTTTTCCTATTTTTTGTCAGGATTTCGGTGCTTCTCACTCTAGAAAGCTTAAGAATTTGTTAAATGTTGTTAACTCCAATTTTCTATAATTAGAAAAAGATATAGATAAATTTGTATAGAAAAGGTTTAATGAGATGAGATTGCAGGAAAAGTTGAATGAAATAGAAAGGGATAATGGGAGCCTAAAGTTTGCAATGAAGAGTGTAGAAGAGGCATTAGATGAAGGTGGGAAAATTTTCAAATCATGTCTATTTTTGCCCAAATTTACTACACATTGATCAGAAAATAAGAGATATTGAGGGTAAGCTTTCTAGTATAGGTCATTCTTTTGCACCACAATCTGTCTACCTGAGTACCCTTGAGGCATTAATTTTGGATTATTTTGATAAAATAAGGGTCCTGAATCATGATAAGGAAAGAATGCTGAGTAGAGTAGGGGAATTGAGGAGCTTGATAATCCCTCAGATGGACACCTTGATAGGAGCGCAACAAGATGCAACAAGAGCCTTAGGTAAACTTATGCCATCCGATCTTCAGAGTGTTGAGATTCATGCATTTATGTACAATTCCTTAATAAATGTCTTTTATTGTTTCCTGAGAGGATGGAATGAGTATCTGAAACCCTTAAACGTGACTTACTAAGACATCTTTAAGTTCATGTAATCAAGTGCATTCATTCATTTTTTTGTATATAAGTTTTGGTGGATTCCAACCCTTTTCCATTGATGTCAAAGAGAGAGAGAGAGAGAGAGAGAGAGAGAGAGAGAGAGATAAGTGAAAAATGGAGTAAGTGGTTCAAGGGGGAGTCGATCAGATTGAATGTACAGAATTCAGATTTTTGGTGTTTTGCAAATTTTGGATACTTATCATTTTTCACCTGTGTTGGCCTTTGGTGTTTTGATGATGCTCAGGTGAAGACTGGTGGTTCCTGATGCTTGTAGATTCTTAGGAGTTTTCATTTATGGCAACTCAGTCTACTGACCTGATTCGGTATGAAGTTTTGGTTAACCAAATGTCTTGAATATGGTATTTTTGGATTAAGTTTGTTAGTGCAGTTATGCATACGACTTTGTGACTTCCGGTGAAGCAGTTTCATTTTCGTTGATCAATGATTAATTGGCTAGGTATATGAAGCAGATTATTACATCAATCCACCCTCCGATATTGATTCCTACGCCTATTTGAAGGTTTGGTATCCAGTAGAACAGTAAAATAGAGTACTCTTTAGTTTTGATGGTGTATCGTGTGATCGGATTCTTTAAGTTGTTACCAGTGATTGGAAACATGCTTGGAATGATGTGTGAGACCTATAGGAAGCATGTGATTATGTATTTTAAGTCCAGTATATGGTTTGGCAATAGATCTAAGCCGACTTGAAGCTACACATTTCATTTTTTATATTTGATGAAGCCAACTAGTGGGTGATTAATTTTGAGTGTTTGGATATATAATACCATTTGGGTTAATGGATTAGTTGTTGGAAATAATCTGTGTGGTGTGTTTGGAGCGATTGAGTGCAGTTTCACATGCACATTCAAAATTGTGTTAATTCAGTAAAGTAGAATAGAGAAGTTTATCATAACAGTGTAGCGGATCATTTTGTGCCTAACCAGAATTGATATTTTGCATAGTCAAATGCTACTTTCAGTTCTTTACTTACTGTAATCAATCTATAATCTCTTGTAAGGCAGGGAGCCTTCCTCTAGGGTTGTAGCTCTGTTTTTGTAACTTGAGTAGTAAAGTCTAGGCAATATGCCTAAATGAAATTGTATTCCCTTTATGTTATATTATTTTGCTATTGGCCATAGTGGAATAATATTGTGGGTTCAAATCCCACCATGGTTTTTCCCATTTGGGTGTCCACGTAAAAATTCTTGGTGTTATGGTTGCATGGTTAATTGCTTTATGTTTTAGCACTTTTCTTTCTTTTTTTTCAACCGATAGTTAAAGAATCATATTAACAAATTCAAAATTTGCAAAAGACTAATTCACCCCCCTCTTAGTGTTCATTGATTCCAACAGTGTCATGTAAATTTTGACTACATGGTTAAGATAAGTTTTACTCAAGCTGAGAGATATCTGCCTAAGATTTTAAAGCCTTCTAATCTAGTATGTAAGGAATGTTAGTTAGGGAAGCAAACAAAAGTTTCTTTCAAAAGAAAACAATATACTTCTAATGAAATATTGGATCTTGTGCACATGGATCTATGTTGTCCTTCTAGAATGAAAAGATTACAGGGTGACAAGTACTTCATGTTTCTAATTGATCACTATTCAAGGATGATGTCGGTTACCTTCTTAAGGGAGAAATCTAAAGCATTGGAGAAGTTCAATATTTTCAAGGCTATGGTAGAGATAGACTAGATTGAAGTTGAAGTGCCTAAGATCTGACAGAGGTGGATAATTTACCTCCGGTGAGTTCAGTTATTTTTGTGAAGAGCATGGGGTGAAGAGATAGTTATCTTCTACGTGGACTCCTCAGTAGAATGGTATTGTGGAGAGAAAGAATAGAATAGTTTTGGAAGCTACTATAATAATGATGATTGAAGGAAATGTGTGACAAATCTACTTGAGAGAAGTTGTGAGTATTGTAGTATATACCTTGAACCAAGTTCATATCAAGGGTGATACCAGTAAGACTCCTTATAAGTTATGGTTTGGTCATGCTCCTACTATTAGATGTTTTAGAATTTTTGGTAGTAAATGTTATATAAAAAGAGATGAAGACTTAGGAGAATTTGATGCTAGATGTGATGAAGGATTTTTTCTTGGTTATTCTACTAAGAGTAAGGCCTACGGGTGTTATAACAAAAGATTGAGAAAGATAGTTGAAAGTGATAATGTGAAAGTTGATGAATGAAATGTGTATAATCCTAGACCTTGTGGATATAATTTAGATGATTAGGATGTCAGTACAGGTAAAGGAAAGAAAGTGAAAACCCCGAATCAAATTTAGAATGTTCTGGAAAAGCTTGAGAATGAAGGTGTAGATGCTAATGAAGAAGAAAGAGTTCAAGAGTCTAAAACACAAAGATAATCCTAAGACTCCAAGGTATGTAAAGTTAAACCATTCAAAAAATCATATCATAGGAGATAAGAATAGAGGTGTAATGACTAGGAGAAGAATTGTTGAAGAGTATTGCTTTATTTATAAGATTGAACCTAAGGATGTTGATGAAGCTTGTAAACATGAAAATTGGGTCAGAGCAATGGAAGATGACTTGAATCAGATTGGAAAGAACAATATATGAATTTTAGTTCCTAGACCTAAAGATAAAAATGTAATTGGAACTAAGTGGGTATTTCGAAATAAATTGAATGAACAAGGTGAGGTTGTTAGGAATAAAGCTAGACTTGTTTGTAAGGGTTATTCACAGATGGAAGGTGTCCATTTTGAGGAGACTTTTTCTTTGGTAGCTATAATTAAATTTGTTAGATTATTTCTTGATTATGCTGCTTACAAAGATTTTAAAGTGTATCAAATGGATGTTAAGTCAGCCTTTCTTAATGGTGAGCTAGAAGAAGAAGTTTACATTAGCAACCAGGTGGATTTCAATTGACAGGGGAAAAGAATATGGTTTGCAGGTTGAAGAAAGCACTGTATGGATTAAAGCAAGACCCCAAATCCTGGTATACAAGATTGGATAGGTATTTGATGAAGCTTGAATTAAATAAACGCACTTCTTACAGTAATCTATATTTCAAGATTGATAATGATAACATCTTAATTGTTGAAGTATTTGTTGATGATATTATTATTGGTGGAAATGATGGTTTGTGCAAGAAGTTTATTGATGATATGCAAAATGAATTTGAAATGTCTATGATTCGTGAGAAGAAATTTTTCTTGGGATTACAAATTTCACAGTCAAGTAAAGGTATCTTCATATCATAGTATGTCAAGGAATTATTGAAAAAGTTTGGTTTGGATAATGCTAAGCATGTTGGTACTCCTATGGTAACCGGATGTAAGTTAGCAAAAGTTGATGATTCTCTAAAAACAAATTAGACTAGATACATATCTATGATTGGTGGATTGTTGTATTTGATTCAAACTAGACGTGATATTATTAATGTTGTTGTTCTTGTTGCTAGATTTCAAGCTAAACCTAAAGAATCTCATGTTGTAGTTGTTAAAAGAATTTTTAGATATTTGAAAGGGACAATTGATTTTGGTTTGTGGTATCCTTAAGATGATGACTTTAATTTGAGTTCTTTTACATATGTTGATTGGGCTGGTGAAGTGGATGATCGGAAGAGTACTAGTGGTGGTGTGTTTTTCCTTGGAAAGAGATTGGTTGCATGGTCAAGTAAAAATCAAAATGCTATCTCCTTATCTACTACAGAAGTTGACTACATTATTGTGGCTACCAGTTGTACTCAGGTAGTTTGGATGAAGCAAATGTTGAAGGATATTAGAGTTATTTTTTATGAAATTGTTTCCATATATGTGATAATTCAAGTGCCATTAATATTTCATAGAATATGGTGTTGCATTCTAAGACTAAGCATATATCAATCAAGTTTCATTTCTTGAGAGAGGAGGTGAATGAGAAGGAAGTCGGATTAGAGTATGTGCCTACTAAGGAACATATTGCAGATATCTTCATGAAACCTTTGCCTAAAGATGCTTTTGAGTATCTCAGAGGGAAGCTAGGGGTAATTACCCCTCCTAATAAGCACTAAGATGCATTGATTTGCATCAGTTTGGTGAAATTTACCAAGATATTTTGTGCTCTAGATTGATGAGTAGTGGTTGCTACTCAGGGGAGTAGTTAGTTGTTGTCACCAAGATTGCACCTGTGATGCTTAAGATAAAAGTTCAACAATCTCATGAAACATTGGAAGATTTCCAGGACAGTGGGTTTCCTATTGTGGAAATCAAGCTCCAGAGTGAGATGGTTCTCTTTGATGAAACCTCCTGCAAACTTGACTTTCTAGGAAAAGGGATAGGAAGAAACTTTGAAATAGAAACCTATCCTAAGAGGTGATGCACTAAATATCTGAGAAACCTAATCAGCTACATTGACTCACAATGCATTTCAATAAAATAGATCTTATTCATCACAACTCAACTAAGCATGCAATACATCAATATTTCATAGACAAGGGCTAATTTTAGAGATTGTTTGAAGGAAAATAAAGTATTCTCACAGCTTCAAACTACTAATAATAGTTGAACACAATCTATAACATGTATTACTATGCATATTCTTGCATTAATGTTGTTAAAAAGAACCAACATTAAACAGCTCCAAGAAGGAATCACAAAATATCATCAAATCAATTGCTCAGCACAATACACAAAGTATTGATAAGGAAAACTACTTGCTATTATTAAAATATAAAGGAATTTTATAGCTGAAAATGCTTCCATGATCTACAATCTTCATGCCTAGCTGAAAAGCAAAGGGCAAATAAAAAGGAACTCCTGAGAGAGAAGAAGAAAATAAGTCTAAATAGAAGAGAGTTGCAACTGATAACTCAAGATGATATACTACTCTTAGGTCAAATTTGAGAGGAAGGCATGCATAAAGGAGGTTAAAATTGTTTCAAACTCAAGTTTGACTGTTGGAAAAGTAACCTCAAGTGATGTGGCACCCAAGTGGAAACTTTAACTGATGTTGAATAGTTCTAATCTTCTCTAAAATCCCTTCCTTTTAGGCCTTTAACTACATAATGCTTTATTAGATTCTACCTCATTACCCTATAGACTAAACCTTGACTTGATTAATGACCACCTCAATTGATTGCATTCAAACTTGAAACTCAAATTACACTATCCAAGCATGGGATTTTCTCAAAAAAATTCTTATACTTTCCCCCACTTTTCATGAAGTGCTTAGTCAAATCTTCACAGTAACTCTTGTTACTTTTAATTGACAATTATTGTGTCTCATCTATTTTTCTATGACAGTGATTGCATTCATGGGGACTTTAAAAAGTATTGTGTCACTGTTCATGAAAGTGTCAATGGACTACTATATGTTCATTCTACTCTCCTATCACCTTATATATTTGTCAATGTCTCTATTCTCTCTTATGAACAGTTTTTTTAATCTGACTCAAACCTTGGATTGCCACACATCCTCCACAATAAGGACATTGTCCTGAATTTCTAATATGTTAAGAGTTTCCCAATCACTCTATATGTTCATTGTTCCTGTATATTAGGTCTCTTGTAACCAAATAATGTCACTAATCCACTTTATTGCATACATATTAGCCTTTGTTGTAGCTTGCTTTACAAGACTGTATTTTGTCAAAAAATTTCTATTGGTCTTTTTTGGGCATACATTCTTCATTGTATAGGGTTTGATTGGTTGTTAATATGGTATGGATTCATGGATGATTCATGATTTCCCTAAACAGTTCAATGACCATCCTAGGGTTTTCTTTTCAAATCTTTTTGACTCTTAACTATCCAAGATGTTGCTATTTATACTGTTCTTTTTATGTATTTGAGAATGATGGTAATCATTATTCCCTTTTCATCCTTGTTGTCTTAGATCCTCTTGCAGATCATTGTGGCAACATTCAATCATTCCACTTATACTAATGGGTAGCTTCATAACAAATCTTTTCATTGTTCTTTGTCTTGTGCCATTACATGATGAATAAAGTAATGGACAAAGATTTGTGCCTTGGGCTGTCATAAGTGCTCCAATGATCATATAACAATGTTATCATTGTTGAAGGCTCTAAGAAAGTGTCTTTTACTTTTAAATCATTCAATGCCTTCTTTCTTTCATGGCACCAATTTTACATTGTATTCATCTTGCAATATAGAGCTTACTGTGGTATTTTTCTATTGCATCTCTAAACTCTATCTTCAAAATCACATCATTGCTTCTACTAGGAATGTGTCTCAATACTTTTATTATGCAAGGGAGTGAATTGTGTGTAGTTGGTGAACATAATTTTCTACCTTAGGTGTTGCAACTTGGGTACAGTCCCCCTAAAATATTAGACTCACCTTTACCTTGGATTTGTAGCTTAAAGATGCTACTACATACTTTTGACACTTGAGGTGACTTTTCATTGATTTGAGTGCCCTGTTGAGATTCTCTTTGACTAGTGTTTGTTGTGAAGGCTTTGCTTTTATATGCCTCTACTTTGAATGACAACACTTCACCATCATTTTACCATCATTATTTTCTCTTGTATGGTGACTTCTCTTCTAAAACTGGTAATGTCTCTATGACTACTATACAATAATGGTTATGGGTTTGTCTTTTGATCTACTCTTTGAATCCATTTATGACTTTCAGGTGTGTTCTTCATGGTTTAGCTTGTCACTGTCAAGATTGCTAAAGCATCATGATTGCGGTCTTTATATCTTCTTACTATCATAAGGTCTCAAGATGATTGATGAGTGCATCTTGTGGTTCATATTATTGTAACCATGCTTTTATATGTTACATGATTCATCAATTTGACTGTGTAGACCCGTATACTTATTATTATGAAACCTTTTTTATCTCTTTTCTAGGGCTGCAATGTCTTCAATATATGTCCTTTATTACTACCCTATGACTGGAACTTCTCACTGTCATAATGCATTGCATTATTGATGTTAAGACTTCTTTTATCCTTATGCTCTATTCTTTTAAGTACCCAAACACTATGTATGGAAAGAGACAGTCATACTTAGAACTTGGTTATTGATGTATTTGATATTACAAACATGGGCTTTTGGTGTTGAAATCTTTCCTTTTCAAGATTCAAAACCCCTATACTTTCTCATTTCTATTATTTTTTATCAATGGACTATGGAATAGCTAGCTTAGGGATGCTATGAGTGCTTGATAGCTATCTTCTTGACTCCATACTCTCAAGAACACAAATCTTCCCCGTGCTACTAGAGGACTTTGATCATTGTGGTCTACATTTTGAATTTGATTAATTTGGGACTACCCTTTAATGTTGCACCTTTGTTGATGAAATGCACTATCTTCTAGATGCAACAATATGATATGATCTACTCTTGACCTTCTTTGATATAACTAAGGCATAATTGAAACCTTATCTCTTTCTTTTATTAAAACAAACAAAACAAGTCCTCTATATGAACTAAGAAGCTTTATGCGTACACAAAGGACCCTTCTTGGTTTCATGAACAAATGTAGAGATCTATATTCTATTCATGGTCTTACTAAAAAGACATATGGTAGAATACATACCTAAGGTATGAATTAAACTAGTTGATGAAGTGGTATGATTACTTCTTAACATAGGATCCATCTGTTAAAAATTCCTTTTATTATTGGACTTCAAAAATGAACTCCACTTTCACTGTTGATTACTTCATGTCATTACATTCTACATTGAAAACAAATATTATTTGTGAGATCTATTGTTATTATCTTGTGATTCCATGACCTTATTTATTGTGTTTGAACTTTATTCTTCTTCCTCTTTTCCTTGAAAATCTATTGTTAGTGACCATTAGAATTCTCAAAGACATATGAGGGTTGGCCTTTACAACTGCAACTTCTTCTTGAAAAGCCTAAAGTGGATCATGCATATGTGGAGTATGACTTGAAAACAAAGAGTTCTTTGTGGCAAAGGGCATGGACTGCCAAAAACTCTTCATGCAATGTGGTATAATATTGCCTTTCTTTTAAAGCTTTAACTTTCCCTCTAAAATGTCAAAGGAGCTTACCTTTGATTTACTTCAACATAAACAATATCTCTTTGAATATTGAATGCATGATTCTAAATTTGAATTCAAGGAGAATTTTATCTAAAACAAAAAGGCTTTACTTTTGACAATGACTTGGAACACAAGGCCATTTATACAATATTGTAAATATCACTTAAAATTTACTTGATAATAAGAAAATTTTGTCCTGTAAGTAAAAATTAGTAACATTCTTGGTGACCTCTCAGGGATGTTTGCCTGATTAACATGAAGGACTAGTTTCCTTGCTTATGCATTGTGTATAGGAGTCAATTTGACTTGGGCAAACTCATATTATGACCTTAGCTCTACTGTTAGAAGCATTGAACAACAACAATTACACTGAAAAACTAGAAAAATAAACTAAAAGATGTGTGTCAGCACTTAGAGGAAGGGAAAGGCTCAAAGAAAACCTACTCTACCCTACCCTAACCAAGAAAGAAACTTGGTCACACAAAACCATTCACTGGTTTTTCAAAATAACTGCCTTTTTTTTCCAATTTGGAATTTATTACAAGTTGATGAAGAAATACTGAGAAAAGATGAAGAATGAGGAGGTTTTTCATAAAAAGTTGCAATTCTGCTTCAAGAATGAAAATATAGTGGTTTACCTCTTCATTCCGTCCATTCATATTGTTTCTTGAAAGACCATAGGCCAATTGAGAAAGATGCTCTTCAATTGAATTTTTAAGCTTGGGTGTGAGCTTGACCTTTGATGTATTTTTGGCCTACAAGTGTATTAGATGCCTTATAGGACAACTCCTTGTATGAATGAAACTCGAGCTCTCTTTAGTGGTCTCAATTTGATGGATTGCTTCCTCAACCTCAATCTTTAGATTGGAAATAATTGGTTCAGGAACCATTGTTTCTATGTCATCCTGCTCTTGCTGGTCATGAATTACCTCTTCATTTTATGTTACTTTAGCATCTAAGTTAGAACAAAAACCTTCTAAATCATCCCAAAAGGCATCCTCCTCCCAATCTTCTTCACTTTTTTGCATATAAGGATCACATTTGTCTTTATTACAGGTTTCTACAAGGTTTGATGAATGGTCAACAATATCTTCTTGAAGTATAGGCTCAGATTTATGAATCTGCTCAAGTTGAAAAACAACTTCTTGTACAAGAACACTATCATTTCTTTTTCATACTACTCAGACACTTGATTTTCCATTGTTATGGGCATAATTTCTTCATCTTGATCATAAAAACAAGGGAGTTTGTCAAATAGGAAATCAAAATCTTGATCATTAACACCTTCAACATTACCTTCCTTTGTATCTTCGTCATATTGCTCTAGCTAATTTGTTGTCATTGAAACACATTAAACCTCCTGATTTTCAAAGAAAAGTGGAGGTTGTTTCAACCAATTACATAGATCCTCTTGGTTATCATTAACTTCTTGCTCTTGAATTTGTTGCTCCAGGTTGCTATGTTCATTATCATGGCTCTCTTGTGATATAATAGGATGCACTAGGTCAATTTATGGAGTTTCTTGGGCTATTGGAAGGTACATAGGTTATTCAAGGGGTTTTTCTTTAGGAATTGCAAGCTGCTCATGCTCATGTATCAGCACATTTTGTATGAAGCACATTGTGTTAAATATAGGGATCTCTTTACCAAAGAAAGGGTTTGGAAAGATAGTAGTTGGGCTATATTCTTGTTTAACTATAGATTTTTGCAATGAAAGAGAAGGATATGATTGTATAGGTAGCTTTAATGGAGGAGAAATTATTTGAGCCTCCAACTTGGTAAGATTCTCATCATATCTCTTTTTCAGTGTAATTAACTCTCTTGTAAAAACATTTACAAACTACCTACATTTTGCCTTCAATTCTTGTTTATGAAGTTGGGCTTGAAGAGATAGCTCTTCCTGTTCATGAAGATATGCTTGATAAGCCCACTCATCCTAATACTCATTAAGATAATCCTATAAAGCTTCTTCATTCTTCTCATGTTGGCTTTTGATCTCCTCCATCTTCTTGGTGAAGCCTTGTAATATATCTTTGATTTCATTAACCCCAAAATTTTCATTCTAGAGCTGATTAAAAGTGTGATCTTGTTGATGTGGAAGAAAAGGGGCTTCTCTAGACTGGTTATAGGCTTGGTTAGGTTGCCAAGAAGATTGAGCAGGGATGTGTGGTTGGTAAGCATGGCAAGCATGTTGGTTATCTACATTTGTAAAGGAATTTGGATGATAAGGGGACTCATGGACAATATTTTCATGATATGGGGGGAAATAATAAGTATTTCCATGAAAACTTGACATTTGTGTCCATTCAAAAGATGGAAATTAGAAATAATAATTTTGTTGGAGCATACCAATACTTTGTGTCTGTGAAACTAGTGGTATTTGACCTTGAAATCACCAGGTGTGTGTAGATCTTGCCTCCAAAGGCTGGAATTTCTAATTTTCACACCAAAAACCAAAACTATGTGGAAAAAATTTGGATTGAAACAATCCAAAGGGTCCCATCTAGCGTGCCAAAAATTGTTGTCACCAAGTTGCACCCTTGATACTTAAGCTAAAAGCTCAGCAATCTCGTGAAACATTAGAAGATTTCCAGGCCTATGGGTTGCCTATGGTGGAAATCAACCTCTAGAGTGAGTTGGTTTTCTTTAATGAATCCTCCTACAAACTTGACTTTCTAGGAAAAGGGATAGGAAGAAACTTTTAAATAGAAACCTATCCTAAGAGGTGATACCCCGAATAGTTGAGAAACCTAATCAACTACATTAACTCACAATGCATTTCAATAAAAGAAATCTTATTCATCACAACTCAACTAAGCATGCAATACATCAATATTTCATAGAAAAGGGATAATTTTATAGCTTGTTTGAAGGAAAATAAAGTATTCTCACAACTTCAAACTACCAATATTAGTTGAACACAATCTATAACCTATATTACTATGATGGTGGGAAACTGATGAGTGATAGATCAAGAGGAAAACTAACCCTTTCCCTCAAAGAGAGATAAGAGTTTCACTATTGGTTATCCTTCAAGCACTTTTTACCATTACTTTAGGGAGATAAGGGGTAATTCACTAGATCCAATCTCCACACAAAGATGATAGATTGAATTCTAAATGAATTAAGGATGTTATATATGATGATACCCTTATTCCCTTTTGTTTGATTTGGAAAGGAAATTGGTTGAATTATGTAGTGCAAAAGTGACAAAGAATCGATTATAACTTGAGATCTGAATATGGGATGAAGTCGTGCACCTGGATTTGGTAGTAAAATATTGAGATGAAGTCACCCTACAAATTTGATGAAAAGTTGTCCAAACCATGGTAGGAATGTACACAATCCTTTGAAAAATCTGAGAAACGAAAAGGGTTTTTCCACCTCTGCAAATAAAGCGCGAATCCGAAAGTACAACTATGCACCTACAACCTACACATAGAAAAGAGAGGGAAATGTGTTGGGATTGGGGGTTTGCCTTTAGGTCAAACCCCAGTTTTGGAATTAACCAAGTAATGAAATAAAGTACTTTTAAGTAGATATAAATGAAAGACTAGATCGTAAATTACCTTAAGGGAGGTTGTAGTAGTTATGTTGATAGAAATTCTTATGTGGATTTAAATGTTGAAAGGGATCTCTTCTTCAATGGTTGAGTCCTTGACTTGAATGCAACACCTAGCCTTGAAGAGAGACTTGAGAATGCTCAATGCTAGAAAATAATGCTTGAATGCTTGATCGCTTATGCAACTTGAATCTATCCAACTTATTGAACTTATTGACCTTATTGAACTTATGAAAATGAGAGGATGAATGCCTCTTAAATACATGTTTGAAGGATTTGAATTTCATCGCAAGCTGACATTGGGGAGATTTCCCACTCACTGCACAACCTACAATGCTTGCACTAGAAAGGTCCTGCCCCAAAATAGGGCAGGGAAAGGGGTTCCATGCCCCTATCCTAGGAGGAAAAGGGCACCACACCCCTCTCCAAGGGGGCATAGGGGTGCCACGCACCTATCCCACCCCCATCTCCAAGGCAAAGTGCAGACAGAGTGATGTGAAGGCCAAGGAAGAAGCAGTTTTCATAAGCCAAGCACTCTACAATCTCCGATCAGGCTAGAGGATTTGAGTTCATATGCATGAGGACCCTAATGCAGTCGTGAATTTCTAGGATCACAATTTTATGACACTACATTTAGCCCCCAGTTTAGCATGAGTATGAGAGTATGTTGATACTACCTCGAAAGTACAAGGAAACAAGATTGAAAGAATTTTGCAATGTCAAGGAGGAAAGATGCACCAAGCCCCCAGTGGATAGAGGATCTTACGACTTTGATTTAAATAGTAAATGGGAAGATTGAGAAGGGGAGAACCATGACTGCAAGTAGAAAAGTTCCCTTCACGATGAGTCATGATAACAAGGATACAAAAGATTACAAAGAAAAGTAAAGTTCACTAAGTATTTCTAAGTATCACAAGAAGTATGAGCGGAGTGTATGCCACCACGTTAAAGAGATTGCACATGCCTTATTGGGAGTGATTTCTTTAAGGTGGGATACAACCAAGAGATAGAAGGAGGGAACATGTTATCGCAAGGATTTATTCCCCAATTGAGAAATAAACCCAAGGATAATGAACACAAAACACAAGGTACTGTCGCTTTCCTTGGGGTCAGTATGTTGTATCATAACTCATGTATATCATGTATGCATATGCATATAATAATTTTCATTCCCCAAAGAATGACACTACCTTAGAAGAAAGGGAAGAGAGGATGTATTTTGAGTCAACATGAAAGAGACCAAGGGAAGATCTCAATGCTTTGCATCGTCCCCAAGTAGACAATAAGGGAACAATAGAAGAATAGGGATAAATATAGAAGAATGGTCACAAAAGAGAAAGAAAGGAGAGAGAAAGATCTACGGTGCTAGTATCACTAATCTAGCATGACATCTGCCTCCCGATCTTGCTAATCACTATTTCAAGAAGGTGAGCAACACACGAGAGGAGAAATATCAAGCACAACAGATGGAGCCATCACAAGATCCTACCAAGGACTATGCTCATGTTGTAAGTCACTTTGTTCAAGTCTAGGAACTAGGATTAGGGTTTGTGAAAACTCATTCGATAAATGTTTGTCCACATCAATATAGTCATGCTCACTGTCAAAAGCATTATGAGTTGTATTTCCATTATGAATAACATTTTCACTCATTTCTTCATCAAATTTTAAAGCAAGAGGAGAAAGAACATGAATAGGAGTAAAACCATCACATGTTTTATGCAACTTATGATTTAAAGATGTTGGTTGAACATCTTGCTTAGGAGAAAAGGGAATCATATCAACTATTGGAGTCTGAGGAGACTGGGTATTTTGAGGGATAGCATCACGAGCTCAAACCCAACGTCTTCATTAGCATTCTCTCACACATTGATTTCTTTGAGTCTTAGTGGAAGGCTAAGATGGAGGAACATTTGAAGAAAGAGAAATGAATTTCTCCTTTATAGTGGAATGTTTAGGTTGAGTTCTTTTTGGTTGAACAATAGGAGAGGCAGGCCTCTTCTCTTGATAGGAGGAAAGAGGTGGAACTGCACCATAGAAAGGAGGAATATTAGGTGTAGGGAGGAGAACAATTCCATCATGAGGAGGAGGTATAGGTCTAACCTTAGGAAGAATAATATGTTTCTCCTTAAGAGAAGGTATAGTCACATCCATAGGAGTAAGTGGATAGTTTTCCTTAGGAGAGAGATTAGTTCTATCTGAGAGGGAAAGAACCTCATCTTGAAGAATAATAGGAATGTCAAGTGTTGGTGATATAGGTTGACTTAAGGATAAGATCATATCATTCTTCCAATTTTTATAGGATTGAAAAAGAGCATCGCTCCTTGATGGAAGAGATTGAAATTGTTTAGGCCCAAATAAGCTATGGTTCACGGTTATGATTTCTCCATTGTGAGGAAATTTAAAACACTTATGCATTGGAGAAGCAATAGCCTTCATGGAAGATAGCCAAGGATAGACCAACTTCACATGCAATTTCTCAGAGGAAGGTATGATAAAAAAGTCAACATCCATGGATTTAGTATGGAATTCGATACGAAGGCTGATAGAACAAATGGTAGGACAAGAGAAGCCATCAAATAACTTCACAAATACATTAGAAGCATCATATAGAAGTTTATACAGTCGTAAAGTGAAAAGATACTCTACAGTTATGGCATTAACCATGCAAGAGGGATCAATTAGGGCACCACGACAAGGGATATCCTTAACCTTTGCAGTTATGGATAAAGGTCCATCGGGTGCTCCAATGGTCTCACTAGGGTCAAATGTAATACAATAGGTGAATCTTTTGTTTCCACCATATTAACTAATTTTGGAGCCATACAGATGCGTGATAGTTCTGATACTTAATGTAAGTACAGATCCAATAGCCAACAAGATGAGATAGGGGGGTGAATCATACAAACTTAATCTTCCATAAAAACATCAGATTCAACCTTGATAACATATACTTTAGTAATATAACCAAAATTGCTAAACATGCAAACTCTAAAGCATATAAACATCATAAACCTCATAACACTAGATTTAACGTGGAAACCCAAATAGGGAAAAACCACTATGGGATTTTGGACCCACTAAGAAATATACTCTTCTAGAGTATGCTTGGTTAAAAGCAAATCCTGTTAAAGATTACAAACACATTGCTAGATATGACCCAGTTAAGGGATTTCCCTCAGATCTGTTAGGATCTTCACCTTGTTAGAAGTGACCTTGTTAAAGGATTTCAAACACTCAATCAGAATGTCACCTTGCTAGAGGGTTTTACAAATAAGACTGTTAAGTCCACTTGGTTAAGAGATTTTTTGTCACTTCACAAAATAATAGTAATAAAATCTATCTGCAACTTCACATCTAAAATGCTAAAGCAGATTCTTATCTGCTCAATACAATCTAGACATAGAACTAATCTTGTCCATCTATTGGGATTCTATACTTTGTTATTCAAATAGGTCTTCAAGCTTCTGTGCTCAGTAATCACTATGTAGCATCCCTATGCATACATTTGCTTGCATGCATTGTTTATCAATAGTTCCCTATTTATAAACAGTTCGCCAACCGCTTAATCTCCTTGATCACATTTCCCATGATCACTCATAGCCATCAGATCTTCAAACTTTGACTAGGTTCAATGCATCCTTCGATCTAAAACTGTTTTACCATGCCTTGGAACTTGCATACATTTCTTGGAACTTGTGCTAGGGTATTGCAGTTCAATCTGAGCTGTAGATCTTCATGTCGATTTTCCTTTGCCATAGATTCATTAACAAACTTCATGCACAGCATACCAATCATTTAATCAAATCCAGTTCATTAGCTTCCTTCATTAAATAATGCATGTAACCATTTAATGTATTCTATTATAGCTCAGTTACAACTCGGTAATAACTCAGTGAATACAAAACTTCACTCGGTAGACATTTTGCCTTCATTAACCGATAGCGATAACCTTAGGGTTTACTGTCTAGGTTCTTTGCTTGGTAACATAGTATAGTATTAACCTTACAGTTTACAAGATATGTATGATGTTAAAACAATCTAAACATCATGATCTCATCATTGTCTGACTTGATAATAGTTGCCCATTGAATACCTTATTCATCCCCTTATTCATCATATTCTTTATGTGTTTTTTACCGACATCTTTATACTCTTTAAATCATACTTCTGAAGATATGGCAACATCATACTGAATTAGAAAATCAATTTCTTGACATCAATGACAAAATAATAATATCAAGACAATAAACATCCTTAATCAGTTATATCCATAATCATCAACAACATTCTCAATATCCTTATTGAAATGCCAACAATCTTCTATTGTTTGTTATAATGCCAAATGCCAACAATCTCCCCCTTTGGCATTGATGGCAACACCAATTGATTTGACCTTAAAAAGATTTGGATTACTATGATTCTGAAATACTAAAATGCTCTCTTGCTATCAACAAACTTCTCCCCCATACATTAGACTTCTCCTATTTTCTTCAGTCTTCTCCCTCCATTTTTCAATCTTCAGTTTCAGTCTTTTCAATCAATCTTCTCCCCCTTTGACAACAATGCCAAAAAGTAAAGAACTAAAACATAATTTCTTCCTGTATGAAGTCAATTCCTGTTGTTGTGTGTCAACTGAGTCTCAGTCAGAGCATTTTGTCTTCAATTCCTGTTCCCTATATTGTATCCTGCATTATTTCCTGTACACCTCTAGAAAACATCCTAAAGTGTGTAAATCAGCATCAACTCTAAAAGATATTTGATAGAGTCATCGAATTGATGCTTTCACCGAACTCGGACAATGAGTAGAAGATAGGGGTAGGACCCCTAACTTACTTCTGAGATATTCAAAAGTGTCCCTTGGTAGTGACTTGGTGAAGATATCTACTATTTGTTCGTTTGTGCTAACATATTCCAACACCACTTTCTTCTCTTGATCTTCCTCTCTAAGATAATGATATTTGATAGAGATGTGCTTTGTCTTAGAGTGCATAACAAGATTCTTCAAAATGTTAATGGCACTAGTATTGTCACAGAATATTGTTACTGGCTCAGTAACTTTCTCATTTATTCCTTCCAATAGTTGTTTGATCCATGCTATGTTGGTAATATTCAATGCTGCAGCAACATATTCAGCTTCTGTTGTTGACTGTGAAACACATCCTTATTTCTTTCTAGGCCAACTCACTAGTCTTTCTCCTAAAAAGAAAGCTCCTCCACTTGTGCTTTTTCTGTCATCAATGTTGCCTTCCCAATCAGCATCAGTATAAACTTTTAAATCAAAATCATTTCCTTTTTGATATACTAAGCCATAATCCTTTGTGCCTTTCAAGTATCTAAAAATTCTTTTGATTGTTGTCATGTGTGTTTCCTTACGATCTGCAGAGAATCTTGCAACTATACCTACTGCATGTGCTATGTCTGGTATGCTGTGAACAACATATTGTACCTTTCCAATCATGGATCGATAAAGTGTCTCATCAATAGATGTAGATTCATCATTCTTTGATAGTTTACAGTTGGTAGTCATAGGAGTACTTACTGGTTTTGAATCCTCCACTCCAAATTTCTTCAAGATTTCCTTTATGTACTTGGATTGAGTAATGAAAATCTCATTTTTCATTTGCAGTATCTGTAAACCTATAAAATAATTTATCTCACCGATTAACGACATCTCAAATTCTTTGCTCATTTCATTTCCAAAGTTCTTGCATAAAGAGTCATTTCCACAAAATATAATATCATTAACAAATATGGCTGAGATCAATATTCCATTTTCATCATTCTTCATGTACATATTGCTATTCTCACTTGTCCTTATAAAACCAATCTTAATCAAATAAGAGTGAAATCTTTCATACCATGCTCTAGGTGCTTGTTTCAGACCGTATAATGCTTTGTTCAATTTACATACCTTATCTTATTATTGTCTTCAACAAATCCTTCAAGTTGTTCAATAAAAACTTCTTCCTCTAATATTCCATTTAGAAATGTAGATTTGACATCCATTTGATATACCTTGAAGTTTTTGAAAGAAGCATATGCCAACAATGTTCTTATTCCTTCAAGTCTAGCCATAGGTGCAAAAGTTTCACCATAATCAATTCCTTCTTCTTGAGCATAACCTTTGCAAACTAGTCTTTCTTTATTTCGAATAACCTCACCTTTTTCATTTAGCTTGCTTCTGAAAATCCACTTTGTACCAATTACATTTTTGTCCTTTGGTCTTGGGATTAGTGTCCATGTGTCATTCTTCTTAATTTGATCAATCTCTTCTATCATAGCATTTATCCAATCTTCACTGTTAAATGCCTCTTTCACTATTCTCGGTTCAAATTTTGATACCAGACATGTGTTATGTCTCAGTTTGTTCCTTGTCATCACTGGATCATCCTTATCTCATAATCTGACTTGGTGCATGATGTCTTCTGACATACTTGGCTAATACAAGCTTGGTAGGCTTTGTATGATCTTCTTCATCACTTGGTAACTGGATATTCTCTTCATTTTCTTCAACAGTTTTCTCGATAAAACTTGTCGATTGAACATAGACAAATTCATCATAATCTTCTGGTTCTTTGGAATTTCCTTCATCATTTCATTCTGCAAATTCATCAATTTTCACATTTTCACTTTCTACTATTTTGTTAGATGATTTGATCAGACATTTAAATGCTTTGCTTCTAGAAGAATAACCTAGAAATGTTCCTTCTTCACTTTTCTGATCAAACTTGCCATTTCTATCATCTTTTTGTACATAGCATCTACTTCCAAAGATTTTAAAATAACTTACATTAGGTTTCTTATCATACCAGATTTCATATGGTGTTTTCAAAGTACCTTTCTTTAGTTGTACACAGTTCAGGGTGTAAACTATTGTGCTTATTGCTTCTCTCCAAAATGTTTGTGGCATTTTCTTTTCAATCATCAGTGTTCTAGCACAATCCACAATAGATCTGTTTCTTCTCTCAGCTATTCCATTCTGTTGTGGAGTTCTCGGTGCAGAGACTTGTCTTTTAATACCATGATCATTGCAGAATAAGTTGAACTCATCAGATGTGAACTCTCCTCCTCTATCTAATCTAAGACATTTCAGTTGTCTTCCTGTTTCATTTTCAACTCTTGCCTTGTACCATTTAAACATTTGAAAAGCTTCTGATTTTTCTTTTAAAAACATAACTAACATCATCCTTGAATAGTCATCCACAAATAATATGAAATATTTATCACCATAATAACTTTGAACTTTCACAGGACCACAAAGATCAGTGTGCACAAGATCTAAAAATCGCTTAGAAGTTTAAGACTTACTTGTAAATCTTGATCTTGTCATCTTACCCATCTGGCATCCTCGACACATAGCATTCTCATTCTTTTCAAGACTCAATAGACCTCTTACTCAATGCTTCTTACTTATTTTGACCAGATTATCAAAATTTACATGACAAAACCTTTTATGCCATAGCTAGGTATCCTCTATCTTTGCATACAAACACTTGTTCCGAATTGAGTCAAGGTGAAATGTGTTACCTTTTGTTTGTGTCCCGATAGCAGCTAACTTTCCATTCTTGTCATGAACTTTGACAATTCCTTTCTGAAATTCTATTCGTTAACCTGTATTCTTTAGCTATGCTACACTCAACAAATTGTATTTCAAACCTTCAATCCAATAAACATCATTACAACTTACATTGTCAAGAAGTGTTATAGATCCTTTACCTTTCACTGGACATGGTGCATCATTACCAAATCTAACATAGCCTCCATCATAATCTTCTAACATAACAAACTTGTGTTTATCACCTTTCATATGATGTGAGCATCCACTATCTATGATCCAAGAATCATTAGTAGTTATGTGAGATATTAGGGCTTTTTTCTCATACCTTTCTTCATCTAATCCATCTTTGATAGCCACATAAACTACTTCCTCTGTATCAGTTTCATCTTATTTATCATCATTGGATTCCTTATCAGCTATTAAGCATGTCTTTCTATCTCTTCTTCTGAAGTCTCAGTGTCCTCTGTAATGATTGTCTTTCTATCTGTCATCTTGGTAATCTCTCTTTTTAGTAGAATATTTGTCAGGGTAGTTAGAAGTCAAATGTCCTATCTTATCACAATTGATACATTTCAAAGGTAATTTTCATTTATACTTACCTTTGCCTCTTGGTAACCTTCTGGCTAATAGTGCTTCAAACTCTTCATGCTTTCTGATTTCCTCATACAGTTTGTGTACTTCTTCCATGTTCTTACAAAATCTTTCACTTGCTCCACTGTGATCTCCTTCAGAGTACTTATACTTTCTTTCATTGTAATCATTAGACTCAACTAAATGCAGATTCAACTTTATTTATCGAAGATCCACTGTTATCAAAGTTACTTAACTCAAATGCATGTAGTCTACCAATAGTAGCATCTAAAGAAACTGGCATATTAGGTACAGACCTCAATTCATTGATTGCAGAGACTCGGATTGCATAAGCCAGTAGAAGGGTTCTTAACAACTTACTTGTTATATCCTTTTCTTTAATAGTTCCACCTGCTCCTTTGATTTGATTGACAATCTCCTTTAGTCTTGTACTGAATTGAGTTATGTTCTCACCTTCATTCATCCTCATAGATTCAAGTTGTCCTCTTAGACTATCTACTTTTGCTCTTTGAACATGTTCATCTCCTCCATATACTGATATGAGCTTATCCCACATAGCCTTTGCATCATTGCAGCTTTCTAGATCATTGAACTCTGAGTCGGTCAATGCAAATGTTATTTCAATCATTTCTTGGATATGTTCTTGCTTTGCCTTTATCTCTTCCATTTTCAATGGATACGTGCTCGGTGTGATGAAATCATTCTCCAGATAATATATAGCATATTCTCCAACTCCTGATAGGTGCAGCTTCATCCTTTTCTACCATGTAGAGAAACTTGACTTGTTCCGCTTCGGTGCATCCCTCTTATAGATCTTTGGATCTTTGCCTCAAGTACCTTTAAAATTTTCTTCCAAAGTCCAATGCTCTGATACCAATTGATAGTTCTGATACTTAATGTAAGTACAGATCCAATAGCCAACAAGATGAGAGGGGGGGGTGAATCATACAAACTTAATCTTCCATAAAAACATCAGATTCAACCTCGGTAACATATATTTCAGTAATATAACCAAAACTGCTAAACATGCAAACTCAAAAGCATATAAACATCATAAACCTCACAACACTAGATTTAACGTGGAAACACAAATAGGGAAAAACCACTGTGTGATTTCGGACCCACTAAGAAATATGCTCAGTTAAAAGCAAATCCTGTTAAAGATTACAAACACATTGCTAGATGTGACCTAGTTAAGGGATTTCCCTTAGATCTATTGGGATCTTCACCTTGTTAGAAGTGACCTTGTTAAAGGATTTCAAACACTCAATCAGAATGTCACCTTGCTAGAGGGTTTTACAAATAAGACTGTTAAGCCCACTCGGTTAAGAGATATTCTGTCACTTCACAAAATAACAGTAATAAAATATATCTGCAACTTCACATCTAAAATGCTAAAGCAGATTCTTATTTGCTCAATGCAATCTAGACATAGAACTAATCTTGTCCATCTGCTGGGCTTCTATACTCTATTATTCAAACAAGTCTTCAAGCTTCTATGCTCGGTAATCACTATGTAGCATCCCTGTGCATACATTTGCCCGCATGCATTGTTTATCAATAGTTCCCTATTTATAAACATTTTACCAACCGCTTAATCTCCTTGATCACATTTCTCATGATCAATCATAGCCATTAGATCTTCAAACTTTGACCAGGTTCAATGTATCCTTTGATCTAAAAATGTTTTACCCTGCCTTGGAACTTGTGCTAGGGTATTGCGGTTCAATCTGAGTTGTAGATCTTCATGTCAATTTTCCTTTGCCATAGATTCATTAAAAAACTTCATGTATGACACACCAATCATTTAAGCAGTTCTAGCTCATCAGCTTCCTTCATTAAATAACCCATGTAACCATTTAATGTATTTTGTTACAGCTCGGTTACAACTCGGTAATAACTCGATGAATACCAAACTTCACTCGGTAGACATTCTGCATTCATTAACCGATAGCGATAACCTTAGGGGTTACCGACTAGGTTCCTTAGGGTTTACCGACTAGGTTCTTTGTTCAATAACATAGTATAGTATTAACCTTACAATTTACAACATATGTATGATGTTAAAACAATCTAAACATCATGATCTCATCATTGTTTGACTCGATAATAGTTGCCCATTGAATACCTTATTCATCCCCTTATTTATCATATTCTTTTTGTGTCTTTTACCGACATCTTTATACTCTTTAAATCATGCTTCTCAAGATATGGCAACATCATACTGAATTAGAAAATCAATTTCTTGACATCAATGACAAAATAATAATATCAAGACAGTAAACATCCTTAATCAGTTATATCCATAATCATCAACAACCTTCTCAATATCCTTATTGAAATGCCAACAATCTTCCATTGTCTGTTATAATGCCAAATGCCAACAATGAGTGTTTCAGAAGAGAGAGAGAGAACTAGGCACAATCTCAATAACATTAGAGGTATGAAATGGCAAGGGATTAGTAAAAAACTTAAGATTTTGATTAGGAGAAGCAACTGATTTATTCCCTTTATCATTCACACCTACCACAGATATAGTATTATTATCAATCAAGTCTTGAACCTTATGTTTTAATGCAAAATATTTCTCAGTATCATGACCAAGTTGACGATGAA